>NC_044303.2:212260213-212590213 GCF_007474595.2 Lynx canadensis
GGCATCTTATCTAAAAACAGCCTCTCACCCCCGTCACTTACTATCCCATTACTTTTTATTTTTTTCTTCATGGCACTTACCTCTCTCTGATATTGCACTAATGGTTATTTTTTTGTCTATTAATTGTTTCCCCAAATAGAAGCTCCTTGAGAACAGAAGCTTATTCCTCATGTTCACTACCATATGCCCAGTTCAGAGGAGATGCTCATTCAACATGCGCTGAATGAGTCATCTCTTTATCAGCCAGGAGAAGAGGATGGGGTGGGGAAAGAGCCCCTGCTGCTTGTAGAACTCACAGGCAGAGCTCCCCAAGAAATCACAGAACTGCATTTTGGAGTCACAGATTTCAGTGACTTTACAAAGACAGCTATCAAATGGCTGCACTGACTGACAAAATCAAGCCTGTATCTCCTGGTGAGGTGAAAGCAGCACTTCAAAGACTCAAAGCTTGGCGTTTCAGCTCTGGTTCTAGTGTCTACTGACCGTGGTGCTCTGGGCAAGACCACCCTGGGTTCCAGCTGCCGCCTCATCCCTGTGTCCCTCCTCACCTGCCGCCTCACCTGCCCCCGGCTCCCACGTACACATGCAGAGAGGGTGATAGCACAGGCCCCATTCCGTCAGAAGTTTTGAGAGTTCTCCATGGGCTCACCACAGAATTTATTAAGTTTCATTTTGAGGAGGAAGCAGAATACCATGAAAAGTCACTGGAACGGGAGTACAAAGCCTCGCATGCTGTCCGGGCTCTGGACATTCTGCATTCATCCATCCTCAAACTCCCTGCCCTGGCGAAACGGAGATAACCAACGGGGGCTCTAGAGGTCTGCGCCTACTGCCATCCCTCCTGCCCTTCGGGCCTGTGAGCGCTGGGTGGGGCTCGTTTAACTCCTAAATCTAAATCTTTGTCATTATCTAAACTGGCCACGGAGTTATGAAGCCTTAAAAACCCATACTTGGACTCTGGCAGATGGTACTTGTCTGTCTCTAAAAGTGAAGGTTCTGGCCTGGGTCTGTGAGACACTAATGGGTACAGGCCAAGGCGGCCGTCCTCTGCAAGTCCTCTGAACAATTTACAAAGGTGGGGTAAATGTATAGGTAGATCCAACGAGGGGTATCAGCCTCTATCAACTGCCTGTGAGGTGTCTCTCAGCCTTTCCTAAAGCCATCTACAGACCTTTCTCCATACATGATTTTAAGCTCATTTTTTCCCTTGGCCAGGAAGTCACTGCATGAATTCCTCTGCTGATAAATCACGCCTTGGGAGCAGACGGGTGCCCGCATTCTAATAGTGAAGGTCACTGTCATCCTGTCTCAGGTTCCTGCATTTTGAACACTCTCATTAAGCGAGGTCCTAGTTACAAGTCTTTGCCTTGTTCTTAGAAATGCACACCTGGACTTCGACCTCTGCTGCTACCTCCTGTTTCTGGTGCTTTCATTTGCTTATGAGTCCAATGAAACCTCTGGCATCTTACTTATATCCTTGCTGCTTCTGAGCCTGGACCTCAGCCCGGCTACTCTTGTTCTCAGCCTCCTGCCTCACTAGCCTGGCCTTTCCTGTCACCCAAGAGATACCATTCTGAAACCTTTCAGGAGAGACTTTTTGAAAGTTTTTTACTGAAAGGTCATCCATCAAACATCAACACAAAGAATAAAGCATTAATTTTTAGTCTAAAGCCAGGAGCACAGCTATTCCATAAAAGAATGCACAGTGAGCCCTGTGTGGAGCCTGAGGGCAGGCTGGCTACCCAACTATGCTCTGCTTTCGTTTCTCCCACCTATAAAGAAATACAACTTCCTCTACTTTGAGTGCTTCAATCTCCAGTTAAGGCAGAGATTCTGTAATCATGGACATATTTTTAAAGGGAAGCTAAAACCTGGTGAGCTTTTTTGGTTTTACCATTTTTTTCTTAATCAGCTGAGCTATTTTCTTCTGGGATTGGGCCAATTTGTCTTCAGGAAGAGACATGCAGCCTACGGCCATCTCCTCCGTGGCCTTAGTGTCTTCTTCACTCTCTCCAGACCCTCTAGATGAATACAGTTCATCTCTTTGCTGGTATGCTGGCTTCTTGGCTTGCTGTGACCTGTAGATACCAGTGAGGGGCATGGATTCAGATCTGACCTCTGCATATCTCAAACAAGGTAAAATTGAAGGACACAGCCCTCCCAGCCAGGGGCTAGGGATATGCTAACATAAACTTGAAGGAATAAAGTCTGGTGATAAGCTCTTGTCACCCTTGAAGCCCAGAATCAGGATGGCAATGTGTTGATTCAAATAAAACAGATTTGGCAAACCACCCACCTACACCAGAGTCCCAGCTCTGCTACTTACTAACCACATGACCCTAAGCAAGTTATCACGTAATTTGCTTCTTTGTAAAATGAGGTCAATCCAATGAGATTATTGGATTAAATCAGATAATACTCATGAATCACTTAGCATAGTGCCTGCTATTTAGTAAGTACTATTTTAGCATTAGCTATAATCATTTTATTAGCTCCATGATTTGGTTTCTTCATCTACAAAATGAAGGTGGTGAATTGGAAGATTTCAAAGATCTTTTATATTCTAAAATTCTGATTCAAACCAGGAAAGAAAACGGATATAATGAATTAATGGGAAGGGAATTAACAGTTTGTGGCTAGACTTCACGTGTCCTCTTCCATATTTCTTAAAAGTAGTGGCCAACTAACTAAAGCAAGATGTGGCCCCACCAAGGAGAGGGCAGGGAACTCCACACAGTCAAGAGCAGATTCAGAAGCAAAATGGACTTCTCAGTTGTGTTACAGATAAATGTATTAAAAAGAGCTGAGTGGGTTGAAAATCTCCCCCTCTCCACTCACCTCTCTCTCTCTCTCCTACCCTCCTTCTCCCCTCTCCTTTCTCACTTGCTCAATGTAGATCTCTGACTTCAAAGCTGAACATAATTATGAATGGGTGATTGGAAACGGTAAAGATAAAAGTCAAGAGTTAATCTTATACACACCAAAGACATAACCATGTCCTAACATGGCCAGAAAAATCAAAGTGATCCAGAACAAATGGAATTCTAAAATCTCAAGTGCAACAACAGAATGTTCAATTAATTATAAACAAGTCCCCCAAAAGAATCACTTTTGTATTCACAATAGCTTTTAAAAATTCAACCCCCATATAGTTTTAAGAATAAAATTTATCTTCCTTTTCCACTGATAAGTAATGAATGTTCACTGTAAAAAAAAAAAAAAAAAAAGGAAAATACAGAAAGAAAAACGAATGTCAAGTGTAATTTTTCACATTAGGTTTGAAAAATGAGATGTTAATATCCATCCAGACTTCCTGTTCTAAATAACCTACCCAGAGGTATATGAGCAAACCAGGTCAAGTGGATAGGAGAGCAACATTTCTTCAGGCAAGAAACAGAAGTGTGCTTTCAGAAGACACACAAACTCAATGGAAAAGCCAGAGAACATGGCTGATGTAATGTGATCAGAAGGTAGGTGCTACATTTCCCTCCTCTCTGCCTAGTGAATTCCATACTCCTCCTTCAAGACCCGACTCAGGCGTCACCTCTGCTGGAGTCTTGCACTGGAGTAGTAAGCAGAAGGGCTTGCAAAAATTTCCTCCAAATTTCTACTATACTGCAAATCACATTATAGTCTCATTTTCAAAATTTGTTTTGTTTCTGAGTCTTCGCTTTCTAGCAAATAAACTCCACCAGAGCCAGGGCTAAATCTCATTTGTTTCTGAAACCCTGATACCTGGCTTACAGTAACAACAAATAATGAATGGCTTGTTAAAGATGAACAAATGAATGAAAAGAGAAACGGTAGTCTTTAGGATACCTGAAAAATACTGAAGATAGAGGGAATCTGTGGCAAGAGATCGTGAGTCAAGAAAAATAAAAGAAAATGTAGTCCCTCAGTAGAAGATTTTGCTTAGGCTGCATACTTCACAGATCTGGAGCAGAAGTTCAATATATCAGGGTCACCAAAGAGATTGTCAATTATGGATCTTAAAAATTATAAGCCCTAAATATTTTATTTTATTTTATTTATTTTTATTAAATTTTTTTAACGTTTATTCATTTTGGAGAGACAGACCAAGTGTGAGTGGGGGAGGGGCAGAGCAAGAGAGAGAGAGAGAGACAGAATCTGAAGCAGCTCCAGCCTCTGAGCTGTCAGCACAGAGCCCAATGTGGGGCTCGAGCTCAGGAACCATGAGATCATGACCTGAGCCGGAGTCGGATGCTTAACCAACTGAGCCACCCAGGTGACCCACGCCCTAAATATTTGAAGTTCACCCTTCAATGAAATTAAGCCGAGACCAAAGGCAGTAAGCTTGAACAGCAGGGACCTCAAAGGAAGGAGAAACATCGAGGTCTTGACAAATGAGAATGCAAAACCTTAAACTGGCTTTGGATTAAACATCTTGTCATGAAAGATAAGACGACTGGAGAATTCTGGCCAGTCAGATACCTTGAAAGATAAAATAAAAGTCAATAAACAAGAATAGGCAGGTTGGATGAAAGGTCTGCCTTGCCAGGTTTGTAACTTATTCTATATGTTGCCATAATAAATATGAATTCTGACTAGTAATAATAAATATGAATTATCTGATTCCTTCCAAGATACTCTACTATGAACTCTATATCTTAATTTCAATTTTTATATTAAATAAAAAAATTACATAAACCTTAACCTCAAGATATTTCATGAGGAGGGACAGAATTACTAAGCTATTAACCACTTGTCACATGTGGCTATTAAGCATATGAAATGTGGCTAGCCTGAACTGAGATGTGCTATAAGTGTAAAATACACACTGAATTTCAAAGACTTAGTTTGAAGAAAACATATAAAATATTTCATTAGTTATTTTATTTTATTTTATTTTTTTTTTTTTTAATTTTTTTTTTTCAACGTTTATTTATTTTTGGGACAGAGAGAGACAGAGCACGAACGGGGGAGGGGCAGAGAGAGAGGGAGACACAGAATCGGAAACAGGCTCCAGGCTCTGAGCCATCAGCCCAGAGCCCGACGCGGGGCTCGAACTCACGGACTGCGAGATCGCGACCTGGCTGAAGTCGGACGCTTAACCGACTGCGCCACCCAGGCGCCCCTCATTAGTTATTTTATAAAATACTTCGGATACATTAAGATAAACATCGTATTAAACTTCAATTTACCTATTTCTTTTTTGTTTTTTGGTACGGCTACTGGAAAATTTTAAATTATCTATGTGGCTGGCATTTATGACTTGCATTATATTTCTATTTGATAGCATTGGCATAGAGCAATGGTTCTCAACCAAGGGTGACATTTCCCCTAGGGGAGATTTGGCAACCTCTGGAGGTATTTCAGCTTTTCACTACTGGGACGGTGCTACTGGCATCTAGTGGGTGGAGACCAGGAATGCTGCTAAACATCCTACAGTGTACAGGTCAGGCCCCCACAATAAAGAGTTATCCACCCCAAAATGTCAGCAATGCCAAGGTTGGGAACTCTTGGTACAAAGGAATGGTTCAAGAATTGACTCTGGAGTCAGACCGCTTAGTTTAAATCACTAGCTCCATGTTGGGCAAATTCCCGAACCTGTTTTTTGATTCATACTCCTTAGCTATAAAATTATAATAGTATAATAGCACCACCCTTACAGGGACATTGGGAGTTAGATGAGTTAATATACAGAAGCACTTAGAACAGTGCCTGGCACATAGTATTTGCTCAATAAGTATTAGCTATTATGATGCGAAAGTTTAATTTACTTATTGTCTATTTCACAACACAATTTTAATTTGCTCATTAACTCTGTTATATTGAATTCTCCTTGACTTTATCAATCTTGTTACAATTATAATTAACCTATCTGTAAAAAATAGGTTAGGAAAAAATTATTTTCCTTCTTGCACAGGTTGCACAAATACAAATGGATCTTACAGCAGAATCATAATTAAAACACATCACAGAACTTCAACCTTCTCTTCTATATAACAGGTGCTCAAAGCTCCTCACCCCAGGTTTGCCTTAAGTGGGAGGTCCCTGTGTTCCAGGCCAGTGACTGAGTGTGATGTCAAGGTTCTGAGCTACTTACAAGTGGAAGCAGAAGTCCCAGTCGGTGTCATTGCTGACGGTTGGAATGCGGATGGGGCTGGCTTGCATCTTCTTCCTACCAAGAATCACAGGTGAGGTCGGCTTTGGGGAAAAAAAGCTATCCTATTTTCCCTCTGTTGGATGCTGTTAACATCAAACTGAAACTGCCTAAATATATAACCCATCTGAAATTCAAAAATAGACTATACACACTCATGCATAGAGACACCTGGAAAGCAGAAATTAAAGACATTTGTCAAATTAAACCTCTGAATTAAAGTTCTTTCCTCTACATTTTTTTTACATTTATTTATTTTTGAGAGACAGAGCACAAGTGGGGGAAGGGCAGAGATAGGAGATACAGAATCCGAAGCAGACTCCAGGCTGTCAGCACAGAGCCCGACGCGGCGCTTGAACTCACAAACTGTGAGATCATAACCTGAGCCGATGTGGGACGCTTAACCGACTGAGCCACCCAGGCACCCCAAAAGTTCTTTCCTCTAATTCCTACTCCATAGTACCTCCAAAATCCCTGACTTTTTCTTGCCCCCTTAAAGCCAGTGCATTTACAGCTCCTGAATCATCAAAACTATGTTCTGCTCAAGTCTGATACTGTTTTTGCAAGATGGATGCAAGCAAAGGAGCAGCTTTCAGTATTAAATGAGATATAGCCAGTTTATCGGTTAATTCTTCTTGTCCCTAGGGCATTCCCACTATTTAATGGGAAGTCCCAGTTAAGGAACACACACGCGTCTATTTTGGTATTGTCGTTAGCTGATGGGGGGAAATGGTTGAAAACTCGTGGCAAAATGCCGATTGATAATGATTTGTGAAATTCAATTCTCATGGCTCTCCCCATCGCTTAAATCCAAATCGAATGTACGGTTTTGTACTGAACATTAACACCCGCCAAGTCGCTCCTCATTTCACCCTGCAGAAGGTCACTCATTCCCACCTGAGCCCTGAGCAGCTCTCTCTGACTCAGGCTCCGGAACGTCCACAATCCAAAAACCAGAAGGAAACTTCATTAATTTCTCTTTCTAATCTCGACTTTCAAAACTATGGCCAGGGCGAGGAGTTGTGAGTTCTCAAACTCCTGAGTTCTGTTCAACGAGGTATCATACGCCCCTGAATAAATTATAACACCAAACTTTGGCGCCTCTCTCAAACGCAAAAACCTTTCTTCTCTCCCCGCAATTTCGTAAACCCTGACGCCACATCCCGAGCCCCAGGCGAGCATCCCAAGGCTTCTTTCTGGCGGGCGGTGCCCCCGCCGCAGAGGTTCCACGTGGAAAAGCACACGCGGGGCGCCGCAAAGGAGGGGTTGAGCCCCGACCCGGCCGAGGGCAGAAAAGCCACGCCCCGGAACTAGCCTTCTCGTCTCCCTCAGCCGGCGAGCTCAGCTTCCTCCCGCGGCGTCAGCGTCCTGGCCTCGGCGGACCTCGTTCAGAGCGCCGCAAAGGTGCCTGGTGGAAGCGAGACCCTGAGAGGTCCGTCTGGCGCGCCAGCAGCCCAGGTTCCGTCTCGGAAGACAATGGGGTTGCCATGGGAACGGAACGCCGCCGACAGAGCCGGGAGCGTCGGCGCCTGTAGCCGTAGCCACGCAGGGAACTTCCGGCCCCGGAAAATTCAGGGCCGCTGGGGCCAACCTGGGCTTTCCGGTCTTTTTTGTTTTGTCCGGGCGCGACTCGCACAGCCTCAGGCTTGCCTTCAAAACTTCCCTCAGCTGCGGCGGAAACGTCACCTGTGTTTTTCTCGAAGGGACTTTACCTGTCAGGGTTGAAGATGTGGGAAGAGGAGAGAAATCCCACCGGAGGATGGAAGAGAGCGCCGGGTTCCACGACCCTACCTACGTAAAGCAGTAGTGTACGGTGTACCCGGCTGTATGGGCGCCCCCCTGCGCGCCCCCTGCACCCCCTCCGCCCCCCCCCTCCCGGTGTTCTGGCTCTCCGGGAGCGGAGAGAAAAGGCTCAGGTATGACTACTGACGGTGTCGGCACCGTCTGTGTTGCCTCTCCCGGTGAGATTTGAGCCATGCGTGATCAGGAACGCGGAGTGCAGGAAATGAGTAGTTTAAGCAATGGGCCACTAATTCTGCTAATGGTTAGCAGTTCCGGGAACATTTTCGAGGGGGTGGGGCACATTTGGCAAACACCACACAGCCCTGATTTATGCAGCACGTGTTCTTATACCACCGCTCCTCTTCAGTGACCTGACATACACAGTAACAATAATTCAGATCTGACAGGTGCAGGGGCGCTTGTGGCTAGTACCTGAAGGAACAGCACCGGCCCCGTAGCCTTGTGTATAACAGTATGATCACGAACCCTACAATAAACGAGGGACCCATGGCAAGTCAAGCTGAAGGTGATGTGTCCTCGTTTCCAAAAAAGCAGGCTCGGTAGAGAGAGAAGGAAAACATTTACTAAGAACTTCACAGGTGGTGTTTAGATTTGGTGTTTGTTCTTTCCAATTCGGAGGATGAAGTTTAATTGCTACGGATCCAAGACTGCCAAGAGAGACCAACCGAGATAGGTTGGAGGAGCTGTTTAAATGAGTTTCTTAAGTATCTCTTAAGGAAAACCTGGACAGCCTTTTAACTTAAGGTTTAAAACTGTTGGCTCAAGATCCTGAGTCAAAATTTTAGAAAGAGCCCACCCCCTTTATTCTGTCTCTTAAGAGATCTCCCAACATGGAACAAGGATGAGAGCAATGAACTAGCTTCAAGATTTCCCCTATCTGGTTTTGACTCCGTGTGGCCAGCCCCTGGGCCTCGATTTTCTATGCAAGAAGAGTATTTGTTACTATGAACAGTATTTAACATATATGAGGATAAAAAGGAAGAACTGGTTTCCTGTTCTCTAATTCTCATTTCCCTTACCATTAAGTTGGTCTTCATCAAATTGAAGAACTGGTTTCCTGTTCTCTAATTCTCATTTCCCTTACCGTTAAGTTGGTCTTCATCAAATTGAAAGGTTTTAATGTTCTGTCATTCTGGGAATTGGCTGGGAGTTTGTTTCTCAGTGTATTAAGTGTAACTTCTCCTTCCTGAACCCTGGCTTTTGCCCATCGTGGTGAAGGGAAGTGAGGTACGAGAACAGGCACTGAATTCCC
Source organism: Lynx canadensis (assembly GCF_007474595.2). Classification (NCBI taxonomy): domain Eukaryota; kingdom Metazoa; phylum Chordata; class Mammalia; order Carnivora; family Felidae; genus Lynx; species Lynx canadensis. The sequence goes on from NC_044303.2 coordinate 212,269,393, forward strand.
ATTTTAAGAATGACACTCTGGTTCCACCTCCATTTAATTAGCTCTGACCAGAAGTAGTTCATCTGTAAAATTAAAAGAAGGTTAAAGACTCAGAAGGTTAAATTAAAAGAAGGTTAAAGAAGGTTAAAGACACAGGTCAAACCTGTGTGTGGTTTTTTTCTTTCCTTGCCATCTTCACCCTGTCCCCAAATGTAAACCTTAGTCACGGGTAAATGTGCTGAAACTTTGTTCAGTAACTGAAATGCGGTGCTAATAATCTGGGCAGACATTGCTTTCAGTGTGTTGGCTCACGGTCCCTCCCTTGATCCTGAACAAGCATCGCTGTTACAGAATCACACAGAGGAAGCATGTGCACAGGGTCCTTCCAGATTCTTCCATCCCCAAATAAACCGTGATTAACTCCTAATTATTTCAACTTCAAAGACTGTGAAACTTAAGGACAGGAAATGCAAATAAGATTTCCCTTTGACTGTATAATTTCTTAAAACACATCTGTCCTCTCTAGAATGGGTTAGAGACCTTACTTCTGAGCTCCCACACTATCCCATCCATAATCTCCTCTTGACACCATTATATTGGCACTCTCTGAGTTTCTCACAGTCTCCATGCATCTGTCCATCCACTCAGAAAAAAAAAATGCATATTGAAGAAACCTATTCTGTGCCCAATACTGTTCTAAGCGTTAGGGAAGCAATAGCAAATAAATAGACAAAGATTTTGCTCTCTTGGAGCTTCTATTCTACTAGGTAAAGAAAAATAGGGCTATTAGTAAATAGTCTGATGTCTCTGCAAGTTAGAAAAAGACACAGAGCTGAGGAATAGGCAACAATTTTGTGTGAATTAGAATTAAAAAAAAAAAAAAAGCCTCTTCCTTCATCCAGACTCAGGCCCCCTGTTAAGTGGTTAAGCTTTGGGACTAGAGGGTGGGCTGGATTTTAGGACTCCCCTCCTCCCTCAACTGGGTGAACCACCTTACATGAAAGTGACAAATTGTATGGAGAAAAATAAAGTCAGATAAAGGATCTAGAAAGTGATGTGGACATATAGATTGTGCTAGTAGTTAAGGAGGGCCTCTCTGACAAGGTAGCATTGAGCAGAGGAAATTAAGGAGAAATAATACAAATGTCAAAAGAACATTTTAAGATAACAGCAAGTACAAAGGCCCTGAGGCAGGAGCAAGTTTGGTGGGTTCAAGGAAGAGCAAAATGGCAATTAAGAATGAGGAGGCTGAAGAATGGGTCCTTGAAAGAGCAGAGCATTGCAGGGCCTTCTAGATAATTCATTCATCTAAATATCCACCCACCCAGTGAATACTGAATCCCTACCAGGTGGCAGGCCCCGGTCTGATCAGTTGTGAGTTCCTTGTGAGCGGGAGGTGTTACGTTCACCACTGGGCCTTTGGCACTCAACAAAGTGCCTGGCTTATTATCAGCGCTCCGCAATATTTAAGAAGCCTGGAGTCATCTTGCGGAACTCTCCAGTAGCAGAGATTCTAGCTCCTCAGTATGGATATCAGTTCCCTATCACTGCTGTAACAAATCACAACAAATTTATTGGCTTAAAACAACACAAGTCTATTATGTCATGGTTCTGGAGGTCAGAAGTCTGCAGTGGCTGTCACTGGGCTAGAGACAAGGTGTAAACGAGGCTGGGTCTTTCTAGGGGCTTTCGGGAGAATCGTGTTTTCTTGCCTTTTCCAGCTTCTAGAGACCACTTGCGTTCCTTGGTTTGTGGCTTCAGCCTCCACCCTCAGAGCCAGCAGCACAGCATCATTATTTTAATGTTTGTTTATTCAGAGAGAGAGAGAGCGCACGAGTAGGGGGCAGGGCAGAGAGGGAGAGAGGTTCTCAAGCAGGCTCTGCACCGTGAGCACGGATCCCAACGTGGGCGCTCAGATTCATAAACCATGAGATCACGACCTGAGCCGAAAGCAAGAGTCAGATGCTTAACTGACTGGGCCACCCAGGCACCCCCAGGGCAGCATCTTTAAATCTCTGACTCTTGACTCCTTCCACTTTAACAGACCCTTCTGATTAAGTCAGCCCCACCATAGAGCCCAGGACAATGTTATTGAAACCCAGCTGATTAGCAATCTTAATTCTGCCAATTTAATTTTTCTTTGCCATATTACATAAAATATTCACATATTCCAGGAATCAGGACATAGACCTCTTAGGGGGGAGGTCCACTATTTTGCCTACTCAGTGTGTTTAACCTGACTTAATTTGCATATGTTTGAAAACATCCAGAGGTCACACAAAGGGAACCCGCGCTACTTCTCCTCCCGTTAAAAACTTACGGTATTTGGCTGTGTCTTGTTCCTTTCTCTCCCCTACACATCTTCCATTTATAATCTAGTACATCTAGTCACAGTACTTGAATATACGGTTTCTTCCCATGGTAGGGCTTGGTTTATAATGAATGTGCAGGGATGTCTTCCCTTCCACTCACTTCTATCTCTTCCTCTTCAGAGGAGCTTTTCCATCTGCTGAAACCCACTTTGATTGCTCTCTCAACTGACAGGCTCCTATGGCTTACTCATGGCAACCATCACAGTTGAGCTCTTGTCCTTTGATTGTTTCACAAATATGCAACTCTCACGCTTGAATTCTTTGCCCAAAGCTGAACAGAAATTGCCACTCTGTGAATGCCTTGGTCTGTTGCTTTTCCCAGCCCCCGCTTAGTTTTGCAGCCTGCCTTTTAACTGCTCAGAAAGCATCATCCCCATCTTTGCTGGAGAGTGTTTCTGCTGCTGTCAGCACCCAGCATTCCACAGTTATGCCACGTTGCACAAGGTTGTGCTTCAACACGTTCTGGGAACATTTCCCCCACACAGTGTATTATGTGTTTATCTTAAGTTGGGTGGGTTTAATTATTAAAGGCTTTGCAGTCTGTCTTCAAGTTTACGTAAGGAAAACAAAATGATGAGTCTTATTCAACCAGTGTGAAGAAAAAGGCCATTCTTTCTCACACACGCTGTGATCATGCATACGCCATTCTACTTTTGTTCTCTGCATTCTTGTATCACATGATGGAAGCTATTGTGAAAATAGGCAATTTGAAAATTACCCAAATAGTCCTCACATGTGTACATGAAGACATTTATATATAGGACAGTCATCACGTCATTTTTAGGGCTGTAAAATTCTGGAAGCATCAATGAGGAACTAATAAAAATATAGCACCATCGAACTATGAAATATTATGCAACAGTTAAAAAGAAATGTGTGATAGGGAACGGTATTTCTCCAAGATATTTTACATATCTTTTTTTTTTCTTGTAAGAAGAGAAACGACCAATCTAATGGAAGATTTTAAATAGTTTAGGGTACCTGGGTGGCTCAGTTGGTGAATTGTCCTACTTCGGCTCAGGTCATGATCTCATGGTTTGAGCCCTGTGTCAGGCTTTGTACCCACAGCTCAGAGCCTGGAGACTGTTTCAGATTCTGTGTCTCCCTCTCTCTCTGCCCCTCTCCTGCTCACGCTCTCTCTATCCTTCAAAAATAACCATTACAATTTTTTTTTTAAATAGTTAAAAAGAGAACAGACAACTGAGGGGCAATTTTGAATTGAAGAACCATGATGCCGCTGCCCACAAGTGGCTGATGCTTGGGGCTGAGCTGCTAATCAGCTGACCTTAAATAAGGATTTCCCTGGGTTATCTGGGTGGGTGTGATGTAATCGGAGGGGTCTTCTAAAGTGGAAGGGGGGGGGTGTCAGAGTCCGACATTAAAGATGCTAGGAGATGGAAATGAGGTGACAGCGAGAGACTGTGGACCACTGGCAGCCACTGAGTGTGACTTGGGGTGGAAAGCACCATCATACCCAATGCCTCTGACCTGATCCTAAGAAGCCATACACATATGCTTATGAAGGCACCAAAAGTCAACAGAGATGCAAAATGAAACAAAAGTTTATTTTCTGCAATACCTTCTGTAAATTACAAAGGCAAAATGCTAAACTACAGCATATAACTTTTCAATATTTAACCAGAGTACTTATAATAAATACGCATCCTGAAACAAGATAAAAGGCTACACTTTGTCAGGCGTCCTACAAAATGTCTCAAGTTTTATACTCTGCAGCATTTCTGCGTGGGGGCAGGAGGGGGGGTTGTTTGTATTTTCTTAAGTGCTGTGACAAAAGGTCCTTTCACATTTCTTTGGAGCATTTTCGAAATTGGTGAAGTATAAACAACTTAAGAAAAGGAACACCAAGCTTGAAAGCCGTTTCTGCTTTGTGGTCGTTGGTCCTCATCCAATACAGATGAGCACATCCTCCAATATAGCCCATCACCCTGTGCGCCCAGGCACCCTGTGTTCTGTGGACCCCGTCAGAGCAGGCCTACGCTTTGCGTTATATACTTCGGAGACGTCTGTATTCAGCTTACATCTCTCAACAAAAACAATGCCATAAGGAAGCTGCAAGCAAGTTCAAAACGTTTTTAACCTGAAAGTCAAGGGAACAGAAGTATTTGCCCCCACGACCTTTGCTATGCACCATCATGTATATGTACCATGTTAGGATTCTGGTTTCAAAGGTGGAAAAGTGATTGGCTAACAGTCCTTCCAAGAGATCATTTATGGGTGCTGGTAGAGCTGGGGTATTCAAAAATACTCAGTGGGTAAAAGGAAGATTTTCTATATTCAGAAATGTGCTACAGTTGTGAGGACACGATGGCAGAGAGGCTAGGGGGCCGGTGGCAGCTCGTGTAGAGTTTGGAAAGGGAATACATAACTACCTTGGCTATCGCTGCAAACTCTGAGGAAAAAGTTATGCTTTAAAAAAGTCATAAGCATGGTTATCTAAAAATACTTTGTTAATAGAGTCTAATGTAAATTTCACTCATTTAGGGGTTTAGCTATGAAAACATCTTTAAGAGCCAATAAAAATATTGTAGAGAAAAAAACACTTTTAAAAAACTGAGGTTAAGAACTATGAGGCATTTTTTTTTTTTTTTTGGCTGTAAACACGCAGTTTACTGTCCCTTGTTGAAACACGAATGTTTGGATTCCTGAGCTTCACGGATAACAGGAGGCAAGTTTGCATAGAAGATTTGCAATATGTCAACGATTTGCTTCAAAAGAATTTCTAAGGACAACTTGCTTTTGTTTTTCAACTTCATATTTTAGTTAAGAGTGCTCATCAAACTCTGAGACTAACAAGCAGGGTGATGAGCTATATAAGGCAGAGGGGGGAAAATGATGGGATTCATGTTTTAAGTCCACAGGATGTCATGATAAAGTATGCACCACATAACGAGTGCCATACTATTTTGGTCAGAAGTTAAATCATGTTTTGGGCTTGGAAACCAAAGGCAAAGGGGCTCTCGGGTGCTGACTGACACCGCCTGAGTGTAGGAACTAAAGCAACGTTCGCTGAGCGGGGAGGTCTCAACATATTGCTCAGTGATGACAAAGCCCCTCAGCTGGTCGGGTCCCACAGCAGGTGCCCACCCACCAGCACCAGGACCAGGACCAGGACCAGACCCCTGGTTCCAGATTCCGGCTCTGGAATCTGAAGGGACACCAGGGCATTTCACTTGTGCTGCTCTCAAGTCTCTAAGCAGCTCTGGGGAGGACAGCCCTCTCCTGGACCCAGTCCTCAGAAAGCTGCCTTAGGAAAGGGAAAAAGCTAGGCTGGGCCATGGTGCATACCACGAGTGAGAACAATGGCAGTGGTTGCCGACAACTCCAGATCTAACACAAAGATGGACAACAAGGGGGCAGTGTCCTGCCACGGAATCCATTCTACTTCTTCTGGGACTGGTTTTTACACATGGTAAGGATCTGCTTCAGTACTTTCTGGACATCTTCATCCATCTGGCCCTAAGGAATTCAAACAAAAGACAATCATTAGAACTTAAGGTCAGTCCTGGCGGTCTTCCCCAGGGAACGCGACGGCCGGCTGACATGAAGCCCTTGGCTTTCCCCCGGATCTTCCAAAGGAACGTCAGCCCTACTGATTCTGACGTTTCTAGGAGGGACTGAGAGAGCGGGCCTTGCTCTTGTCTCTCTGGAGGATGATGAGGCTGGGTGTGCTAGAGCCGCCAGCAAAGGGTTTCTGGGTCTCAGTTGCAAATGTGGGCCCCACCAGCCAAGCTGCCAACAGTCGTGGGGTGAGACAGTGCTGCCGGCTGAGAACATTGGCACGCCTGAGAAGGCAAGCCTGGGTTCCTCCCCCTGGTGGGGGTAGCAGCCACATCCTCCTTCATTCCTCAACAGAGGATGAGGCTGTTCTCCGTAAACGGCACAGGGCTCCTGACAAATCCAAAGCAACGCAAAAGGTGTTTTAAAGCTTCTCAATGTAAAAGATTCTCCTCGACTTTTCATTTATTCTACTGGCTTAGTGACGGGAGCTGGGGTGACATCCACTGTGGTATTTCTTTAGGATACCCAGGTACTTCATAGGCTGTTATCATACCTGCACAGCATACAGAAGATGCATTCGGTAAACAGATATCACCTCCTGGTGTTGTTTCTTGCAGTCCTAGAAAGAGACAATTTGACCCTGTTTAGCAGACCTTTACAGAACAAAAACAAAAAACGATAAGAAAGCTGTGGCCAAATGCTACCACCCAAGTGACTTCCTCCACCAAATTCTGGCATATGAGGACTTAAAAATTACTGTGGGCTCACTGGGATGTAGATTTCTGAACACTCGTCAAAATTCTTAGAGAAAGATCTGTCAATATTCTTAGGGGGAGAAAATCTACCTATTTCATATTTTGATACAACTCTAGAAGAAAATTCACGTAAAAACTAGTTATTATATAATCCCACATTTGTTGCAAAAAACATACGTGTACATACTTATGCAAATACACAGATACATTCACACAAAATAAATGGTGCAAAGAAACATACTGAATGCAAAAAATGACTATCTCTGAGTGGTTGAATTATGGGCAATTTTTATTTATAGAAATTTTCCAGAGTTTTCTGTATTTTCCAACTTTTCTACAATAACCAAGTATTCATTACTTTAATTTTTAAAATCTAGTCTTTTAAAAGGAGCTGTTGATCTCTCACAAAATAGCCAGTCCTAGAGCCCCCCAGGGAGTTCAATTATTTAGGTGTCAATGGTGATGAACAGGGTGATGGCACCAATCCCAAATCGCTGTATGTTCCTCAGTACAGCTGTTGATGCTTTTATTTCTCCGTGTGGAGCTACTGTTGCAGTTCCCCTCAGTGACGATTTCAAAAATCTTAGCTCTGAACTCTTCTAAGATGGTTTTCCTCCAATTTCATGATAAAAATTGATCCTATATAGATCACTCCAAAAATCTACAGGGGTGCCTGGGTGGCTCAGTTGGTTGAGTGTCCGACTTTGGCTCAGTTCTTGACCTCATGGTTCGTGGAGTCGAGCCCCGCATCGGGCTCACTTCTGTCAGCACAGAGCCCGCTTCAGATCCTCTGTCCCCCCCTCTCTGCCCCTCTCCTGCTCACCCTCTCTCAAAAACAAATAAACATTTTTTAAAAATCTACAAAAGTCCATCAATACCCTTCTCACCTCCTTCCTATGAGTGTCAGAACATGAGCTGTCCTTCCTATTCAAGGAACAACCTATGAAACCTCAGTCCCTTGAAGTTCACACCATTAGAAGGTGTGCTTAGTACCTTTTTCTGTGTTGTTTCCTCCCATCTTTTGCACACTTCCACTCAGTCACTTAAAACTTCATCTTCTGATCATCACCCTCCTTTCCATCTCTGTTTCTGTCATCATTTGGATGGCCACAACATCCACATGCATGAGCCACGTGACACTTTGGCCTCTCAGTTCCCCAGGGACCTCCTCTTCCTCCTCCTCCTCCTCCTCCTCCTCCTCCTCCTCCTCCTCCTCCCCCTCCTCCTCCTCCTCCCAGCCACACATACTCACAGTCACAGCCCTGCCTCTGTCATTACCTCTGAAATCAAATGAAAGCACCTCACCTTCTGATCACCATCTACCTTTCTAGCAAATGTGCTGTAGCCTTTCCTGACTCTTGCTGTGGTTCTTCAGCCCCATCAGATTCCTAGCTACTCGGTCACTTCTCTCGGGCAGCCTACTGGGGTCCCGATCCCACCCCACCACCCCACTCGGACTGTCCTTGCCACGGCTGCCAAGGGCCATCTAAATCCCACATCTCAGTCCTTGCTGCCTCTTCCCTATCCCCTTGAGATTCAGCATGAGCATCACTTCCTGCAGGAAGCCTTTCGAGACACTTCTTCTGTATGCCCAGAGCATGCTGGGCATCTATCAGTTGGTGCTTACCACACAGAGAATATGGAAAGCCATTATATTAAAGTATAAATTCAGTGAAGACAGGGACTGTGTCTTACTCACTTTTATACCACCAGCACCTTATGTAATATTGATACGTAAGAGCTCATTAAACATTGAAAATTTTAAAATAATTGTATAAACCATCAGCACTTTACCTATAAGTCTGTGATAACCACTTTATGAGAAAAATGACCTGCAGAACACAATAGGGAGCATCTTCTTCTCCCCTGATCATTCCTTTGCTGCGAGAGATGATAACACAAAAAAGCTGGTTTTATACTCTGTGGCCAGCCAGAGTCTGGACTGCAGAAACCTGAATTCACCCGTGTCAAAGTCTATACTGAAGACATCATGAAATCCAGGTCCTATTTGTAAACAGAAACTAGAGATCTGTCTTGAACCACCCCTTGATTTCACATGGAAAACATAACCTACCCATGTCAACAAAAACCTTAACAAATATTGTGGTAGGTGAAATACTGGCCCTCCAAAGATGTCCACACCCTAAACCCCAGAACCTGTGGAATGTTACCTATATGGTAAAAGGACCTTGTAGGTAGGATTAAGTTAAGGATCTTGAGATGGAGGAAAGGTTTATTCTGATTATCTGGGTATCTCTTAAACATAATCACAAGGGTCCTTAGAGAAGCAAGGCCAAAGGTGGAAGGAGGAGATGGGAGAATAGAACCAGAGGTGGAGTGATGTACTTCAAAGGTGGAGGTAGGGGCCATGAGCCAAGGAATTCAGGTGGCCTCTAAAAGCTAGCAAAGCCCGGGAAATGGATTCTCCCCTAGAGCTTCCAGAAGGAACCAGCTCTGCTGACACTTTGACTTTGGTGACACTGATTTCACACTTACTGATCTCCAGAATTTTAAAAGCATAAATTTGTGGAGTTTTTAAAAAAAGTTTGAGAGAGAGCCCAAGCAAGTGTGCAAGTAGGGGAGGGGCAGAGAGAGAGGGACACAGAATCCCAAGCAGGCTCAGCACTCTCAGCATGGAGCCCTACTCGGGGCTCAAACTCACGTACCGTGAGATCATGACCTGAGCCAAAATCAAGAGTCAGACACTTAACCAACTGAGCCACACAGGTGCCCCAAATTTGTGTTGTTTTAAACCAAGTTATCTGTTACAATAGCCACAGGAAACGAATACAGATATGGAAGGACTCTCCTGGGTGAAATGAAGAGAGATCCTGGGCCCTAAATAAAAAGTTCTTGCCACTGCCAGAGACAGTAATGACTGCGGTCAAAAAAAAAAAAGGGAGAGAGGGTGGGGCGCCCGGGTGGCTCAGTCGGTTAAGTGTCAGACTTCAGCTCAGGTCATGATCTCGCAGTTTGTGGGTTCGAGCCCCGCGTCAGGCTCTGTGCTGACAGCTGGAAGCCTGGAGACCGTTTTGGATTCTGTGGCTCCCTCTCTCTCTGCCCCTCCCTTGCTCACACTCTGTCTCTCTTTCCCTCTCTCAAAAAATAAACATTAAAAAAAAAAAAATGGAGAGGGTGAAAAGTTAGTGGATGTGTCAGTGTGACGCCTATGTGCCACCGTGCTGCCTCCCCCCTCTCAGAGATCCAGGTGGCCCACCTCATTGCAGGTGATGACTGGAAATCCCACCACTTCCTCCTGCCCTCACCAAACAAGTCTTTAGCTACTCAGCCACTCCTTCAGGCTGGGGCTCTTCTCACTCCAACCTGTCCCCACCCAGCTGAGCTGGTGCGTAATCTGCCTCGTCCTCCACCCCCAACCCCCCACCCCCAAGCAGGAGGCAGAAACAAGCCCACTCACAGCCAGCTGGCTCTGTAGCTGCTTGACCTGCTGCTGCAGTCCTTCCAGCTGCTGACTCTGCCTCTTGGACGAGCTAGCTGAGTAGGAGAGCTGCGAGAGGCTGTTCAGGGCCTCCTTCAACTTGGTGACTTCCTTTGACATCTCATTTATCTGGCGAGAAAGGAAAACTATCAGCAATAGGCAGGCAAGATTCTGGATAGTTTCGAACACAGCCTCTTATTGGCCTCAGGGACTTGAGACTTTGGAACAATTTCTCTTTTATTTTTTAAAGAAAACCCATACAATGAAATAGGTAACAAAATCAGCAAACCCACATAGCCCTCTAAGGCCACTATATTCAAATAAGGGCCCCAGATTCAATACCATGCTTCGAGGCATGAGGGTAAACAAAAGCTAGGACGATGCTTTCCTATTTTACTGTGAATGGGGGGTACTATCAGAATGAGGATTTTAGGCATTCTTTATTTTGAGACGGCTATGTCTTGTTCAGTAGTGCTGACATGGGCAATCAGGAATGAGTCCTAGGAACCCTGACTTCTCTGGGCATCTTGCTTTAAAGTAAACATAACCCGTCCCCGCAACCTGACCTCTGCCTCCTAACTCTCTGCCCCCTTGGCTTTGGAAGCTCTTTTTGAAATTTTCATCATACTAAAGGAATAAATGATAAACAGTGCTCTGATCAATGCCGTTTGGAAAATCTGACCCAGAGGACTGGGGACGTGGAGCAGGTTCAGGCACAGAACCATTTTTTACGCTCCCCTCCCCTTTGTTTCCCCTCCTTCCGCCAAGCCACGCTCAGCCCATCTCTAATCACCTGCTCCCCACATTCCCTGCTTCCCCTCCTATATACATCTTTGACAATGAGTGCCACGGAGGGTGGTTCTTAACACTGACTCAGGGGAAAGCTCATGGAACTTAGGGAAGCAGGATTAAGTCTGGAAGTATTTGGGTTTCCATATGATGGAAGAATCTGTTTGGATTCCAAGAGCTGAAGTTCAAGATGGGTTACAAATGCCTTTCAGTTTGTGGGTTCGCTTCTGATCCCTGACACTTGACACAGCTTCTGTAAAATAATTTTAAAAGGGAAAATATGCACCACATATGTGAAAATGCTTCAATATAAGGGGAGTGATCGACGATCAGTGTTTTGTTTTGTTTTTTTAAACATAAATGTCCAAACTACTAATCTTAACGTGGCCATGGGGACAGATGGAGTCACATGCAGAACTTCTGAGCAATCACAAGAGACCAGTGCTAACTAGAAACTAGTGTCTAGCTAACTAGAAACTCAACAGCAATGGAGTCTCACCAACCTTCTTATCTTTATCCTCCTCCAGTTTGGAAGAGCTCTCCGACTGTCTCTTCATTTCTGCGAGCTCCTCCTGAGCGTGCTGGAACTGTTGCCGAAGTTCGTTTGCTTCCTGCTCTTTGGATTTTAAGAGAGCCTGAATATTTTCCTTTTCCCTTTTCACTTGTGAGACCTCACTTCGAATCTGGGAGACCTCCAAATGGGCCTTCTCTTTCTCTTTTACGGACTCCTTCAATTTTGAGGCCAACACACTCACTTCACTTTCTAGTGATGACTGGAGCTTTGCGTAGGCAGACCTGGGCACCATGGCGTCGGCCATCGCGGCCTTCTCTTCCAGGAGTCGTTTCTCCAGTTTTGCTACTTCCCCTTCCTTGCTTGCAAGGTGCTCTTTGAGACTGCTTATTTTTTCCTCCATCTCTTTCGCAGTAGCCCGCAGTGTGGTTATCACCTGCAAATGTTCTGTGATGGAGACAGAGTTCTCTTTCTGTGCGTCCACCAGCTGTTTGAGCTGCGTCAACTCGTTCAATACCTTTGAGTACTGAGACTTCATTTCGGACAATGCCTCTTCTGCCTTAGCTCTGGACACGTTCGTCACTAGCATCAGTTTCTCATGCTCCGCTTTATGGATATATTCGGCTGTTACGTCTTCTAGAGATTTCCTCTTCCTGTAATCCTCCAGCTCGGCCTGGGCTTCTTTGTACAGCTGGGACAGCTCGCTTACCTGTTTGTTGAGCTCATCTATCATCCTGTTCATGGCCTCTTTCATATCCCCAGCTTCATCGCCGGCTTCCGGTGTCATCTGACTCTTTAGGGCATCTTTTAGTTTCATGATTTCTTCTTGGGCCTCTTGGTATTTCTCAAACAAAAAAGCTTTCTCCTTATTCATATTCTCAATCACAGAGCAATATGAACTTTTCATTTCCTCGTACTCTTCCCCGGGAGACTTAATACCCAAATCTTTCTCCTTCTCTACTAGTTTTTCTTCTAACTCTCTCACTTTCTCCTTATTTCTTTCACTTTCAGCTAATGCGTTCTGGAGATCCTGCTTTAGCACATCTATTTCCTCCTCAGTGATCCGTAACTCACGGAGATGTGAATAACTGTCCACGCTTTCGGGCGAGACGAGGCCCAGTTTCATCTGCTTCTGCACGTTAAGGACTTCTTTCATGGCCTCCTCGTACTTGCTCTGAGTTTCTTTCAGTTTCTGGCTGAGGTCGGAGCCGTTCTCTGAAATCTCTGCACTGTTAACGCACACCAATTCGGCCCTCCTGGACTGGAGCTCAGCCTGTAGCTGCTGCTTCTCTACTTCAGAGCTCTCTAGTCTCTTCTGCAAGTCCTGCAGAATCTCTTGCAGTTGCTGAATTTGCCCATCGCTGTCGAGAGTGGATTTACTCAAGGAATGTGTTAAGACGGATGGAGATGACTTGGAGTCTGGGGGAGAGGTTTCACTAGGTCTGCCCAGGGTTGGAGCCAAGTCAGTTTGAGTGGAATGGTAGGAGTCAAAGCTCAGGTCTGCATCTGCCTCCTTGGGTGATTTGGCCTGCAAAAAAGGCAAGAATGAAATGGTGCCAGAGGTGTGGTTAGGTGAGCAAGCAACTGGTAGAAGAGAACAAATCCAAAGCTTACATAGGGGAGAGCTGCAGCATCCCTTTATGGGTACTTTTGCCCCATGACAAACCACGGTCTGGGACATGAGAATTGGGTTAACGACACTAAGCTTATTCTGTACTCTCTCAGGACAGCTCATTTCTGCCACTTTAAAAACACTAGATTTGTTTGGGCTCTAAAGCCTCTGACTCATAATTTTTCCTTTGCTTCTCATATTATTCCAGTAGCCAAAAAGGGGCAATGGGCTTAGCATAGCTATTTCAATCAAGTTCTTAAATCTGCTAAACGATCAGCTCTACTAAATGAATGGCTGTTTATACACACACACAAACATGTGTATATATAGTAATATATAAAATGCACTAAGTATATAATTATATATAATTTACCAATTTACAGAAATAGAGTTAATGAATTACTCTCTCAACAAACATAATTTGAAACTATAAAACGCTAAAGGCGAACTACATTTAAAAAGGAAGAAGAAACTAATATAGAGGTTTAAAATAAAATATCACCTGACTAACCTGAAAAAACCCAATAGTTTAACCCTACAGGATAGTTCATGGTAATAATCTATGTACCTACCTGTAATTTATCTTGTAATTCTTTATTGTGTAAGGTAAGAGAAGCAACTTTTGCTTGCAACAGGACAAGAAGATCTTGTTGGTCAGCTTCAGAACTTATATCCAATAAGCTATCAGCACCTTGGAAAAGAGAAAAGTGATTTTAAATAATATTTTCTTAAACTAATATTTCTCTGACCTCTAACCGAGTCACCTTCTACCCAATCCAGTGCTTCTTTCTGGCTCTGATGAAGAATGAAAGCCCCTAGGCAAAGCCCCTGGTTAGATGAACAACAATCCTCAGGTCCTGCGGTTTCTTCATTGGGGTATGCCTAGCATAGGTGTGGATGCGTAGAAGCTCATCTGAAAACTGATGGATTTGGTCATATGTTTTCCATTCCCCTTATTAAGTATTATACCTTGCCTAATATACATATTATGATATACCTAATATACCATACCTTGCCATATCATATCATGCCTAGTAAGTGCCATTTATGTGAATCCTTTTAGAAATATCCTACGATCTAGTTCACTTCTTATCCCTACCACCCTTACTCTAGTTTAAACTTTATCACCTGACTGAGAAGCCCTGCAAACAGCCTCATAACAAAGCTCTGTCTCTCTCCTTAGTAAACATATAGCTTTACCTAACACTGTCAGGCTAATCTTCCTAAAATGTGCTTTGATAGGCTCATTCCTGTGGTTCCAGTGCTTTAATCACTCTCTTTTCAAAATTAATCTCCAGATTCCTTAGTCTGGGTTAAGGCCTCCATAACCTGGTCCCAAAGTACTTTTTCAGGTGTATGACCCATGATTTCTTTTTTCTTTTTTTAATTTTTTTTTAATGTTTATTTATTTTTGAGACAGAGAGAGACAGAGTATGAACGGGGGAGGGTCAGAGAGAGAGGGAGACACAGAATCTGAAACAGGCTCCAGGCTCTGAGCTGTCAGCACAGAGGCCGACGCGGGGCTCGAACTCACAGACCGCGAGATCATGACCTGAGCCGAAGTCGGCCGCTTAACCGACTGAGCCACCTAGGTGCCACTGACCCATGATTTCTAGCATCACATCTTCCTCAGGTTCAAACTTTCCATCATACCCTCTATATCTCGACACAAGGCTGCTTCCTTAATCTTTCATCCATCTGATAGCCCTTGCAGCATCTCTTTGGCCAAGTCCCTTGTAGGCAGGTTTCAGGACCCACGGCAAACTCTGCCTCCTCCTTACAGCGTTTGCTGGCCCGCCCCAGCGTGCACCCATCTCCTCTTAACCCCACAATCCCACTGCTGGTAAACCACAACTTTTTGACATCCTACTGATTACCACGCTGAAATAGCATCTAAAGCTCTGCCACTCAAAGTGCTCACTGAGACAAGAGCCTTGCTCCCAGAATGCCATTCAGTGCACCGCTTCCTTCACGCACAAAGTCTTTCAATGGGGGAAAAAATGTCTGCTGGACAAAACAGTGTGCTTAGCAGTATAGCTGGATGACTTCCTGGTGCAAACTCAGAACAGTTGTACAGACCACAATCTGAATAGCACCGATGCACATTTTTTACTATAATTTTATTATTTTCTCACAGCCATTTAATGCAAAGATGGAAACTTTCATCTTAATTTGGAAGCATGCAAAATGACATTTCTTCATATAAATGCTTACTTCTGATGTCAGGTTCCTAACCCACAGCTTTATAAGGAGTCCCCTTGACATGATGTCTGGTAAGTTTGGAATAAACCAGAGGACTGAGAGCATGACTGTAATTCTAAGCAATAGAAATTACTTCTAAAATACAGTGGACGGTTTTTAAAGAATCCAATGTAACAAGTGTTCAGATAACTTGGATCTCTGCCAAGAATTAGAAAGTTTAATATTTCTAAATTCTGTAAGTTAAAAGTTCCAAACACCTATGAAATCATAGGCTGAGAAACTAAATGCTGAAGCAAAAGGAGCTTTTGAAATAATCTCCATGAGGAGCACCTGGGTGGCTGATTCGGTTAAGGGTCTGACTCTTGGTTTTGGATCAGGGCATGATCTCACAGTTTGTGAGTTCGAACCCCACATCAGGCTCTGTGCTGACAGTGCAAAGCCTGATTGGGATTCTTTCTCTCTCCCTTTCTCTCTCTGCCCCTCCCCCTCTCGCTCTCTCTCTAAAATAAATATACTTTGAAAAAGTAAAATGAGGGGCAGCCTGGGTGGCTCAGTTGGTTGGGTTTCCGACTTCGGCTCAGGTCATGATCTCAAGGTTCATGAGTTCGAGCCCTACGTGGGGCTCTCCACTCTCAGCAGAGTCTGCTTCAGATCCTCTGTCTCCCTCTCTCTCTGCCTCTCCCCTGCTCACTCTTGCTCACACTCTCTCTCTCAAAAATGGATACACATTAAAAAAAATTTTTTTTAAATAAAAATTTAAAAAAGTAAAATGGAATAACCTACACATTTAAAAAAAATTTTTTTAATGTGTATTCATTTTTGAGAGACAGAGAGAGACAGAGCATGAGCGGGGAAGGGGCAGAGAGAGAGGGAGATGCAGAATCCGAAGCAGGCTCCAGGCTCTGAGCTGTCAGCACACAGCCCACGCAGGGCTCGAACTCACGAACTGTGAGATCATGACCTGAGCCGAAGTCGGGCACTCAACCGACTGAGCCACCCAGGTGCCCCTCTACACAACATTTTAAATGGATTCTGGGGGTGCTGAACTATATTCTTAGAGGGTAAACCTTAGGATGGATTCTGAAGACAATGAATTAAACCCTGTCTTGGTGAAGACAGGATGACTGTGTGTGATTTCAACACTCTGTCTTTGCATTTCTCTATTTAAGATGCACAGTAGGAAAGTTAGACTGTGCAGCCATGGAAGTGCTCAGTTGGCTCTCCCTCAGGAAATAACCTGTTGCTCAGCGGTGAGGAGTGCCCCTTGTGACGGCTCGTGGCCCCAGACCTCACCGCAAAACAGTGCTTTATAATACATAAAAGAGAAGACACAGGCTACGTAATTTAAGAGCTGATTCTGTAATGTGCCAATAACAAGAATACAGCAGCAGGTCTAATGCCATATTTCTAGTAGAGAGACTGTAAATGACATTTCAAGATACCCGCGATAACAGTAAGGTGACAGGACATTACCTGCGAATTCTCCTGCTGGCAAAGTCTACTGGTCTGCTAATACCACTGGGCGTTATTGTCTATATTCATCACTGAAGGAAGTGCTAACAGTAGTTGGGGGCAAATGAAATCAGAGATATTTTTGTTTTCACATCCAAGCTCAGGGGCTCCTTAAAATCCAGGGGAAAGTGTCAGCCTGTGTGGTATTGGCAGCTCCAGGGTGGCACCCCCGGGGTTCTCAGACCTCCTCACACTTCCTCCGGGTGCGCCTTTGATGTATGTAAATGGACGTGGGCTAGAGACCTGTCAGAGGAACACAAACAGACGCCCCTTCCTCTTACCTGTCGTGCTGTCACTTAGTCTGTCTTTATTTTCCCGTATAGAACTGATCTCAGCCTGTTGGAACACAAAAATGACTTCAAAGAATTTTCCTGAATATGATATTCCACAAAAGAAGCAAGCAAATTTTCCTGGGTTTACACAGAACAGGTTTCCTTCTAAAAAAAAAAAGTTAGAAAATCGCCAGGAAAGGGAATATTTTAAAATATAAGTGAATAAAAGTGATGATGATCTACTGAGATATGATTTCTAAAACGTGAGGTTCCAGAGCGTGTGATCTCAAAACAGTTTTCAGGAACTTTATTTAGTAAGTAAAATACAAATATCTTTTAAGATTATAATAACTTTATGTAATAGTGAACTTAGTGGGCTATGTCCTAAAACCTGAGATGGCAAATATTAGTTTCATAATGAAGTCAAATACAAGTCTTACCTATCTGGATAATATACTGATTAAAATACATTAGAAATACTGGTTTAGCTTCACTATTTTATAAATTAACTGTTATTAGTATATTTTTATTAATATTTTTAAGAGAATTTGTAGTAAATAAGACCTGTCAGGGAAGATAAAGGTAATTTTATAAGGGAATACAAAATTTTATGATCATGGGTTGACAATCCCCTAAAGATCTCCTCTAAACCTTTGCTCCTGAATATGTGTCTGTAAATACATTGCAAAAGTTCTTGCAACTTCAAAGCCAGACTCTCATTTCAAAACGAAATGCAATGAGTTGCCAGAAATTACTATGTTTCATCTAGATGAGCGGTGGACTATGATAAGAGAGAGAAGTTTTCAGCAAAGGAACTTTTGTAAAAGCCCAAATGCTAAAAATAAAGTGGCTCATTTTTGGCAAGTGCTTATCTTTACAAAAAGCTGCCTTTTCGCTTTATAAAAATAGATGTTTATTTTTCTTTTTCAACTATCTTAAGGTACAATACATGGCATCCATTTAAAGTTTACAGGTTGAGTTTTGACAGATACACACTCATGGAACCACCACGATAACCAAGATACAGAAGGTGTCCATTAGGTCTACAAGATTCTGCATGCTTCATCACAGCCAATACCTGCCCACCCTCCCTATCCCCGGGTAACCTCCACTCTCCTTTTTGCATTTTCTAGAATTCCTATAAATGGAATGTCATGGGTATGAATATATGTCGGGCTTTTTTCACTCAGCCTGATGATTTTCAGATTCACCCATGATGCTGCTTATGAAGGACATTTGGATTGTTTCCAGTTTGGGGATATGTGAATAAAGCTTCTGCAAACTTTTGTGTATACAACTTTGTGAGACATAAGTTTTCATTTCTCTTGTAAAAACATCAGTGAGTGGATGGCTAGATCATATGTTAGGTGTGTGATGAACTTTTAAAGAAACTGTCAGTTTTCCAAAGTAGTTTTGCCACTTTACGTTCCTACCAACAGAGTATGATAATTCTAGTTCCTCCACATCATCACCACCATGTAAAAATACACTTCTTAAACTTTAGCCATTCTAAATGGTGTCACTTTTTATCTTTTTGAGATTTTTTTAAAAAGAAATGAAAGGTTTTTTACACTCTATTGCTGAAAACTGTAATTTATTCTTCTCTGGAATGCACTGCATCCTTTGAGCCATAATCATATTAGAAGACATTAGGGTACTCATTGTAAAGGTATAACTTCCTTTCCTTTCCTCATTTAGGTACTCATATTAAGAATTTATTAATAAAATCTAGTTAAAGTGTGGGAAATGTTAGGTTGATGGAATCTTTTTCAGATCACTGTACATCCAAGTTAAAAGACAATTTATTTTGGGGCTGCTGGGTGGCTCAGTCAGTTAAACACCTGACTCTTGGTTCTGGCTTATGTCATGATCTCACAGTTTTGTGAGTTCAAGCCCTGCATGGGGCTCTGCACTGGCAGGGCAGAGCCTACTTGGGATCCTCTCTCTCCCTCTCTCTGCCCCTCTCCCACACACGCTATCTCTGTCTCTCTCAAAATAAATAAACTTAAAAAAAAAAGTAATTTATCTTCAGTAATTCTTAGATGGGGGAAAGAAGTATACAATTATTCCACTGCAATTTCATTTTAACAATTAGAAATTTTATTTTCTTTCCAAGTATAATTTCCTAGTGATGGTTAGGTAAACAGACAGTAAATGAAAATATCCTCCCATTTCCTAAAATACCTTCCAACAAGAAATCTAGAGAATTACGTAGAAAGGATTTTCTAAAATTAATGCATATTAGCTTTATAGTCAGGAAAAGTTTAATTACAAATATACAATTACTTGTCAGTAAGACACCAGAGAACAATCCTCATTTCTTTCTTTTTGATGGGCATTATATCAACTCGATTTAGTAAGAAGATTGGTTATCAGTTAAGTTCTTATCTTTGTCCCTTTTTTTAAATCAAGAAAATTAGGTATTACTTACAGAATGTAATCTATTCATTCTACTTTTTTTGTGTGGAGTCCATGCCAGAAGAAATAACTGAGGGGTGCTTCGTGATGAAAAGGTTATCAGTCAATCACTGGGAAGTCTATTCTGTTTTGTCCGATGTTGTACCATTTAAATCATGTCTATTATGTATCTTAAAATTCAAAATAAATTGAACACAGACAGGAAATACCTTGAAGGGTGGTTCAGCAAAGAACACGGATTCCTTTCCCGAAAGTGGCGTTGAAGTTATTGATCTTGGGGAAGACACATCACTCAACTTAAAAAAACAAAATGAAAATCACAGATAAAGAACGTTTCTTCAAAGACTTTTCTTCTCCAGTGCAAAGGATTAGCCTATTTAACCAATGCAAATAAATCTAACAGTAACCATCCTTAGTTTCATTTAATCCAAGGGTATCTTCTATTTAATATGGCACCTCAAGTACTTTTTGGAAGTTTGCAGAGTATAACTAACTTTCTTCCTATATTTACTGGAAGCAGTTTTCAAAATCTATAAAACTTCTGTGGCATGTTGGGAATATTATTGATGAATATGCTAACATATTTGACATAACTTATCAGAGGAGACATTCCTCTCAACTATTTGAGAGATTTCATAGACATTTGAGCTTCCTCCTATATGCAATAGTCACTATAAGCTCAGAAATGAAACCTGCTTTTAATATTAGCCAACCTTCAATGTAATTAGAAAGGCAAATATATTTGAACAGAATTTTGAGAAACCAGCTAAAATTCATTTTCAATTAACTGCCTCACCAGCTACCCATTCTCCCCGCCTTCACTTGAGCTGTTCATGTGAGCTACTAAAAGCAGACTGAGCTTCACTTAAGGAAAAAGTTTCTGTCCTAAGATTTTGAGAAATTTCCTTCAGGCTCTTTCTTTTCTTTTCTTTCTTTCTTTTTCTCTTTTTTTTCCTAGAGGCTTTGAAAAAAGATACTGTTCAATTCCCCAGCCTTGCACTAAATAAGAATCAACATTATTTACATACTAATAATCAAAATCTTTCATGCCATTATCTGTAATTTAAAACCAGTAAAGAAAATTTTAAATGTGCATTTAAGAGTCAATTCTAAACATTTCATTTTGGCCTAAAGATAAAATGACAAAATCATGGCTTTTTCTTGTTGTTGTCATATGTTTGTTCAATGTTGGTTTACTTTTGTTTTTACCTGGGTAGGACTGATAGGAGGTGGTGGAGCTTTGCGTTTTTTTGGAGTTCCACTTCTTTCTGAGCTTATTTTAGAGACTTGATCATGCTGGAAGTTATCACAGTCCAAAGAATGGAGGTGGGTTAGTTCGGTTAGTAAAGTCTGAACAAACAGCTTCATCAAACAAATGAGAAAAACCTCAACAGTTCATGCATTTCTTACTTCAATAAGATCTGACATCTGCTACCAACATAAAAATAAGTAATATGCATGCTTCAAGTTTTCTTCCAGCAGCCCATGCTTTAATAGCCAGAAAATAAAAAACACAAGACAAAACCAGATTAAGTTGGTGTAGAGAATTGGGAAAGTAGAGGATGGGGAGCTGCCTGCCCCAGTTTAGAACCCAGAATACAATGATAGTCTAGCCATCTTAATGCAAAGCAGTGGTATTTCCTCCACCTTTGCATTACTTCCACTCCTTTTTAAAAAGAATGTCAATATGGGGGCAAACGGAAACGTCTTCTCTGAAGGTTATGGATAAATAAGTGACACAGTTAGTACTTAATAAATTCAGTATTGGATATTTCCTGTCTATGATAATTTTTCAAAACCTTTGATGTGTAAGTAAATAAATGTAACCGCCAACTATACATCTCATCAAAAAAGTAAACAATGGTGACAATGTTTTTAGGAAAAAACTCCAAAATAATAGGGCAATCTTCTCAATTTCTATCTAGAACTCTAACAACATTTTAGAAAAGTTCCAGTTAAAATGAAAGGAAAAGCTAACCCTCTTATATTCATTAAATATCTAACACTCTCATGGATAGAGGTCTATAATCCATGGGATACACAAGCATTTAAAATACTGTTGTTGTTCCTTCGCAGAGCTAACCAAACATTTTCACAACAGAAAATATTAGTACATTTCCGAAAAAGATGAATATATAAGTAGCAAGTTTAAAGTCACATGCTTTGGAAACAGGGTAAACCATTAAGAAAACAGTTACCACCTTCAAACAATGAATCATCTATTCTAAAGATATTTTACTCCTTAAGCATTTTCAACATAGTTTTTATCACTTTTCTAGTGGAGCACAGAGTGGTTTAATCAGAACATTTTCAAATTCCCACAAGCTATGATGGCCAAAAAAAATTCTCTCCCCCAAAGATAAATACCTGCTTTGGTTTTGTTGGTGTCTTTGAATCTATAGAGGAAAAAGTGGGGAAAAAAATAAATAAATAAAGGTAAGAACCATGACTCACATCTACTTTGGGTGGGAGATACACACACACACACACACACACACACACACACACACGCACACGCACACTCACACCCATACACACAACAAACACAGTATTTAACACTACATTTTTCTTCAAGAATATGTTTAAAAGAATAAAATAGATCATATTGTGCACATTCCTTTACCCTTTGGGGAAAATGGAGTGGATAAATTTAAAACAACACTGACTATTTTCTTTCACATACCAGAATCCTGAGAGATTTTTGATAATAGAAGGCTTTGAATTCCTGCATTTTCTGAGAGTTTGGCATAATGTAAGGCATTGTGTCCAAGAGAATCTACAAGGTTTAGGTCTGCACCCTTTTTAATTAAGGCTTCCACAATATTAGAGCTGCTGATCTCACAGGCTAGCATGAGAGCAGTTCTAAAGAAAAAAAAGGAGATACCAAATTAATACAACCAAAATGGGGAAACACTTTTCTGAGAAATCACTTATCCTGAAAACAAGGAAAGAAAGATGAAGTACAGTTAAATATATGCACTTAATGGACTGCTAGTGAGATGAAACTAGGGGTGTTTTTTTAACTTCAGATTAAATCAAAACATTAAACCATATAAGGTCAAATAATATAGACATAATCTTCTAAATATGATGGAATTTAATATGATTGGCACCAATCATAATATGATGGCACCTTTCACCTCAAGCATTTTAAATTACCTATACATCATTAGGACTATTTTTAAAAGCAGCCAATATGTTTAATTTTGCATGAAAAGCCATCGGAAATGGCCTAGTCACTTCAGTATTTAATAATCTCATCACAGAGGTCTAGGGGAAATTTTTTTGCGTCAAACAAATTCTGGATTATCAAAAGAGGCAGAAGCGGCGTCTGGCCGGCTCAGTCAGTAGAGCGTGTGACTCCTGATCTCAGAGGCATGAGTTCGAGCCCCATGGTGGGTATAGGGCTAACTTTAAAAAAAAAAAAAAAAAAGGCAGAAAATGAAAAAATTAAAAACACTTTATTACAAATGATCTAAAATATAGCTGTAATATTTTGAGGCTCCCAGAATGTAGATATCACTGAAATCCCATGATTTCTATTTTGGTGGTACCTTCCATTTTTGTCCCTGGAATTTACGTCTGCTCCATGATCCAGGAGAAAGCGACAGACTTCACTGTGGCCACTTTGTACTGCAAGAAGCAGTGGTATATTCCCATCCTAGGAGACAAATGTAGATTGATTTTAACTACGATCCTAAATGCCAGAATTGCATACAGAATTGCCTTGTTCTTTGTACATTTTATTCCTGAACTGTCCTGCCACCATGACAGTTTGTGTCCCGATAGGGCTGCCATGACATCTCAGCACAGCATTTTTTTTTAATTTAAATTCAAGTTAATTAACATACAGTGTAGTACTGGTTTCAGGAGAACCCAGTGATTCATCACTTCCATATAACACCCAGTGCTCACCCCCAACAAGTGCCCTCCTTAATGCTCATCACCCACTTAGCCCATCCCCCCACCTGCCTCCCCTCCAGCACCCCTCAGACTGTTCTCTGTATTTAAGAGAGTTTCTTATGGTTTGCCTCTCTGTTTCTATCTTATTTTTCCTTCCCTTCCCCTATGTTCATCTGTTGTGTTTCTTAAATTCCACATGAATGAAATCATATCATACTTGTCTTTCTCTGACTTACTTCTCTCAGCATAACACACTCTAGCTCCATCCATGTTGCTGCAAATGGCAAGGTTTCATTCTTTTTGATCACCGAGTAATATTCCAACACACACACACACACACACACACACACACACACACACACACACGCACACACACACACACCCCAATCTTCTTTATCCATTCATCAGTCGATGGGCATTTAGGCTCTTTCCATAATTTGGCTACTGTTGATAATGCTGCTATAAACATTGGGGTGCATGTGCCCCTTCCAATCAGCACTTTTGTATCCTTTGGATAAACACCTAGTAGTTCAACAGACCTCTTAAGGAATTGCACTGACTGTTAGCTTTTTCTCAGGAACCTCAGCCTCATGGGCTGCTTTTTCCCTTCAGTGACCAACCCTCAGTCTGGCAGCGACATGACAGAGAGTGGAACATCAAGTATGTAAAGGCTCCAGGCAAGCATATCATGTTTACTGGGGGATGGCTTTGAAGAACAGGCGGACTTATTTCCACAGGGCAGCAGTAGGTCCGCTGCCCTCCAAGCAGCTTCTTCCAAGCAAACTCTACGCATCCTACCATCCATTCTACTATTCCCTTGCAAAGTACATGCTTTCATAACCTTACAAGTACCAGAATGGAACATTAAGAGTTTGCCTATTCTTGGCACATGACTAGATAAAGATCAACGGAAAGAATCATTTAATATGACAACTGGCAATCCTTTAAAAAAGCGCTGTAGAGGGGCACCTGGGTGGATCATTCAGTTAAGCATCTGACTTCAGCTCAGGTCATGATCTCGTGGTTCATGAGCTCAAGCCCTGCATCAGGCTTTGTGCTGACAGCTCGGGGTCTGGAGCCTGCTTTGGATTCTGTGTCTCCCTCTCTCTCTGCCCCTCCCCTGCTCATGCTCTGTCTTGCTCCCTCTCAAAAAGAAATAAACATTAAAAAAATTTTTTTAAATGATGTTGAATCACTATGTTATATACCTGAAGCTAATATAACACTGTACGTTTATTACACTGGAATAAAAATTAAAATAAAGTAAAATAAAATAAAATAAGAAAATGAGATCCCAACTCATATACAAACCATGTAAGGTGATGAAGAATGTAAACATTACAACAGAAAAAAAGTGAAAAAATACTAGAAGAATACATAGGTGACTATTTCCACAATCTTAGGGTGAAGGGGTCCTAACTCAAATGATACAAAAGCTTCAAGAGAAGCTTGTATTCTGCTTATTCCTTGGAACATACCTCCCAAATGCAGTTGATAGTAACTTTTAAGGTAGATGTATTCAAGTAGGCAAAGGAAAAAAATTACCATATGTCCAATTATTTTGAAAAATACAATTGCTGCTTAAAGATTAAGTCTCCGTTTAAAATAGAATTTCAGACACATTTCTAAAAAATTATCTCTGCAAAGTTATAATACTTTCTGGTTATGAAGTACTGAGATTCAGGGAGTACGAATTTATCTACAATTCTATACACTCACATAACAATATTCCCATTAGGTATAATGCATGCGTAGCATATAATGCATGCATAGCATATAATTTCTATGCTATGGCAGGACATTTAAACTTGCAGTCAGGAGTGACTGGCATGTAAATTTATTCTCAGGGTAGCCCAGCAAGGGTAAACAGGCTAGAAGTGGTTTTCAGAGTTGGGAAATCCTAACCAGGAGTACCCAAGATGATACACGGGAAGTTAACAGAAATGACAGAACTTCTATTTAGACTTATTTCTTCTAAAAGTCAAGAAATTAAGCCTTATTAATACATTTAGGTTGATGGCAGATGACCTGAGAAACAAATGTACACATCAGGAAGTGCATGTCACAAAATGTCTTCTCAATGTGTCATTAAATTCAGAGACCAATAGAGATAATACTTGGATCCGTTTTGCAGAAGAGGATCTAGGTTGAAACGCATTAGACTTTCGCCAAATGCTGAGGTCTCTAAATGTCTTAGTGATTTGCAGAGGTAGCCCACAGCGCTCTAGACGCCAGTGTGCATCTCCACATCTAGCAGCTGCCGGATACTTACCAAATCCTTGAGGTTTATGGGGCTTTTGTGCTCGCAAAGAGCCTGCACAGCTTGAAGGCAGCCCTGTGCCGCTGAGGGAAGGAAACAAAGACACAGCCCGTCACACAGGGGCTCTCACCAGCAGGGGCATCACACGCACCCAGGACGGAGAAGTTCGTGTTCCACCCAGTTTGCTATGTTATACTAGCTGCACTGAAGAGAAGTCGTATCCGGAAGGTTAAGTAAGGTGCTCCGAATTAGTGTTACATTTCAATGTTAATTTCCAGACCTAGAGCCACTGTCTGCCAGTTGCCTTTGTGCAAATATTTGGTTTGGCATTTTGTAGGACTTAGCTTTGCCCCAGCTAGCACTAATAGAAATTTATAAATCTCATCACTCCCTGAGCTCGGTGTTGACGTTTTGTTACTTGGGAGCCGTGTGACAGATAATGACAAGATAGTAAAACAGAACACTGAGAAATAAAATGGGAGTTTCTTTTGATCCCCAAATCAAAAAAATCTGTATCACATATTACATGAAATCTCTAAATGCTTATGAAAATCTCTTAGCTTAAACAAGAAACTTACATTAATTAAAATATAATAACCATGGCAATTTTTACAGTTTGGCAGGCAACTGATGAATTTTAGATGTGTCCCTGATAAAACCCTACACATTTTGCAAACTGAGGGAGACAGAAATTCCAGGAATGATGACAGACAACAGCCTCAGAAATAAAATGGTAAAGAAAATGGCTTGAAAGAGGAAAAGGATAACTGAGTATTTCTTATGGCAGAAGGATCAGTAAGAGAATGAAAGTCACCTGCATAATGTAAAGCTGTTTTCCCAGAGCTGTCCACACTTCCGGCTGGGCATTTTGACTAGAAGACAAAAAATAAATAAATACACATAATAAACATTCCGCTCTGTTGAGTTCATCCTTTTCCTGCAAGGTTGTGATGTGTCTTATCAGGAAGAGAATAAATATGAATAGGCCCCAACTGCTGTGCTCCAGGACCTGCAGTCTCCCATGGGGAGGGCAGCTCCTCTCCAAGTAATCGGGACCCAGGCAAAAGGTCACCTCTTTGCTGCATTGGCCGTCCTGTCCTCCCTCTCACACTAGCATCCCATCACCGGCAGCTGACAGATACGCTCCAGGCGTTCTCATCTTGGTCCCGTCTTTCCCCCCACATTTCCTGCTTAATCCTCTAGTCCCCCTTCACAAAACCAAGTTCCTGTAAAGAACTGCCCACATGCGATCCATGCTGCCTTGCTTCCCACTCGTTTCCAAACCCACTGCAGTTGCGTGCTGTTCTCCAGACTCCACAGAGATGGCCCCACAGTCACCAATAACCTTCGTGTTTCCCACGACAACAAACATCTGTGTCCTCCTCTTACCGCAATCCACCCCCTTCTCCAAACAGTCCTTCCACTTAGCTCCTAGCGCCCATACTAGCCTGGTGTTCCCACTACTGCTCTGGCCACTCCCCCTCCGTGAGCCAAACACAGAATGTTGGGGTTCCTCGGTGCTCTCCTTCTTGGTAATCTCATTCATGCCCGTAGCTTGAAATGTCATCTAAAGGCTAAAGACTCAAATGTGTACCTTCGCAATAACAAACCTAAGTACATATTAGCTATTACGCACTGGGCACTCTTCATTGTTTTAAGGCTCCTGATAATGCTAGACACTATTATCACTCCCATCTTCCGATGGGGAAACTGAGATACAGAGAAGGTGATAATTTGCTCAAGTCTCAGGACATGGCAGAGCCAGGATTCAAACCCAGATGCGCTGGGCTAGAGCATATGTTCTCAGCTGTACGCAACGTCATCTCCGAGTGCCTGGCTTGATAACCCGCTGCCTATTTCACATTTCTACTCTGACGTAAGCACCTCAAATGCAACCGTCCTAAACTTCCACTGAGTCACCTTTAACTTCTCCTCCTCCTCTTCCGCCATCTAATTCACCACCATGTCCTGCCAATTCTGTGACCTAAACATACCTGGTCTACTCTTTCTTTCCCCATTACACCACCCAGTCTAGGCCAGCATCTTCTCATGCAGACAGCTGGGGCAGCCTCCTGGCGGGCTCCACAGCTCTGCTCTCGCCTCTATTCTCTATACAACTAGAGTGATCTTTTAAAACTGTGAATACCAGTCCTTCCTTAAAAGCCCTCCACAGTTCCATGCTGCGCTCAGAGGACTTATGGCCTGCCTACCATGACACACAGGCCTGCACTCCATGCCCTTCTTTCTCCTCCACGCTCACTCAGCCCCAGGCTTTCTTTCCTCCCTGACCAGTGCCTTTCCTACCCGAGGCCCTCTGTACTTGCTCTTCTGTCTGCTTGGAATGCTTTCCCCTTGGCTCTTTCCAAAGTTCTCGGCTTAAATATCACCTCCTCCACGAGCCCTTCCCTGATCATTCACCCCACACCCATCTCTCTCAGTACTTGGTCAGTTTTCTTCTTGATGTGGTGCAATTTGTAACATGCATTTGGGGACTTGTTTACAAGATTGCAAGCTTCATCAGGATAAGGGATGCTCTGCTCGTGAAAATATACTCAATGCCTGACACAGGGCACGGTGTCCAGGAGGCACTTGTTAAAAGTGGGGGGGGGGGGGACTAGTGGGCTATCAGGGGAAGAGGAGAGTTCATTTGAATTTGAAGAATCTCACAAGGGTCTGTTTGCGCTCACTGCCTTGAGGAGGCAAACTTTAAAACGGTAGCCACTGGAGAAGAGAAGAATCTCCAGCAGACAGATAGTAAGAGCAAAGGCCTAGAGAGCTCAGAGAAAGGATCCAGTGCAGAGAGTGAGGGAGGGCGGGAGGCAACAAGGGTCACATCACAGAGGGCAGAGGATGCCAAGACAGAAGTGAAGAACTGGCTGGAGAGGTCCAGGACCCAAGGAAAGCGACCCATTAGGAGGACATCAGAGCCTCAAGGTTTTAGGAGCGCCTGGGTGGCTCAGTAGGTCGAACGACCGACTTTACCTCAGGTCACGATCTCACGGTTTGTGAGTTTGAGCCTCGCGTTGGGCTCTGTGCTGACAGCTCAGAGCCTGGAGCCTGCTTCGGATTCTGTCTCCCTCTCTCTCTCTGCCCCTCCCCTGCTCATGCTCTGTCTCACAAATAAACATTAAAAAAAAATTCAAAGCCTCAGGTTTTAACAACTATTCAGAAAGAAGAACAGCAAGTCTGCAAGTTAGAGGCAAGAACAGGCAATGTTAAGAGTGAAATGTCTGTCTGCCCTTCAGTGGTAAGAGGAACGGAGATCAAGTTACGACTTACCATGCTTTGGCCTAATTTTAGAATAGCACAAGGAAGTGTTTAAAGGCTTCAAAGATTCCAGAGAAAAACCAATCCATTTGCATAACCAGATATAAAATTACATTAGAGGCTAGAATATCTGGTCCTTGCCCATGAGGATTTCCAGCCTGTCAAGTTCATTCTTCCTGAAAATCAGAGCCAGATGCAAAGCCTGGATAGCCAAGCCAGAATGAGAACAGAGATTTAAGATACAAATAAGTTAAAAAAAAAATTAAGGCAAGACCAAGGGTATGGAGGCAGTGCACTTGGGCAAGTCCATGATTGTCATTTATTCAAGGTGCCGGGCCTCAGAGAAAGCAGGGAAGTTCTACTTTAATTGTTCTCAGAGAGGAGCCTCATAATAATAATAAAAATAATAATAATCACAGATGTTGATCTATTTTTCTTGAATTTCACTTCAAAGGCCTGTTAAGGTTTGCATTCCTGGCACTGGTGGCAGCTTGCGTCACATAACGCAAGACAAGAAGCTGTGTGACCAACAGAGCAGGACAAGTTGAAGAATGTGACCACATTTCTGCATTAGAATCGCAGAGCCAAATTAAAGCAAGATGCTGGGTCCCACACAGTGCCTGTGAAGGCTGAGACAACAGCTCAACAGAAGAGATAGCACTCCAAACACATATTTTATGGCTCTGTGCTGTTCCTGAAAACAACCAGCTTGCACGCTGACTGGCAATGGCTGGATGTTACAGTATGGGCCGCTACTGGGCTTTCATTAAATATTCATCTTTCAAGATTTACAGATGTCGTCCCCCTAAGCGATCATTATAAACTGGCCAGGTTATCAAACCAGGGAGTTGGCTTCAAATTATAAAGGGGAATAAAACCAAGAACCTCGGCAAAAAACTAAGAACTAAAGGCACATTTAAAGTTACACACAAGGAAATAAAGGTTGAAATTTTGTTTCTCAAAAAGAGTTGTGTTCTACCAATGACTGAAAGAAAGGCTATTAGGATACTGGAGATCCTATATTGCAAGGATCTCTAATCGCATGAAAAACAGTTTTTAAACTGATTATGTAAAGGGTACAAGTCTCTCAGAAAAGGACGCAAGGAGCTGATAAAGGCAAGAAAAAGGCTGTATCCCAGGAAGACACTCCAAATTCTGATGAGGATCTTCTTCCCTATCAGTGCCATTGCTATGGAAATAATCTTTTCCTTGGCTGTCATTTAAATTGTGATGCTTCTTAGGAAACCCAGGTTCTGGGATGGTATTTAAGGGAGTGTGTGTGTGTGTGTGTGTGTGTGTGTGTGTGTGTGTGTTATTCTTTCACAGATACAGTTACTGTTAAATTTAAAAGATGACATAATTTTAAAAATTTATAATTTTAAGTTGTTCCATTTTACCTGAAGGAGCTTCCTGATGCATTCGTGGTGGCTGTTCTTGGCTGCGAGGTGCAAGGCACTGTGTCCTAAATGGATTAAAAAAAAATCTTGGAAAAAGAGGCCACACATTTTAAATCCCTTTCTTATCTCTGTGACAAAGACAACTATGAGGAAATAAACTGTTCTCCAACAAAGGCAGAATTGTTACTCTTGGTAAGGTCTCAGCTTCTTATCTGTAAAGTTCAGTGTGACAAACGAGCAGAGGACACAGAGCATCCTGCCCACTGCATAATATTCAGGGTCTACTCCAAGTGCCCTTCTCTTGGGGTGCTATTAAACTCTGAGCTAAAAGCTGGCAGGTGACTCATGATACACAGCTCGGTTCTGCTTTCAGCGGTCCCCATGCATGCCAAACGTCCTGCATCCACCCCAGCCACACCAGGCTACGACTGCCACAGGCCCAGGAACCCAGGAAAGGCCACCTGTACACCAGCTGAGAACATCCTAAACACCCATCACTTAAATCCCTAGTTTTGGCTTTTCATTTCCCTCTCCTCCAAATGTCCTCCAGCCCCTGCACGGAAACTACCTGGAGTTTTCAGATATTCAAAGTCCTTATGTGGAAGAAGGAAAAGAGTGGTGAGAACAATAATACACTACTAAAGTCACATTTCTTTACGTTCCCTTCAGAGAATATGACCCTAACAGAACGTGCTCTGATGTTTCAGCAGTCAGCTTTAGGAAATCCTAGTGCTGTACCCAACTCTCTCCACAGCCTAACGGGCCTAAAGAATTTCTAAGGAAGAGGGGTTTGGGGGCAGCTTCTGGGCAGAAGGTATGGCTACCAGCCCAGGAGGCTCCCATCTGAGGCCCCTCACCACCTCGCTGGACCCTGCGCTTAGCCTGGATTCTCTTCCTCCAGGATCACCACACAGCTTGCTCCCTCACCTCAGAGGCAACTGAAAGAGTGCCTTGTGAAGGTCTGCCCTGACCTCCCCTTTTAAAATTCCCATTCCTCCGCCGCCCCTTTAATCTTCAATCCCTGCTTCATTCCTGCTCTTCATAGCACTGAGCACCTTCCCACACTCCTTTCCACCCCACCCCACTCTACACAATACACACACACAATACACACACACACACACACAATTTATGGAGCTCGTTTTTCTTTCCCCACTAGAATATGAACTCACTGAGGACAGGAAGTTCTGTCTCATTCCCTGCTGTGTCCCTAGTCCAGCACTGATGATGCATCATAGGCTCTTACTACACACTTGTTAATTTCGATTAGAGGGTATGCTCATTTCAAAGGTCTGGGGAGGAGGTTTAGGGGCAGAGGACCAAAGCTGCCCCTGCCAGCCAACCCAGAGCACATGGTAAACTCTTAAATCCTCCATTTCCCAAAATTTTCGGCCGAGATGTGCCGAATGTCATACCTGTGAACAACCCATACTTTGGGACATGCTTCAAGCATGGTTTCAGTCTCGGTGCTATTGACATTTTAAGCCATGAGTGTGTGTGTCTATGTGTGTATGTTGAGGGAAGGGGGGTTGTCCTATGCATTTTAGGTTATTAAGCTGTACCTCTGGCCTCTACCCTTTACATGTCCATTTGTGATGATCAGAAATGTCTCCAGACATTGCCAAATATCCCCTGGGGGCAAAATCACCCCAGTTGAGAACCATTGGCTTACAGAAACAATTTCTTTCATATGGTGGTCCACCAGTCTCCAAATATCATTTCTCCTTTTTCAAATAGTCTTCAATCTGTAACATGGACTGGGAACCTTTAATTATTAGAGAATCATACAGCTAGGAAATACCATATTTAAAAATTAGAGGATTTTAGGATCACAGTAAGCTGCACAAAAGCATGTGTAAGGTCAAAAGATCAGATTCCTTCTTTTCTGAGACCAGCTGCACTGAAGGATTTTAAGGGTATGCATGAGGGTGGGTTGTTTAGGTGAAGCAGAACACAGAGGCAGGAACCCCTCCCAAACGGATGAGGATGAGGAAGGTCGGAACTAAGGCCCTTGGAAGTAGGAAGACAAATATCTTCTCTTCTCCTTCCTCCTTTAACTTCCTGAGACCCTCCTCTTTCCAGGATGTATAATGCATAATGGTATCAGTTCGGTTACAGGATGCATTAAATAGGCTTTGGTGCGCTAGCCCGGCCCCCAAGCATCATCTGTACCAGTGTTTCTAAGGACAAACATGTTTTCAGTTTTAAACAAATGCCTTGCAGATGAACTTTTGGAAGCCATCCTGATTGTAAGTAGAAGACTGTTTATGTCATGTATACAGTGCATTAGCTTTTTGTCTCTGCTGTGGACAAAAGCTGTTCTACGTAAAGAGCACCCATTGGAAAAAGACAATTCTCCAAAGACGAGATGGTAGGGAGATTTAAACAACCCAGCAGAAAATAAACAATAGGGTTTCATTTCATTCCAAGTGTTCTACTCATACCTGGAAGTAAGTGCCGTGTTTCTAAAGAAACACAATTCTTTTATTCCCTGGCCCTGAGCTATGTTTTCCTGAACCAGGAGCACAACAGTATTTTCAATTAAAACATTCTCAAAACCCAAATAATGTGTCATGCCCTGGACATTACACCGAAGTGAGATGTCTCTTAATGTTAACACAAAATTCTCTTTCCAAAAGCAAAAATTTTCTGGAGAGAATACATTGTATTAGTGGCAGAATCTCAGTGTAATGAGACAGTGCATAAGTCTGGCCCCCATTCAGCTATGGATCTGTCTGGAATATCAGGAAACAATTCAAATAACATGGCAACCCTAATTCAAGTGCATTCCAGCAGAACTTTGCCTGTGAGTAAAAAGACCAGTGTTATTTATGTCAAGGGTTGTGGGCTATAACAGGTAGTGTAAGAAACCTATTGTTGAAAGGGAGTCTAGGGGCACCTGGGTGGCTCAGTCAGTTAGGCATCTGAGGTCGGCTCAGGTCATGATCTCATGGTTCATGAGTTAGAGCCCCTCGTGGGCTCCATGCTGACTGTGGGGAGCCTGCTTGGGATTCTGTCTCTGACCCTCTCCTACTCAAGTTTGCATGCGTGTGCTCTCTCTCGCTCAAAATAAATAAATAAAGTATAAAAAAAAAATTAGAAAAAGCTTTAAAAAAAAAAAAAAGAAAGGGAGTCTAAAAAGGATGGCTCAGGGGTGCCTGGCTGGCTCAGTCAGTAGAGCATGTGACTCTTGATCTTGGCATCATGAGTTCAAGCCCTACTTGAGGTTACTTTAAAAAAATAAAAATAAAAAATAAAAAGGATGCCCAGACATTCTAGCCATGGAACACTTTCCCCCAAACTACCTCAGACAATAACCATTTATTCAATTCTTTAAGATCACTGGAGGAAATGGAGAAGAATTAGCTAATTTAATAGAGGAATTACTGATGTACTCTTCAAGTATATGTGAAAAAATCTGAAAACAAGTCAGAAGACACATACAGGGCTAACAAATACCAAAGGGTGAAGTCTGAAAAATTGCAGTTTTAGATCAAAATATAAAAACATTTAGAAAAATAAAGAGAATTAAACAACATTCAACTACATAAGATTTAAAACATTTTCTTAGAAATCAGAGTTTCAGAATGCTGACTATATTTAAACAATAGAAGTATAAATTTGGTTCTTATTTACAATTTTAAACATATTTAAACACCATTATCCTTAGTAATCCTCATTTTCTTTTCATCAAATTTTCATCACTGAGGCACAAGTCTGTTTACCTTGTTATAACCCCAGGAGAAGACCCAAGAATGAAAGCCGTATTAGTAACCACTACTGTAACTACTAAATAGTTATGGAATTACCCTTAGTCTCCCCAGTATATATGTGTATAGTGTTCGTTAAGGAATTAAAAGGCTTTTTTTGCATGTGTGTATATCACCTGAAATATTTTCACACCCACGTTATGCTGATCATTGCATATGGCTGACCCTTCTTACTGCCTATACACGAGTCAACAGCAAGTGCGAAACTCATACGATCGTTTTGTTTTTCTTTATCCGAAATGAAAATAGGAAATACGTTTTATTGGCTATAATTTACAGTTTAAATGACCCATTGTCAAAGTATCTGAGTTTTAAGATGAATATTACCTTTCATATCTTTACATGGCATCAAATTTGAGTGGGATTAGGGGCATAATGGAATGGAAGTCCACCTTGAAATCCAAACAAAAACTAAACCAGTCCTTGGAAACCGCAGAGAGAAAAGTCAGGGTTCTCAAGCATTCCGTTCTGAGGACTATGCATTAGGATGTTTCCGTACCTCAGTTCTCGCTCTCCTAAGTCCCTCTTCTATGAGAAAAGATGTTGTATTAGGAAGGTTAAGTGTGCAAAGGGATGAGAGAAAATTTAAAAAATGGGTGTGAAATACAAAGTGCACATTCTCCTCCAATCTCTGTTTCTACTTGCTTCTACAGCAAAACCTTCAGCATTTTTAACTGGACAAATTGTTGCCCAGAATTCCCAGCTTCCCGTAAAGCTCAGTGTGGCCACATATCCCACTCTGTGCTGTGAGGTCTGAGTGTGTGTCACTCATGGGCCGTACTTGCCCTGCCCCTGGCTGCTGCTGAGATGCAGATCCCAGGGAAGCCATCTTGGGCTATTAGGACCACAGCAACACCCTGGATGGCGGAGTCTGAATCCCTCACGGTGTGGAGCCGAGCTGCCATACCAATTTGGGACTTTCAACTGACAGAAAATTCTATTTGTTGAAGCCACTCTTATTATGGTATCCTGTCACATTGCATCAAATGTATACACTCACTAATCAAGGGTGTGTGAAAGCCAATGCTTCGTAGAAGCATATTGGTAAAAACAGAAGATTCTTTGGTCTTCTTCAATCTTCCGTTAATGCTTCTGTTTAATCCTGTCTCATACTCCAGGGTGCTAAATGCAGGCACCACCACTCCCCACCCTCCAACCAAAAAAAAAAAAAAAAAAAAAAAAAAAAGCCTAGAAGTCAATTTTACTATTTGTCTGGGAGGAGTGTTTTCTAAAAAAGCAGCCAGAAATGCCAATTCTTACATCAGTGAGGAACAAGAGCAAACACAACAATGAAAGGATGTTAGACAAATAACGTAGGTCCAGTTCAGAGATGACACAGTGAGCTCAGAAGCCAACTTTCCCATGTGACCACTATATACTGGTATTGCCTGGCAAACAGGCGATTAAGGAAGGAGGAAAACCCCCAAAACCAAAAACCTGTTATGAGCTTCTACCAGTCTTTGGGCTTTCTTCTTCTGATTTGTACAACGAGAGCTGTTGGCTTGGTGATTGTAAAAAAATAAATAAATAAAATAATAATAATAATAATAATAATAATAATAATAATAATAGGGGTATCTGGGTGGCTCAGTCGGTTAAGCCCTGGACTTCAGCTCAGGTCATGATCTCACAGTTCGTGGGTTCAAGCCCCGCACTGGGCTCTGTGCTGACAGCTCAGAGCCTGGAGCCTGCTTCAGTTTCTGTGCCTCCCTCCCTCTGCCCCTCCCCTGCTCGTATTCTGTCTCTCTCTCAAAAGTAAACATTAAGAAAAATTAAAAAATAATAAATAAAGATGTGAAACCTTTTCAAAAGCCTCACGTGTAAAAGATAATAAAGGTGATAAGGTGATGTGGGTAAAGTAGCAATAATCATGATAATCAAGGAGCCAAACGCAGCGAGCTCTCACTGTGCCCTGGGTGTGGAGATGCCCACAATGACCGTCTTGTGGAAGCCTCAAAGACCATCGAAAACGATGTGATTGTTGTCGTATTGAAACTATACCAAGGCCCTATCCTCTGACAGTGCTTTGCTCATAAGTTGCTTGTAAAGCAGCCATAAAAATTCTCTGGTCAGACTTCCAAATATTTCATAGGGAAAGATAGTTGTTAAAAAATAGATGTTAAAAACACTCTGCTTTTATAACTTAAATCTAGTCCCCAGTTTAAAAAGTGGGAAATTATACCGATTTGACCATCCTATATGCTTGGTGGATACAACTAATAAAAAGGGTCAGTGTATATTTTGAAAGCAGGCTTTGTTTTTGTTTTCCTGAAAATTCTACAGGGTAGTATGATTTATGGTCACAGATTTTTGTACCAGCTGTCAGTGATTTTTGAAGAGGACCATTCCTCAATAACAACGTGTCAATATTTAAGTAGGTTTATTGAAAAGACAACACCTCTAAGAGCTGAGCCATTTAATTCATCCCTTAACCACCATAAAAAATGTTTTGGACTAATGATGATCACATTAAGGTGAGGCATGGTGACTGATGGATTCTGCTCTGCTTTCTTGAGAGAAGAAGAAAGGGGTAGGTGATGTAGCAACAAGGACAGAAATATCGGCAGCAAAAGCCATCACATTTACCTTGTTTGTTATGATGGGAAAGAGTCTGAGAAGCACTGGTCTAGATAACACAATCAACATTTCCATGCACATTTTCCTTGAAGCCTCTTCCTTCGTTCCTACATTCTCTTTGCACGCTTTTAAGAAATCATGAGAAGTTGGTGCCTCATTCAGACAAAAGGAAAACAATCAGTCCAGAGACCACAGTGTACCCTCATTGCCGAAAATGTTAGCGGGGAGGGAAGTGACTGGTGGCTCTGAGACATTTTCAACTCATCGTACGTTTGGACAATGTTCTGGGCCCATAAGTGCCGTGGAGTCCACCAATTTATATATATACATACATATATATATTTTAAATGGAGGGGTGACTGGGTGGTTCAGTCAGGTGAGTGGCTGACTTCAGTTCAGGTCATGATCTTGCGGTTCAGGAGTTCAAACCCCTCATCGGCTCTCTGCTGAGCACGGAGCCCATTTCAGATCCTCTGTCCCCCTCTCTCTGCCCTTCCCCCCGCTATACTCTCCCTCTCAAAAGTAAATAAACATTAAAAAAAACAGATGGGGGCGCCTGGGTGGCTTAGTCGGTTGGGTGTCCGACTGCGGCTCAGGTCATGATCTCACAGCTCGTGGGTTCGACCCTCGTGTCGGGCTCTGTGCTGACAGCTCAGAGCCTGGAGCCTGCTTCAGATTCTGTGTCTCCCTCTCTCTCTGCCCCTCCCTGCTCACACTCCTTGTCTCTCTCTCTCTCTGTCTCTCAAAAATAAACATTAAAAAAAAAAAAAAAAAAAAAAAGGATGGACTGTGGCAGTTCCCACTGCCAGGCGCAGAGAAGCAGGCTGGAGTAATTTGCAGTGTCCCCTCCTCGTCTCAGTCGGCTAGCAAGTTGGCACCACACTGGGGTGTCCGGGCCTCAAGGCCCGACACTTTACCAGGCTCTGGTGTCAGGAGTTAGGGCTCTGGTAGGAAACACAGACTCTACCCAATGTGTTATATGGCGCAAAAATCTTAAGAGCTTTAAGTGTTAGAAATGATACTGGTGGACTTAAAAAAAAAACAAAACAAAAAGACAAGCATGTAGAGTTTATTATATAATGTGATCTCAACTATGTAAAAATGTGCCAGGAAAAATTTGGAAGGAAATATAGCAAAAGAGTAAAACTTCTCTTGTTAGGAGTAGAGGCACCAGTTAACTTCTTTGTAGTTTTCTGTATTTCCCTAATTTTCTACAACGAGCATTAGAGAAACATATTTTTCCCTATGACAAAAACATAGAGGGGAAGAGATATTTGGTTACACTAGAAATAATGACACTCCTGGCTGATCTATTTCTTAACATCAAATACAATGAAACGAGTCTGTATTATAGTTCCAATTTATTTACTTTAAGCTAATTCCTTTAGATTAGGATTTTCTTAGAGAGGAAGCCCCATCTACTGAAGAAAACATATTTCTCATCAAGGGTACTTTACCTAATCATACTGCCCTTGTGTGTGTGTGGCATGACTTTTAAGGTAATAACAATAAACAAACAGGGGCGCCTGGGTGGCTCAGTCGGTTAAGCATCTGACTTCAGCTCAGGTCACGATCTAACGGTTTGTCAGTTTGAGCCATGCATCGGGCTCTGAGGTGACAGCTCAGATTCTGTCTGTGTCTCTCTCTACCCCTCCCCAACTCGTGCTTCTCTCTCAAATATAAATATTTTTTAAAAATTAAAAAAAAAACAATAAACAAACAAGATAACTAGGTTTTGGAATTAAAGATCACTTTAGTGCAACATAAATTAGTATTTCCTTTAAGATAGTCACTTAAGGAAACCATTCATTCTTCCACTGGTTTTGCCATTTCTCACAGTATTTTTTTTGGAACTTTCTGTGGTACTGCTCAGGAAAATCATTCCGTTACTTTAATCACTCCCTATTTTTGACAAAAATGGTCTCACCAGTTTGATACCTCATTTACCTGACTTGACTTCAAGTGGCTTTTGGCCTGTTCTGAAAAAACAAATCTATTGTCAAAGGATAAAATTCCCCTAACACTGAGATTAAAAAAAAACAATAGTAATAATAATGCCACAGATTTTTTGAAAATAATTCTGAAACAAAGTGTTCCAACCATATTTTGAGTAATAAGAGCACTCTCACAATACCTGACTGACCTCCCCCCTCCAAGAAGACTACTCTCAGGTGGCCAGGGTACTGGGGGGAATAAAAGGGATCCATTATGAATTAATGCGTGGCCTAGACAAAGACTATGAAAATAGACTGATTTCATATTCCAGTAAAAACTAACAAAACCCTGTTAGAAGGCATAGATTTTTAAGTACAACAGAGAAATGAAAAGCCATCAGTAGTTGCTTTGATCCTTTGGTATGACCGGCAGGGGCAGAACCCTGGGCTGGAGATCCTGTGGGCTCCTTCCTGTAGAACAATGTTCACAAAAGATAGGACTACACTTTCTCTCCATTTACTTTGTT
Source organism: Lynx canadensis (assembly GCF_007474595.2). Lineage (NCBI taxonomy): Eukaryota > Metazoa > Chordata > Mammalia > Carnivora > Felidae > Lynx > Lynx canadensis. The sequence goes on from NC_044303.2 coordinate 212,308,408, forward strand.
CATCATTTATCAACACTGGCTTCACATTAGAATTACTTAATAAAAATACCGGTCGCTGGCAACCTTCAGACAATGGAATCTGAATCTCAGAGGATAGAGCATGGGTATATATGTGTGTGGGTTGTGTGTGTGTGTGTGTGTGTGTGCTCTTTATTCTTTTCTTTCTTCTTTTTTCTCTCCCAGCCTTACCTTTCCCCAGTTCCTAGGTGACTCAGATGCACTAAAGCACAGTAAGGGGTGAGAACCATGGGCAGCTGGTCCAGACGAGGATCACAGCTTCTCTCACACAGCACATCTCAGTTAGCTAACAAAACGAGCTCCTGAACAACTCGTTGCATTGGGGCGTCTGGGTGGATCAGTTGGTTAAGCATCTGACTCTTGATTTTGGCTTGGGTCGTGATCTCATGAGTTTGTCAGGATGAGCCCCGCATCAGGCTCTGTGCTATTAGCTATTAGTGCAGAGCCTGCTTGGGATTCTCTCTCTCCCTCTCTGTCTCTGCTCCTCTCCCAACTCACATGTGTGCTCTCTCTAAAATAAACATTAAAGGGGCGCCTGGGTGGCGCAGTCGGTTAAGCGTCCGACTTCGGCCAGGTCACGATCTCGCGGTCCGTGAGTTCGAGCCCCGCGTCGGGCTCTGGGCTGATGGCTCGGAGCATGGAGCCTGTTTCCGATTCTGTGTCTCCCTCTCTCTCTGCCCCTCCCCCGTTCATGCTCTGTCTCTCTCTGTCCCCAAAATAAATAAAAAACGTTGAAAAAAATTTAAAATAAACATTAAAAAAAAACAACACCACAATTCACCGCATTTATCATCTCAAGCTATGATGCATAAAAACAAAAATACTGCTTGGTCCATACATGTAACCTTAAAAATAATATTTTAAAATGGAGGATAAGAAGTATACGTTTCTAGTTGAGCACATATAAGAGGAAAATACTTGGCACAAATGATGAAACCATGTCAGAACCTAGTCATTAGAGGTGATTCTATGTTCTTCTCTCGGCGTGTTTGTAGATCGGAAATTCCCCACAATGAATATGTCTCATCTTTGTGATACCTACTCTTGTGCTGGCCTGTTCACTTAAGAGATAAAGACCACGTACCGGCAGTATCTTGGGCAGTCACATCCACGCCATGTGTAACCATGACCCTGAGGCATTCCACATGCCCTTTTGTAGCAGCAAGATGAAAGCTGGAAAAGAGGTAAACACAATTGCCTTAAGATTTCCACTCTTTGGAGTTCATCTCCAACAATGTTTTGTTTTGCCTCCTCATGTACATTTTCTCTCACCTGAGCTCCACAACCACCTAGGGAGTAGGTATTATTATCAATCTCATTTTAAAGATGAAGAAACTGAGGCTCAAAGTGGTCTGATAATTCGCTCATTGACACTTTTTATTAAGTAATAGAGCAGGACCTAGATCTTAGGTTTTCCAACCTAAAGAACAGGCTTGGGGTCTTTATGGGGTGCCTGGGTGGCTCAGTTGGTTGAGAGTCCGATTCTTGGTTTTGGCTCTGGTCATGATCCCTGGGTCATGGGACTAAGCCTTTGCATTGGGCTCTGTGCTGAGCATGGAGCCTGCTTGAGGGTCTGTCTCTCTCTCTCTCCCCCTTTGTGCTGTCTCTAAAATAATAATAAAAAAAGATTCAACTACATTATTTATTTGTCTCTTTAAGAAACAAGACAGCTCAAACTAGATTTAGTTCCTAAATGGTAAGTAATTTTTCAACTTTTTTTCTGTTGTCTAGTGCTTTCAGCAAAGCCATTATTTTCAAGTAATACTCTATATAAAGAGAAACTTGTCTGAGTCAAACAATGGCCAAAGTTCTTGGACAACATTAATGTCAAATCCATTGTTGTGCTGTAGCTGAATAACAGCAGTTGGACACAACTTTTGTTAGTGGCTAATATGTGCCAACCATCTTACTACCCACTTGCATACATCGTCTCTTTTCAATCTTATAACAGCCTTTGAGATGAGTCCTATCACTATCTCCATTATATGGCAGGTGTCTATGCCCAGGCAGGTGCAAACAACATGAAGGAAATCCCACAATTAGGCTCCGGTATTCAATGACACTTGGGCGTAACAACCATGCTCGGCATGTATAGACTTGCCATTAAATGAAGGGATAACATCCAAATGCCATACCAATCATCCTTTGCAGATCCCAAGGGTGAAGGGCACTTCTACAGGCAGGAGCAAAGCATAATTCTACTGGGCATTCAGGCCCAGAGGCTGAGAAGGCCAAGAACCTTGGGAAGGGCTCCTTCCTATGGAGAGAGGTTAATGAGCCTTCCATTTCTTCTCCTGCCCCAGTTCTGTTTTGGGGAGTTACTTTCTCAGCTTATTTGCCATGCAGCATCTTACCTGTCAGTGAACAACCAGGTTGTATTTTTTCACAGGAAAGAACCTATAACTGGGGCCCAGGGTCACACCCAAATAGCAAATCCAAGAGCTACACAATTAAAACCCAAGTCATCTTGACCACACGCCTCTTCTCTGAAGGATGAGGCTCAGTGAATGTGGACAGATCAGCAAATGTGGACACTTCAGTTTTGATTGCAAATCAGCCATACTTTACCCGCATACCTTTAGTAAGTCAATTTAACCTCTCTGAACCTACATTTCCTTCACTGTAAAGTACGAGGATTGAGTCAGATGATATCTGATGTTTCCTCCAGCTCTGACAACATTCTATTATTTTAGCTTAATTGGCTCTAATCACACCAACTACTTCTGCCCCTGTCCAGCAATTTATGTGTAATGTTTCCTTACAGCCAAATCTACTTTGTAGGTGTTTTCACATTACAGTCAAACCTGGATCATGTGGAGTGACTTGGGAATGTGGTAACTTGTTTAAATGGAATTCCTGATTAAATACAACTCAACAAGGACAGAAAGAACCTCCCTAAAAGGCAGTACCGTAGCTCTGCTTTCAGCATTGTTGGGAACACTGAATTTACATTATGTAAACTTTGCCTTTAAGCTGTGAATGGTTTATTTTAACTGATCTTGTTGGAATGTCTCTAAAACTTTTTCAGCATTAGGAACAGTGTATGTCACATAATTTAATTGCCCTTGAAGACATGAAGTCACCACTAAGAGCCTCAATTATCGATCTCTGCTTTCAAGCTATTAATCTAAACGCCCCAGATTATTAAGACCTAATATTCATTAATATTTATCTTCTTTTCTTAATGTTTGTGTGTCTGCTTCTAAGATGTCTACTCTGCTATCAACTATGACCAGGGAAGAACTAAATCAAAACTATCTGGACAAGAAGACAGCCATATCCTATGTTAAAGATAAAAGTACAGGGATAAGTAATTAATGCATGCACGCACGCACACACACACACACAAACATACACATGTGTAGATTATATAACTTTTGATTGAAGTATAACGTATGAAAAGAAAACTTCACAATTGTATGGGCTGTTAAATTTTCATAAATGGAACATGCCCATTTTATTTTCATACAAGGAAACAGAACCTGGCCAGAGACCCATAAGCTCTCCTCACATCTCCTGTTGGTACCCCAGAAAGCTCTCCACGTGTCCCTTCTAGTTATAACCTCTCACCTCCCACTGCCTGTGTTTTTTATATTTTTTCTACTCTGAGGCTTCTCGGAGTTTCTCTGGATTGCACACTATAGTTATCAGGGGTTGAAATTGCAGACACATATGACAAGGATGCATTACTGCAAGCTACCACTGTACATTGATAGGTGGAATCTAATGAATGCAACATGCTATTCTCTGGATGACTTGGGAGCTGTAGGGTTTCAGGATCATTATTTGGAAGGTTAATAATTGTAACAAGGCAGGAGAAGTGACGTGTTAGGCAGGTGGGTTCAAAATCCAATCCTAGGATAGAAACTTTTTTGGACATTTCTGTTTTTTAAAACAAAAGCCCTTATATTAACCCAAATCAACACATGATTGATGGCTGTAACACATTTTATTGAGGGATCCAGTTAATGATGGTGTCACTGCATATGCTTTAATAAATTGAGTGTGTGTGTGTGTGTGTGTACGAGGCTTTGTTTCACCCTGTCTCTCTCATTACAGTTTAGATCAGGGGGTGATTTTTCTCCCTTCTATTCTAGGAACTCTCCAACTAATTCTCCTGCAGAATATTGTGTCCTACGGAGAAAACAGAATAATAAGAGTCTTTTCACAATTCATAATTTTATCCTCATATATTTCACCTAAACTTTCAGCACTCACCACTCTTATAAATAAAATCAACAAAGTACAAATAACTAGAAATGGCTGCTTATATAGATAGCCGCTTATATAAGATATTCATGCTTGTAATTTTACACTGCATAATCTCATGTTTTGAGCTAGTAAAATCATTCTTAATTGATGTGATTCAATTAAATATATCACGATTTCAAGATGTTTCTCAAAGAAAGGAGATAAAAGCATGAAAAGCAGAAAAAGGAAGGGCTGACCATTTTAGCCCGAAGTTTCTAATTCATTTTTCCAGACAGACAAGGAGCTCCACTATGTATCATTATTCTGAGTAGGCACTTCCAGGAAACGAGAGCAAAGCCAAGAAACATGACACGTAAGTTTGCTCGCAGGGAATAATTACTAATGCTGTGCATCATCTGTTTGCCCCTCCAGATTTGCCCTCCACCTTTATCCCCTGGGTCAGTGGCCCAGGAAGCAGATCTCTTATGGACTGCATCCAATGGGCTGCCTCATCCTTTGGCTTCTAGTTGGGTTCAACGAATGGGAGGCACTTACAAGAGACAGGAAGATGAGAAGAAAGAGTTCGGGGCATTATCCCCTCTATTCTCTCCCTGCCAGGGCACACACTGGCAGTCACAGCCCTCCTCTACTTCCTCCATGAAGTTCACAGCTCTGGGGGCCGGTTCTCCTAAAGCTACAGTCGCAGCTCTGTCTGGGTTTTCGTAACTGCTCTCTCTCCAGGCCCCTGCAGGTTGGGGGGCGGGGGGCACGAGGACGTTGAAATAGATCCCACTGGTATTGGCCCAGGGCTGCTTTCCCAACCATGCTGGTTTAAATCTGACCACGATTTTGTAAATAGTTCCTTTCTTAGAGGGTAATCAATTATCCTGTCAGAGGGTGCTGTTTCCTACTGGGACCTTGAATGTTGGGTATTCTGTGTGTGATCATCCACAGGACGAACTGTTAGGTTCCTCTGGATATTATTTGATTAAATGTTTATACAGGCAAATTCAGGCTTTTAAAAAAATGTTTCACCTCACATGTAATTGAGTAGCTTTACTTAAGAGTTTGGGGCATTTGGGCTAAAATGCTTTGACAGGAGAATGTGCCAAATCACTTAACTTACACAGAATATGATATGGGGCTTCTGATATAATGTTAGGCCAGAGTAGGAATTAGTTTAAAAGGTACAAGAATACACCTCTCAAAGGATCAGAAAAACAACGGACTTAAATGCGAGCCACATGCAGTCTAGAATAAGTCACAGTGCAATAAAGAAATGCTAAAATTCAGATTTTAAACTGGATTTGGTCTTGAAAGAATAACCAATACCCTATCCATAGCATATGTGAGCACATACAGTTGTACCTGCTACAACTGTGTTCTCAAATTGGGAAAGCCTTCCAAAGTTTCTATGTGCACATCCTGTGGAACAACAAGGTTCTTGGTAGTGAACTGGAAGTAAAAGAAGGTCTAGTAAAATCTTCAATAGCACATGCTATATTCTACACTCTCTCTGTATATATAGTATATTGGACAGTACTCTATACAATCAATATCTACTAACTATATATACCACTCTTTAATACACTATAAAAAAAGTCTGTGGGCTAGATTTAGAAAGAGAAAATATAAAATAACCATCAAGACATGTATTTTGTTATCTACTGACCACTCTGATTAACTCCTTAAAATAACCTATTTTTTATCTATTAATGTGTCATTGCCATAGAATTTTAGTCCGAAAATCACTTTACTACCTAACTTGGGACAAAGGATCTATAACCCGAGTATGCTAAACCAAACCACATAAAAGAAAACCAAAATGGTCAGTGTACTGATTTAGCTTTCTTTTTTTTTAATTTTTAACTTCTATTTATTTATTTTTAAGTAATCTCTACACCCAACATGGGCTTGCACTCACACCTTCAAGATCAAGAGTTGCATGCTATCAGATACCCCTAGCTTTGTCTTGTTTTTATGCAAGCTGTACAAATGCAGAAGAAATAAGGCACAAACCAGACAATGACATGACTGTCAGCAACTCCCCAACAACCCATCTCCTTAGCATAAATGGTAGCACTAAGATCTGGTTACCTTACACTTGAACAACAACCAACAAGAGACGTGTCATTTTGCTAATCGTCCTCAGAGAGAAAGCTGCTGGAAGATAAAGTGCGTCTTCTTTCTCTCACTGCCCCCTCCCTGTACCTAGAAAAAAACCTCTTAATCAGGAGTAGAGTAAATGCCATTGTACAGAAGGGCAAGATGGGAAAATTGCATCGGTGTTGCTGTGGTGGTGGTGTATTTAACTTGGACAACCCGTCATTTTAGTTTTAGCTTCAGAAAATCTGGCCCTTATTCCTCAAAGCCATGATTTTGAAAAATTAAAACTTCTAACATTACAGCTTTATTAAAACTTGGAGGAAGGACATGTATAGATGTAATCAGATGAGAAAGTTTAACAGGAAATGTGATATTGGGGAGGTAAGGCATGTAATTATTTAAGGGCTCAGACTAACTGGGTTTCAATCTGTGCTTTGTCACTTATTGGCATGTGATCTCAGGCAAGGTCTTGGTATCTCGGTTTCCACATCTGTAAAAGGGGCTTTGAGGAGTAAACGACTTCTACATAAAAGCACTTAGCAAAATGTGAGGCGCATAGTAAATACCGCCCTCCCCCCCCCCACCACCACCAAAAAAGAAAAAAACCACCAACTGTTACAGCCTCACCAACACAAGGCAAGTCAGAGAGTCCAGGTCATGTTGCTTAATAAAAGGATTTGTTTTAACGTTCAGAAAAGACAGGCTAATAGAGGTTAAATTAGAACCACCACTGCTTAAGAAATGAAAAAGGAAAGGGAAAGAATAAAACCTATGTGCATCTCTCCTGAATGGAAACTCTAGGCAACAAAGTTGTAGGCAGCCACAGACGACAAAAAAGCCATCCAAGACCAGCTTTGTCCGAAGCTCGCACTTGAGCTGCTAACATTCTGGCACCTTTGACGGAAGTGATAATCCTCAAAGCAGGATTTGGCAGCAGCGAATCATTAGCATTTAGTCTCTGAATGTGAACAAGAAGCACAGCCAACTTTTAATAAGAGACTCCAGTGAAAAGTTGGGTTCGGTCAGGTGGAAAAACATGATTAGTCATTGGCAGAATCTGGATTTGTAAATGACAGTGAGTAGGTTTCTTTTCTTATGCAGTGACTGATAAGTGTAGCCATCCTCGGTGGTGGCAGGCCAGGTGACTGGTGGGTTGGGGACCACCCCGTCCGGATTGCAGGTGGGGCCCCAGGGGTTACTGCAGGCTTAGAGCGCAGATGGTGCCCCAGGCCAGCACACAAGTAATGAAGAGCATGGGTGGTGGCCTCCGATAGCCTGTGTGCTGGACGGCTGGTGTAAGAAAACACCTCTAAAGGGAGTCTGCAGGTGTGGGTGAGAGGGGGTAGGCAAAGTAGTAGAGGTTGGTTAACGCCACCCCCTCACCCCAAAACGTAGTCTTGACAATGTTATTCTAGGGCACTGGAGCTAACCCAAGTATGGGATAGTTTTCATATTTCTGCTAGAGCTAAATATACCAAATCATTCATACATTTGTATTACGATACCAGGGTATTTACATGCCAGCCACTATTCTAAGCACTGAGAAACACGTGGTAAATAAAACAAAGCCCTCATGGATCTCGGCTTTTAGTGGGAAGTCTAAAGATAAACCAGTGGCTCTTAACTGGGGGAGATTTTGTCCCGCCCAGGGCACATTTTGCAACGTCTGGAGATATTTTTAATTATTCACGGGGTGGGGGTGGGCGGTGGGAAGATTCTACTGGCATCTAATGCGGAAAGGCCAGAGACGCTGCTAAAATCCTACAACGCACAGGACAGCCCCCTCCCTCCCCAAACAATTATCTAGTCCAAAATGTCAATAATGTCAATATGTCAAAATGTCAATAGTTGAGAAACTCTGATGAACCATTAAAAACAAATGTAGAATGCTAAAATTCTATTAAAACAAACACTGAGAAAACAACATGAGCAGATTTTAATCTTTTTATTGAGACAGAATTCACAGACCAAAAAATTCACCATTTTAGAATGTACAATTCAGTTGTTTTCAGTATATTGAAAGAGTTGTGCAACCAACATCATTATCTAATTCCAGAGTATTTTGACTGCCCTAAAAAATTCACATGTCAGTCAGCAGTCACTTCCTATTCCCATGTACCCCCAGCCCTTGGCAATCACTACTCTACTTTATGGCTCTATGGATTTGCCTATTCTAGATGTTTCACAAAGACAGAATCATGTAATATGTGGTCTTTTGTGCCTGGCTTCTTTCATTTGGCACGTTTTCAAGGTCCATCTGTATTGTAGCATCTATTGGTACTTCTTTCCTTCCTTAAGGCACCTGGGTGGCTCAGCTGGTTAAGTGTCTGACTCTTGATTTCGACTCAGGTCATGATCTCATGGTTCATGAGTTCGAGCCCCACGTTGGGGCTGTCAGTGCAGAGCCAGCATGGGATTATCTGTCTCTCTCTGTCTCTGCTCCTTTCCTGCAAGTGAGCACTCTCTAAATAAATAAATAAACAAACAAACAAACTTAAAATTCCATTGTATGTATATATCACATTTTCTTTATCTATTTGTTGGTTATGGACATTTGGGTTGTTTCTACTTTTTGATTACTATGAACCATGCTACTAGAACATTCACCTAACAAGTGTTTGTGTGGATACCAGTTTTTAATCCTAGTGGGTATATACCTAGGAGTGGAATTGCTGGGCCAGTGGTAACCACGCTGAACTCTCTGGGGAGCTGCTAAGCTATTTTCTAAAGCTGTGGCACCATTTCACAATCCCAGCAACAACACACAAGGGCTCTAGTTGTTCTACATTCTAGCCGAGACTTGTTATTGTTTGGCAAATTTTAATTTAAGAGATGAGAATTTAACTGCAACCTAAATTTTCCAGAGAAGAAACATTTAAGTCTTTCTTAATGAACCCTTTGAAGTAGTTATTCCAGTTAATTATCAGCTGAAATTTCCCCTTGGAGGAATATAAAAGAGTGAATGCAAAACAAATTCGGAGTATCCGCTGGCTTAGTCTTTGTGTGGACTTTTACTCATTAAAAAGTGTAGCCTTTCCTTTTAAAGATAAGAGAGGGCATTCAAGAGTCTATACAGCAGTGAATCTTCTGAGAGATTTGTTGACTTGATTCTCTCTTCAGATGGGTCAAGAATTCAGTGGAGGGAACGGTATGAAAATCTTTTACCCACTCCTCTGATCCCTGGCCCAGTGACAGGGACAGGCGTCACTGCCCAGGGATACAGCAGGGTGGCTCTCTATCCCAGTGTAGCCGAAGTGACCGCTCTTCGAGAGCATACATCTTGGTGACTCAGAGTACTTGGCGGCCCAGGAGCTCATTAGAAACGCAGGCTCCCAGTTCCCATCCCACGTCCACAGAACCCGAGGCTGTTTTACAAGTTTCCAGCTGAGCCACGTGCACATTCCAACTGCAGACGTGCTGCTCTAAGTGGAGGACAAGTTGCAAAGCTCACACCATCATTTTTACCAAGGTGCCCATTGTTTCAAAGTTCTTTCGAAGACATGATTTCCCTGAACCTTAAAAACAATCTCGTGGATATGTTCCACAAAAAAGGAATCAATGCTGTTTTAAGTTTCATCATAATAGGAAATGTTTAACTCTGCTTATAAAACTCAGCTGGGCCCGTCCGCAGAGAAGTAACTGAAAGGCACAAACAGAACAGCCTGAAGATTTACATAATACTACTTTGATCCCTTTGCTGCTTATTGATATTAGGAATTTCTCTGCTTTTGTCACTTGGAAAGTTCCCAAGGTTTCTCTGCTTAAGAGTTTTGTGGCTCCCAATGTGTCTTTCTTTCTCCCTCGGGCACCCCTGCCTTCCACAATGCATTATGGTTTTTACTCATTACATCCCCCAACCAGCCTGTGGGAGGGTAACTATTATCATCCCCATTTTCCAGAAAAGGAAGGAAACTAAGGCATAGAGAAGTTTAGTAACTTGGCCAAATTCCCAGAACGAACAAGGCGGGGAGGCTGGATTCTAACCGGGGCACTCTGCCTCAGAACTGGCCCTTTATCACCATGCTGAGAAATTCCACTATTTTGTTAAATCACTTGCAAACTGTGAAGCACTATATAACTTACTGGCTGTGCTGCTCTTTAAAAAATAGCGCTTAAACTAAAAAATGGAAGTATTTGGCCAAAAACACAAATATAGGTTTCTCACTGGGGCAGACTAGGGTTGCTGGTACTCTCAAGTGGCTAGGAAAGGCTGGAATATTTCTCAGGGCTCTTAACCCGAAGGGGATTTGAGTGTTGCTGTTCAGAAGCCTGTGAGTGATGGCCTGGAAAGTTCCTTCTATCTTTGAGAGTAATAACAATTCTTCTGGTTTCTGACTACCAGCTGAAACATATATTTGGAGGAAATACAAACTCACAAGGTTCCTTTTAGAAGACCTTGATTTTTTTCAGCATATTCATTCATAGAGAATTTCTCTCAAACCAAACTGCTGCCCTTCTCCGCTGCCCCAGGTCCCAATCCCAAAAGAGCTGACAGGGTGAGGTCAAGAATGCAACAGGCTGGCCACCTCACCAGACCTCCAGTTCCTTCCAATGCCTCTGCAACCAATTTTCACTCTCCAAATCAAGCAAACCACCATGCCTAACAAAGAAATGACCACATACCAAACTCTACCGGTACTAGCCACACCGAGTCCCAGAATCCCAGAGTCTTAGAAGGTTCCAGAAAGTTCCAGAAGGTTCTGGGATGAGGGCTGATCTACCATCCTCATTTCACAGATGAAGAAACTGAGGCTCAGAGGTTAGGAAAAGTGTAAAAGAGCAGGACTTGAATTCTGACTCTAAGAGCAGTTTGTCCCTAATAAATCCGTATCTCCTCCTTTCCTTCTAAACCCCTTTACTTCCCAGAGAGGGGTCACTATGGTCAGTGAGGTTCAGAAATACTTCATGAAAATAACTAGCTGTCCATAATCCCTTGAGAGCTTCAGCATCTCCCAAACACCTAAACTCGCCTATCCTTTAATTGCATTCTTTTGGTAAGGCCTATTTCTGGAGGGGGAAAGAAGGATACTAAACCATATTAAAATAAATCAAGGAAACTAAGTATTCAGAATTAGGGTTCCATCCAAAGTCCTTCCAATGGCCCACCAGGCTTTACGTGAGTATGTCTGGCTTCCATTTTGACCTCACCTGTAGCTCTCTCTCCATTCACTGGGCACATCGGGCATCCTCCTACCTCACGGCCTTTGCCTTGCTGTTTCCTCCACCAGGACAATAGTTCCAGAAAAGTGCAAGGCTCAACCCCTCATTCTATCCAGGAATCTGCTTCAAAGAAGGGGTCTTCTCAGAAAGGCTTTCCTTTTCCAAGTTTATTCAAAGAGGCCTCTGGTCTCTTGTTTCTCTTCAACACACCTGATGTTATATTAAAGAAGCAGGTGCTGAGGGCACCTGGGTGGCTCAGTCAGTTAAGCATCTGACATTAGCTCAGGTCATGATCTCATGATTCACGAGTTCAAGCCCCGCATCTGGCTCTGTGCTGACAACTCAGAGCCTGGAGCTTGCTTTGGGTTCTGTGTCTCCCTCTCTCTCTACCTCTTCCCCACTGATTCTCTCTCTCTCTCTCTCTCTCTCTCTCTCTCAAAAATAAATACAACATTCAAAAAAATTAAAAAAAAAAAGAAGCAGGTGCCGTCTGTCCCAGTTGACTGTACTTTCTATAAGGCGAGAAACTTGGTCTCTCCTGACACAATTTTCCTGGCACACAGATGTGATTGTTTTGATAATGCAAATCTGTAGTTTTGAATTTGCTTTTTTACTCTTGAAGTCTCTGAGTTGCCTTAAACTAAGGCACACACATAAACCAGCATAACCGTGTTTTTCTCAGATTGTAAGTTCTTAAAATTTATGTTAAGACTTCATTTTTTTTTTTGCTTCCCAACATCACACTGTACAGCCATTCTCAAAGCCTGGTCCCTAGAACAGCAGCAGCAGCAGCAGCACCCAGAAGCCTGTTAGAAATACAGATTCTTAGGATCCTGTCCAGACTCTGTGGTGGAGTCAGCAGTAGGTTTTAACAACCCTCTCCCAGCTGATTCTGATACATATTCAATTTTTAGGACATTTGCACGGTAGGAAGAAGTTTGTTGTGCCATACTGGGGATGGCAGAGTTGAGACCCAAACCAAAGAACAATGACTGAAATTCATTAGCCTCAGTTTCCTTATCTGGTCCATATGATCAAATGAGGCTTGGGTCACACTAGATATTACAGGGGAATAATCCTTAATCCCACAAGCTCTGGATTCCCATTTCAGATTGTAAACTGAGGGTTAGGAAGGCAGTACTATCTAATAGCTTCTAGTCATACAAGCCTTGAAAAATGGAATTCCACTCTATCCCAGGGGTCAACTTGACGGGCCCAGAGAGAAAGTCCTGCAGGCAGAGAAGTGTGGCTCCAGCCGTTTCAGAGGCAGCTACGGCAGGGACTCTGATCACCACTTCTGATAGGAGCTGATTTGGCAGAATGTGTGAGAAGCGACCGTGCTGGTTGCCTTCTCTTGCTGAATGTTTCAGGTAGATGTAATAACAGGGGACTGGCATAAAGAAAATAAAGAGTGTAAAAATAGGATCCCTGTCCTGTAAGTGCCTACAATGTGCTAATGGAATCCGCAGCGTGGCTTCGGGGACAGAGCTCTCCTGGGGACATGGGGGAGGAAACAATGAGATGAAAGACCACATGCTCAGAGCTAAGAAACCCAGTGACATTTAAGCTGAGCACTGGCTCTCTGGCTTCAGGATTGTTTGGTTTCATAAATGTGGTCTGGAAATAGCACTTGGACATTATGAAATCTCCATTAGGACAATGATTTGTCTCTTGTATTCATGATAGACCCCCAGACTCTACAACCTAGAGCCTAGAATGAGGGTGATTTGTACTAATTCCCAAAACTTTCTGATCCACACTTGCCACTCACAGATCACTCCAGGGTGACTGGGAGCATCACATAAGAAAAACCTATGGGAAATGGGCATGGTCTTCACAATGGGCTCAAGAAGGGCATATGGGTGGCTCAGTTGGTTGAGCATCCGACTTCGGCTCAGGTCATGGTCTCGCGGTCTGTGAGTTCGAGCCCCGTGTCGGGCTCTGTGCTGATAGCTTGCAGCCTGGAGCTTGCTTTGGAGTCTGTGTCTCCCTCTCTCTCTGCCCCTCCCCTGCTCATGCTGTGTCTCTCTCTCTCTGTCAAAAATAAACATTAAAAAAAAAAGTTTAAAATGGGTTCAAGAAGGGCATCTGGGTGGCTCAGTCGGTTAAGCGTCTGACTTAGGCTCAGGTGACAATCTCATGGTTCCTGGGTTTGAGTCCTGCATCGGACTCTGTGCTGACAACTCAGAGCCTGGAGTCTGCTTCAGATTCTGTGTCTTCCTCTCTCTCTATGCCTCTCCCCCACTCACACTTGGTCTCTCTAAAAAATAAACATTAAAAAATTTTCTCTACGTAAAATAAAATGGGTGAAAGAATGAACTGTTAGTTGAATGAATGGCCCATATAAAAGCCCCTAGCCCAGTGGTGGGGCATTCAATGTTAATATGACTGACAGCAACTCCTTTCTTACCAATTGGGAAGATTGGGCTCTAACTCTGATAGTCTAATTCAGGAATAAGATTAAGTACATAGGTAACCAGACCCATCAAATCCCCAGTGGTTTTAAGAGAGGCAATAACTAGAGCAAGCTCAGCCACTTTGGAAATCAGGAAAGGCTTCACAGAAGATACGGGAACTGGACCTTGAATGGTACCAAAACTCGGCGGATGGGTGACGGTGGTGGAATTTTGGAAGGCATGAATTTCGGGGCCCCAGGTGAGAAAGCAGGAGCGTTTCCAAGGGACAGGCACAGGCTAAGCGACCCTACATGCCTCAACCCTTAAGCTGCCTGATCGCTGTCGGCGTGAGAACCTCCAGGTGCTCTTGCTCATGGGGTGAGGATGGGTGGAGGTCACCGCAGGGGTCGAGATCCAGGCCCTTCCGCCCCTGCTCTGCTCTCTGTCACAGAGAACTGCATTTCCCAGGCTCTCCTGACCTCTGCACGCGGGGGTCCGTCCAGCCAATGGAGGACGTGGCCAGAGAACGGGAGGGAAGGGCACAGCCAGACTTGCTTCGACCCTGAGCAACGATGACCTATTTGAGTGTCTGAAGTCCTTCATTCTCGAAATACTTAACCTAGCTTTGAACAGTTTTAAAATGAAAAATCCTGTGATCCCACCAATATTTTATCAATATAGCTCTTTTTCTTCTTTTTAAAGATTTTATTTTGAAGCAATCTCTATATCCAATGTGGGGCTTGAACTCACAACCTTGAGATCAAAAGTCATATGCTCCACCTCCTGAGCCAGCCAGGTGCCCCTATCAATGCAGCTCTTCATTTCCAAATCTATTCTCGTCAATTTGCACTACTGTGGTTTCAAGTCTTTTTTTTTTCTTCTAAGTTTATTTTATTTATTGAGAGAGAGAGAGAGAGAGAGAATATCCCAAGCAGGCTCCCCACTGTCAGCACAGAGCCCGACCAGGGGCCTGATCTCACAAACCAAACCGTGAGATCGTGACCTGAGCCAAAATCAAGAGTCAGATGCTTAACCAACTGAGCGACCCAGGTGCCCCTCGAGTGTTCCTTCTAAAGCACAATTTTTGCAATAAGGTCTGTTCAGCTTTAACATACAACACTGTTTCTCTTTAAAACCCCTGTGTATTACATTACTTTAAGCCCAAATTTGCCATTTTATTTTGTGCACAGGCCTTATGGATACATATACGTACATGTGTGTATGCTGGGAGAAAAATCACCTGGGGGCCCTGGGCCTTCCTCAGTCCATTTGGAACCTAGCACTGGGCAAAGCCTGTTGGGAAGTCATGGGCCAAGGAACCTGGAGTCTCACTGCAGTGTGTCTAAAACGGGAGTTCTCAGTTTGGCTGGCCATTCGAATTGCCTGAGTGCTTTAAAAAAACGCTTACCCACACTACACCCCCCCGCCAACTATATAGAGGTGTCTGTGGGTGACACCAGCATTTTTCTAAGCTGTCCGGGTGACTGTAACGGGAGTCAAGTTAAGAACCACGGACCGAGTGTCAAGTGGGGTCCTGAACTGAAACCATAATAAGTTCTTGGACAAGGGAAGGAAACAATAACTATGGTGTCCTTGCATTTCTTTTCCATTCATGCTGTGACCATTCATGCTGTGTCTTCCTCGCCCCCCATCCCCACTCTCCTCCCAGTTCACTTTTCAAGGCCATCCCACATCACACCTCAGGCAGGAAGCATTTCTTGGCTACTCCAGTGATTCACCATCTCCCTTCATCTTGAACCCCTTCCAGTTAGTATTTTATAATCTAGCACTTAATTATTCTCCAGTGCTCTCACTGGTCTTTCTGCTAGATGCTATGCATTTTGTAGGCAAAGACAGTATTTCCTCCTCCTCCTGGATATGTTTACAAGAGTCTGGAACATTTTTAAATGTTTTATTATTTTTTTAACTTATTTTGAGAGAGAGAGAGAGCGAGCGAGAGAGCAGGAGGGGCTGAGAGAGAGGAAGAGAGAGAGAATCCCAAGCAGGCTCCACAATGTAAGCACAGAGCCTGATGTGGGGCTCGAACTCACAAACCATGAGATCGTGACCTGAGCCAAAGAGTCACACGCTTAACCGACTAAGTCACCCAGTCACCCTCTGGAACATTTCAGATGCAGGGAAGGGAGTGCCTCCCAACTAGTAGATTAATTAAACAAACATCTGGGCACATTTGCAAGGTAGGAACAGAGGTTCTGTCATCTTCAAAAATCTACATGATGAAAAGCTCAGTGGATATGCAATACAGCAATTATACCTTTCAGTTTATCCCTCTGTCAAATACCAGCAGGTTTTAGGAAAGACACAGGGTGATTTTGCCAGGAAGGAGGCCGCGATTACACATAAAGTATGCAGTAGTTTTAGGTCAACTAATGCGGCAGCCCTACGTGAGATCTGGAGAAAGTGGCCCAGATGGCAGGACTTGATTTCTAAGACCAAATGGCTACATCCCTGCTCTGAGGAAACAGGAAAAGAGTGCAACCAGCCAGCAGACAGAGAAGCCCCTTATTGTCCTGATTTGCAGAATTCAAGGACTACCTCCCTTATTTTATACTTAAGCTCCACAGAGTCACCTAAAGATACTTTCACAAGTTTTTGCTTTCAAAACCAAAATGATCAGGTATCTGAAATGTGGGCTATGTATGCAGACTGTGTGTGTGTGTGTGTGTGTGTGTGTGTGTGTGTGTCCATCTATACACACATGCCTGGGTGGTATTTCTTCAAATACTATAGTCCCAGCAGTGATTTTATTTAGTCTGGTTGTTCCTAAGACAAACATACATAACTTTAATTAAATGCACATCTAAAAGTAGGGGAAAACATCTTGAAACAATTAGACTGTTCCATGGTAAGAGGTTTTAGGGTAATGATATCCTCCCACGTCCTTACCTCCACCAGGAAAAGTGAACAGATGGGTCGAGGGAAGCCAAGCCTGACTCCATAAACACAGGCTGTAGCTGTAACTCTGTGCCTTGCTCTATTTTGTTCTTTTCTGACCCAAGACAGCACCCTTCTCTTACTTGCTCCTAAATGAATTCCAGTCATTCAATTGCTTTTGCTTTTTTTTTTTTTTTAAATCCCTCTTCGATCGGTTTTAGAGGGAGAAAGTTTTCAAAGTTTCTTATCTTTCCCTGATGGAAATATGCCAGAAAGAAACTGAAAGTCTGAAGAATAACCAAACCACCCTTCTGGTTATTGACCTTGGGTTAAGGAAGCTTCTGGAGAATGTCCGCCAAGATGGCTGGCTGCCTTTGCCACTTCATTCTTGGGATTTTCTGAGTCATCTGGTTCTCTAGGTACTGAAGGCTGAGTGTTTATTTAAATTGCACTGGAAGCCGGGAGAAGAGAAGTGTCAGGTTGTGACGTTCACCAGGATAGTCCTTTTCTTCTTGAACCCCAACTTAATCCACTCCTAATTAATTTACCCGTGACAGATCATTAACAAAAAGAATGCTTTCTTCATGCTGAAAAGTCACGTCCACAAATGCCGACTGAATGCCTGTCTTCTATGCCTGGAACTGTGGGAGAGACCAACACGACAACAACAACAATCACGTGAGCCTGGTCTTCAGGGAGCTTACTGTTGTTGTAAGGGATTCAAGTCTTCAGAAAACAAAGTTTTTGTTTCAAGCTATAGAGGCTTTTCTGATGTTGTTCTTATTCTTTCGATATGATAAAATGTATCAAGTTATAAATCAAGATTCCAGTATTTCAAAGAGAAGGAAATTTTTTTTAGATGACTGAGACCATCAGAGAGGAAGCATTCTGGACTGGACACAGAACCCGGGCAAACGTGAGAGGAAGTCTGGGAGCCAACACCCCACCACCAGTGGAAGGCAAGGGCAAGAGAACATTCAGTGAAGTAATGGCAGGGCCGGTGAGAGGGCCTTGAAAGCCCAAATCAGGACTCTAGGTGGTCAGGCAATAGGGAAACAGTGTGCATTACTGAACAAAATTACAAAATGAGTTCTTGCAAAAGCTCGCTAGAAAGAGGCCTCCAGCCTAATTTGGACAGGGAGGTGTATAACTCAAAGATTAAACCCAAACGCGTAGGCAGAGAATGAGACCAAGTACAGTCAAGTACCTAACTTTGCAGTGTGTGACGTGGCCTCACCCTTTAGAGACACTGCAAATCACTCCATACACATCCACAAACACACGCTGGCCCAGCAAACTCCAAGGGGCCAATGGAGCCAAGAGCTTCAGAAGAGGGGACACACGATACCGGCCTGTCATGGACCCAGAACTACTCCTAGGAAATTACCGGCCTGCACGCTACCAAACTGACGCATGTGGAAAGAACAAGACAGGAAAAGTTTCCACAGCTTGAGAAAAATCTCCAAGCGTGAGGGAGATACACATACACTCAGGCAGGAGTACACAGATTAGACTGATCCAAATCCAGAAGTGCAGACGTCCAGAGGAGACAGGGCAGAAGCCAAGGGAACAACACTGCCTGGGGTTTCTCTTTCCACAGAGTTCTCGGCCCTTGCGGGATTCCGTGATATCAAAGGGGCAGGAGGCATGGTTTCAGACCCCATGGTGCCCCCTCGTTCTGAATACTAAGACCACTAGGTTTGAATGAAAATATGAAGCCAGATAGACTTAACTCCATGGTGCCTCTGAAAATTAAATTCTTATAGGCTAACACTTAGTAACTTTGATTCTAAGGAATATTCCAAGCAGAAAAATGAAATGTTACCAGATGGTTATTTATGAAAAATCTCCCACTGAAAAAATAAGTATTTCCTCTTCCTTTTTCTTATAGTCCCTCCAACTTTCTCCATAGGGGTCACCACAGCAAAACATGGTAGACTTACAAGTTCAAAGGCAAAGGCAGAACTGGTTCTGGAGTCAATGCAGGGAGAGCTGTGTCATGCGAGTCTTGGCTTTATCAACTGCAAAGTGCAGGTGGTGATTTGTGTGTAACTGCTGTGTGCATTTCCACCATCAGAAGAGAAGACTGAAGTGCTGATTGGAGCGACAGCAAGAATGAACCTTGAAAACTACGCTCAGCGAAAAAAACCACACACAAGGGTTTGATGCCATTACATGAAATACCCAGAAGAGGCAAATTCAGGGAGACAGAAAGCAGACGAGTGTTTGCCAGGGGGAGGTGGCAGGAGGCTGAGGAGGGTCACTGCTTACAGAGTGCAAGGTTTCCTTTTGGGATGATGAAAAATTTCCTGGACTAAATGATGAATGGCTGCACAACACTATGAATGTACTTAATGAAATGCATACTTTCAAATGGTTAAAGTGGTACAGTTATGTTATGTATATTTTCCCACAACAAAAAAGGAGAAATCAACTGCATGGCCCTCTACCCTACATGTGATAAATGTCTTACTAACAAAAGGTACCAATTTTTTAAAAATATTTATTTATTTTTGAGAGAGAGCGAGAGGGAGGAAGGGGTGGGGGAGGGACAAAAAGAGAGAGAATCCCAAGCAAGCTCCATGCTGTCAGCTCAGAGCCCAATGCAGGGCTCGAACTCACAAACCGTGAGATCATGACCTGAGCAGAAATCAAGAGTTGAATGCTTAACCACCACCCAGATGCCCAAAAGACTATGAAGGTGATCAAAATTGTGGCTAAGCTGCTAACCTAAATTTTCTGTCTTCTTTTTAGTGAGTACAGTCTTGGACAAGCCTATCAGAAGCCTCTATCCCCCTCTCTCTGGGATGGCTATCATAGTCTGTTTTGTGCAGGCATCTGCAGAGCTGAACTGGGAGCAGTAGGAGCCCAGAAGGCTGTAGGGTGGAACAAGCAGTCTACCACCAAAAACCTCAGGACACGTTTAACACCGTGACTTCTGTCACTGGGGCTCCGAAAGCACTGACTCCAAATGTGGCATCCTGGGAAAAGGGTAATTAACTCATTGGACAAATATTTTGGGAGTACCTATGTACAAGCTGAGCACTGGGGTAGATGAGCTACAAAGTAACAGTCCCTTTTGTCAAGGAAGTTCCAATCGGGAGTGCAAGAGGGTAGAGAACCAAAAATCATAGAACTCTGAGTAAGCAGCTCATGCAACAAAATATTAGCCAACAACTAAAGCCCGCCAGCTATTTGGAGTCCTGACTACCAAGTCAGAACCTACGGGGATGCGGTCCTGCACCCCACACCTGAGAGACAGGCCTCTGCAAAGGTGGAAAGTCAAGCTGAGGCTACTGACGGTGGGGAGCCCAACCCGGGGCTTTGGCGGAGAGGACAAGCCCAGTTCCTAGAGGACCTGGCCCTAATCCGAGTGAGAACACCTCCCACCTCCCTCTTCCCCTGTGTACCAACCAGCCTGCTCCCCAGATACAGCATAGGTCTGTATGCCATCCTGTGGCTCCTCAAACAATAGAACTGGTGTGTATGCTACGGGATTCAATGGGTGCCAGGGGGATGGTTTCATTGACAAAATTTGCTAAAATGTGATGCTCAATCTCGGGAAAATTTGCCTTTTCTTCTATTTATCCTTCAATCTAGAGTCCATCTACTTTCTAGACGATAGTTCTCTCTGGTTAAACCTACATGGGATACTTTTAAAAATATTGATTCTGGGGCCTCTCCACAAAATGTTTCCAAACATGTGGGGTGGGCGTGGGAACAATATTTTTTTTTAAGTACCCCAGGTGACTCTAATGCAGGAGTTGTCAGGATTGAGAACTACTCATCCAGGAGAAGGAAAGGGAACTGGGTTTATCAGTACTTACTGTGGGCCACTGCTAACTCTTTACATATGGTATCTAGAGCTACAGGTGCCCCTTTCATAACCTCTTGGGCTTGTTCTGCCCATGAGCATTACAGGCCCTAGGAGCAGCATTCAACCTTGGAGGGACAAGTGAATGGGAACAGGCACCCCAGTTTCCTTACCCCCTTGGGTAGGGTAACTAGTTCTGCAAGGGGCCAGAGAGCTCATACGTTAGGATTTGTGAGCCACAGACTTTGTCTTAACTATTCCAATCTGCCTTTGCAGTACAGAAGCAGCCACAATGCTAAATAAATGGATTTGACTGCATCCCAATAAAACTTTATTTACAAAGGCAGACTGTGGGCCACAGTTGGCCAACCCCTGCTCTGAGTCTAAGAAGACTCCCAGAGGTCTTCAGCAGGATTGGGTTCCAGCTGCCCACAGCAGTTACCTGTCAATAACACACCATGTAGGTTTCAGTCCTCTTCTGCATGCTCCTGGGATCAGTGGCTATAGAAACTCCCTACACTCAAATCCTTGTCTCAGAACCTGCTTCTGGAGGCACCCAACCCAACTCAGTATCTTGTTTTATATTCATAACTACCCTAGTGGTTAAATATCGTCATCTCCAATTTAAATTGAATAAATTAAGATTCAAAGATGACACAATTCGGGGCACGTGGGTGGCTCAGTCAGTCAAGCATCTGACTCTTGATTTTGGCTCAGGTCATGATCTCATAGTTCATGAAATCAAGCCCCACATTGGGCTCGTTCACAGAGCATGGGCCCTGCTTATGATTCTCTCTCTCCCTCTCTGCCCCTTCCAAACTCTCTTTCTCTCTCTCTCATTCTCTCAAAATAAATCAATTTTAAAAAGAGACTACACAATTCATAAGTGATGAAGTCCAGATTAGAAGTCTATTTAGCTACAAAGTCAATGACCTCTCTACAATATGACCGGAGTAAGAGCAGATACAAATAAACATAAACACACACACACACACACACACACACACATTAAATATGTAATTTTAATTACGGTGGGCAAGATTACCATAAATGGCAAATCATAATGCAAAATTCACACTACCCATGTAATTACTGATCTACATTAAGGAAAGGGTTTTAAAAGAAGTAATAATATAAATTATAAGGTTTGAGGGTTATGAAAAAAAATACCCTCTCTTAGGCTGCTTCAAATGGAGGATAGAATTCCTTTTTCACCTATCAATGGGTTATAATCCTCATGCTATTTCTTTTCTGGTGTAATCTCCAATGGTACTTGAAAACAAACATAGCCATCCAAGGTAAAGCCCAATGTATAACTTGAAACTTGAGGAAATAGGGACCAAATTAAAATAGCGTCTTCCATATTTTGACACGAGGGATAGGAGGAGTGGGGGAGGACAGTAGTTTCACAAAGTCCCCTTAAACACACTTGTGAAGTTCCCCTATGGATCCCAGGGCTTCCAGAGAACACTCTGAGAACCCAGAACCGTTACAGTTAGAAACCAATTTTTTAGCTTACGCGGTCTTGCCCTCGCTGTCCTGCTTGGTGGCACTGGCTCCCTTCTTGCCCAGTAGGGAGGCCACCTTCTCCGCGTCTCCATTCTCCACGGCCTGTAGCAGCCGGTCATCATTCTTGTTCCACTCGTTGGTCTGTGGAGCAAAGGGGAGACGCAGAACTAGTGAACAACAGTGGCCGCAGCCATATTGACCAGCAGGACCCCCGTCCTCCCGTCACTGAAATCAAAACCTGCCCCCAGATCAGATACCTTCCCCTTCACCGTGGAGACACTCAAGAAGACCGGCTTCCCAAAAGAAAACATCAATAGTTCAATGAAACAGCAGCTGGCCAGCAAACTCTGAAATAAAGTCCCCTCTTTTCACCGACGCTGGGAAAATGAAGCAGCTTAAAAAGACCTCAAGGCCAGTTTACACATTAGCTTGTTTCTAGCTAAACTCTGACAGCTGGCTCCTCAGAATACTGGCCTTTGACCTGGTCCACAGCTCACTGGGCCCGCAGTGTAGACAACCAAACTGGCCAACAGCTCAAGGTTACTCGATGGTTTATTTACACACAATTCTTCATCCGCTTTCACTGCCACCCTTTCTGGCCTGTTCACTGGCCAGATTTTCGAGCTGTATAATGATTTTAAGTAGTTGTCCAGGCTACGGCCTCTACAAAGTCTCATGAGAAACAAAACTTCTTCCTGAGCAAGCTATTAGACAACAAACAGCTTTGAGCAAAGCCTCCACCACTGCTAAACCCCCAACCTCAACAGAATTAATTCTACAAACCACAGTGACAGGAAAGCTTTCATGTATATAAAAGCTGGCTTTGACTTTTACAAAGGAAAAGAGAAGATCTCCATATAAGAGCAAATGGGCCTTGAGTATAAGACCGAGAAGTTTCACATGTGAAAAGGCAGCAGTGAGCCATTGAAGGTTTTGGAGCAGAGGAGTGAGAGAATAAAATCAGTGACTGAAGAAGAGTTATGACAGAGAGGTGTATGAGGTATACAAGATTAATGCAGGGACAAAAGATCCCGGGGGGCACATCAAAGCCCCTGGGTCACTCTGCAGGCTGGCCTGCCCTCCAGACCTCTCCTATAAACCCACTTTCTGGCCCTTCCTGCTATGGATACCAACATCCTTGAAGAGATTCCTTCTCCCTCCCCCAAACGTTCTACATTCAGCTCTACAGTTTCTCTGCTTCCTGTGGCCTCTGAAGATAAGAACCTCTAGGCATTTCATTTTAAAGGCTTTGCCACACACCATTGCATGGAGGCAGAGAGCGGAGACAGTGGGAATGTAACAGTTAACAAGAGAGAATTTTACAGGACTACACTCATCCAACTCTTGGAGCATGTTCCCAATCTCTCTGCGCTGATGGAACTGGGAAACCCAGTAGGGCTCCACCTTCTGATACAGCAAGGGTAGATCTACAAGATGTCCCAGGTACCTCTCCACCCCAGCGTAGAGGCCGGGCCTGAGAGAAAGCCAAAGGCCATGGAGGGGTAAAGTAGACGTGTACAGGGTTTAGGTACAGAATTTACTTTGAGAGAGTCTCAGGACTGGGCCACTCCCATTTCTCAGGATTCTCTCCTCCCCATGGCCACCACTGAGTGCAAGAACACAGGAATGAGGATCTAGGTTTAAACAAAAATCAGAAGTCTGTCCGCTAGGCTGCATGAACTAGAATTCCAGAACTCTAGATTGATACTTCCATGCTATAGACCTCAAGTCACCCAAAACCTCTCAGTACCTCAGTTTTTCAAGGTTTTGGACCGATGACCACTGTGATTCCTCCTCTAAAGCTCAAAATATGTAATCTATAAAATGCCGCCCAACCAAACTTTGCTAGAGATTTGTCTTTGCACAAAGGCAAATCAGGTTTCCTACTGCAGAAGAACACAATACACAGTAAATACACTACCCTAAGCACAAGCATTTGGTGGTAGAATGGGAAGCTTTACCTAAGAACAAAATGTGGCCAACACCAAGAAACAGACTTCCCCCAAACAGCATTTTACAAGCCAAAACAAAACAAAAAATTTATAAAGTACATTCAGGACCAATGATTCCCATTTACATGACCCCCAAGGTACATTATTAGTGTTGTCTTTAAATCCTTCCCTAATTTAAACTGACCAAATTAAAACTGGATAGGGAAGATCAAAAGCATATTAAACCCCAGAGGATATGATTGAAAGTATTTAAGCAAAGAAAAGCCACATGAAAGGATTTTCCTTTTCAGTGCCACTAAGAAACTCAACTCTTGGGTAGAGAAAAATCTAGTTGTAGGGGTTCCCTAAAATTAGTTACATGTGGATATTTAGGGAGTTCAATTTCTATAGGACACAGCAAGAAAGATCCCTTCTCCCCCACCCTCTGGAGGACAAGGTCAATGGCACATTGAGGTCTAAAATACTTCTCTTTTATCTAGTTTCTCTTCACTGCAGGCCAGAAGTTACTTTTCTGTTAGAAAAGATAAGGCAAAGAGAACAAGGTTACACACACACACACACACACACACACAGATTTAATAAATAACTGTACCACCATTCAACCTGGATATGCTGCAGACAGGATTCATAGTAAGCAGGAGGAAGGAAACGGATGGGTGCTATATATTGGCCTTAGAGTCTGAGCCAAGAGACCGGTTCAGAACCCATCAGGAAAACAAGGGCACACCTGAAGAAGAAACTGGGAGAGAAAGTTGATCATTGGTCAGGAAATGAGGAAAGAAAGTGAGACTTTACTCTTAAAATTCTCACACAAGTTATGCTAAGAGTGGAGACAAGAGGTATCCCAATTTGTCCTCTCTCTAAGCCAGGAATCCAGATTCTGAAAACACATTACCCAGACTGCTGACCAGCCCTCATAAGGAGGGGATGCTAATGTGACAGAGCTTTCTAGTCCTGGGCCAGGCAGCTGGTTATACTTATGGGTAGTTCTGATATGCACAACAGGCTACACCATGTTTCTTCCAGAAAGCATGGTTTTCAAGGTGCTATCACTTTCCTCTCCTATACCTGCCCATGGAGATAGTCCCTATATTTTCTCCTATAAAACCATTCTACCCAGCACCACATTCCATACCAAAGATTCCATGGCCATCTGCAAAATGAAATAGAACAGATGTTTAATAAATACTTTTAATGTCATTGCTCTTGAGAATCTACAAGCATATTCTTTTCACCTGTCTCTACCCTCTGCTGAGTGGTACTAAATTGAAACCAAGCATCAAAAGGAATCTTAAAAATCTACCCTGGCCAATATACCGTCCAACAGTAGGGTTGGTCAGGTAAATAGGTTGTGATATTGTGATATAAGAATTGTAGACTTGGTCCTTGTCCCTTGGTCCTTCTAGCACTAGAGCTTTTAAAATCCATGAATTTCCAGAGTGATAAGGGTGAAGAGTATCTTTTGTTATTCATAATAAGCTCCCCTACAGAAGTTTATGTTAATGACATCTTCAGGACTCGGGCTGGTTGCCAGGAGAATCAACCATGTAAAATAGAGGGTTAGAAATTTCAGCCCCACCCCCACCTCCAGGGAGGGGAGAGGGATTAGAGACTGAGTCAATCACCAATGGCCAATGATCTAATCCATCATGCCTACGAAGTGGAACCTCCAGAAAAAGCCCTAAACCACCCTGAAACCACAGGGTTCAGGGAGCTTCCAGGGTGATGAACACAAGGAGGTGCTGGGAAGATGATCCTGGAGAGAGCAGACGCTTTTCACTTACACACCCACACACACATCCCCTATCTTGCCCTGTGCATTTCTTCCATTTGGCGGTTCCTGATTTGTAATCCTTCGTAATAAACTGGTAATAGTAAGAAACATACCTTTCTGAGTTCTCTGAGCTGTTCTTGCAAATGATCAAACCTGAGGAGCGGGCTATGGGAACCTCCACCCCCCTGACTATGACTTTATAGCTAATTGGTCAGACTGGCCCGGGAATTGCATATGACATCTGAAGTGGGAGCAATTTTGTGGGACTGAGTCCTTAACTGTGGGGTCTGATGCTACCTCCAGACCACTAGTGTCAGAACTGAATTGCATCACCAGACACCTAGTTGGTGCCCGAAGAGTTGGAGAATTGGTTGTGGGTATAAAGAAAACCATTTGGTGTCAGAGGTGCTTTGTGTAAGAAGTAGAGCATATGATAGGTGAAGTGTGAAATTTTACCATAATGACCCAAAGTAATTCACTCATGCTCTGGAATTGGGAAAGACTTCTAGAGACCACCACCCCACCGCCACACAAACAATACCCCACCTCCCTCACCACCTCCCACGGAAATCCCCTCCTCTAAATGGCATTTCCTCCATAGGGCAGCTTCGTGATTAGCTCTGCCTCCACACTGGGCTCCTGGTCCCCTCAGAATGAATGGCATTTTCCACCTACGAGCGGGTTAATCCAACATTTAAAACAATGAATTAGAAAAAAAAAAAAACAGCAAACATCAGCTGCATCATATTTAATAAAGTTAAATGTTTTATGAAACTCTTGATTATGTATGTGTGTCCTGGGTGGTGATATAAAATATGTATTTTTCCTGGGGAATCTCAATAAAATACATTGTATGCCACTGCTTTACAATATTCTGTCATCCCAACCGCCTATGAAAAGGCTTCCTTCTAAAGCCTACTTCAAGCCCTGTAGGCTCGTCAACTTTTTCATGGTGACCTCTCTCTGCTTCTCTCCACCATTGTGTCCCAGAGGACCGCCTACTCATCTGACTGAAGCCCACAGTCTAGACTTGATGAAATATTGCGTCCCGGCTTTTGTTCCAGAGCGCGGTGCGTGCTTGTTTTGTTTCCTTGTCTTCAGCTCCCTGAAGGCACTGACGACAGCCTTTATTACTCGCCCTGTCGTGCCTAGCAAATGCTGGTTCTGTCGCTCATTTTAGCAGGATTTTCCTCCTCCTGATCAACATAAATCTCTCTTGACTTAGCAAATTTTTTTTTTTCAATTATAAAACTTTCATTCTTTTGCAAATACCTATTTAATCATGTTTCCATTTTTTTTTACAGGCTAATAAATCCAACTCCCTTAACTTTCCTACTCCCTTAAATCTTCTAAGGCCAATCTTCTAGTATTTTAATCACGGGTACACTTTCTCTGAATCTCTTTATAACGAAGGAGCCAGGTCTTACCAATTCATCGGCATGAATCCAGTGTCTCCCAGTCACAAGAATCACCTGGGACATGCTAACTGTGCAGATGCCCATGCCTCATCCTGGAGACTCTAATCCCAGTGATCTCTGGCACCCCTGGACTCAGGGTCAAGTGTGCTCTTTGATTCTTATTCCAAGTTTGGAGACAACCAGAACATATGCAAAGGCTACCACAGAAGCATGAAGGGAGGAGGTGAAAGAAGAGAAAAATTCTTGGCTTTTTCTTTGTAGTGCTAGGTATTTTGTTTCCAACAAAAGCTTAATCCATATTATGCTTTCCTGGGGGAGTTGCATGCGTAACTCGTGTATAAGATGAGTACGAGAATGTTAACAAAGGCATTGCTCATAATAGGCAAAAATTAAAACTAATCAAATATCCAATAATAGAAGATAAAGTACAATATAATCAAGCAACGGAATGAACTACAACTGCATGCTACAACATGGATACTAAAAACAATATTGCTGAAAGGACAAGACACAGGAGAATACAATAGCATGCCTGCATGTATATGAAGATGAAAACGGGAAAGATGGATCCATATGGTTTAGGAACGCATGCCTGGATAGTAAAACTATAAAGAAAAGCAAGGACAAGGCTACCCTAAAAGTCAGGAAAGGGTTGGGAGTGAGGATATGCCATCTGAGGAGGGAGAGACACCTGGGAGTACTTTAGGGTCCCATGCTCTAGTTCATGACCTGGTTAGTGGCTCCACAGAGGTTCCCTTGCTGTTAAACGCTACATTCTTGTTTTGTGCACTTTTCTCTATATGTAATTTATTACGCACGTACACACAGAGTTTAGAAAGAAGACTTGTGGTTCGCTTTCTGGTCAAATCAACTGCGCACCAAGTGCCTCTGGACGGTCTGTGTTCTCACTTGCTATTTCCTCCTGTCTAAAATGAAGGCAGCCAGGTGCCAAAATCTGCTTCTTTAGAAGGCCTCACAAATCCCTTGGAGAATCTGCTAAGGTTATGGACTTTCCCCAGAATAATGCACAAACACACAAGAGCTTGCATACAGTTTCATAGGGGTCTCTGACTTAAACCCCTATTCCCAGTCCATCCATTAAGCTAAGAACTCCTGGTGCAGAAAAAGAGACTGGCTTCAGATTTTAGTGTTTTTGAGTTGAAATTCAAGCTCACCACCTCCCACCTAAGTGGTCTTGAGCAGGTTATGGGCATCTGAGACTCCATTTCTTTATCTGTAAAATGGGAGGGATCCTACCTCTTTGCAAAATATCCTGAGAATTAAATATAACGTACATGAAGAGCCTGGAACACAGTAGGCACTCAAAAACTGGTGACTATTATTATTGAATTAGATCTTTCACACTGTTCGTTTATGATTCATGCTGTATGAATCTTTTATTTATTTTTTTTTTTTTCAACGTTTATTTATTTTTTGGGACAGAGAGAGACAGAGCATGAACGGGGGAGGGGCAGAGAGAGAGGGAGACACAGAATCGGAAACAGGCTCCAGGCTCTGAGCCATCAGCCCAGAGCCCGACGCGGGGCTCGAACTCACGGACCGCGAGATCGTGACCTGGCTGAAGTCGGATGCTTAACCGACTGCGCCACCCAGGCGCCCCTGTATGAATCTTTTAATATTTACATCTTAGGACTGATGGCCGTTACCCTTTAAGAAGCAGCTAATGCCTTCCTGCAAATTTAAATTTGCAAATTTTCTAGTACACCCCCTAAAAATAACATTTTAAAGGGCTCTAGAGGAAACATTCACAGACATGAAATTAACTATTTTATTGAACATGGCTCAGTTTTCCAGGAGACTGTTTAAACAGATGCTATTTCAACAGAGCACATTTAAGCCACATTTGCAAGTTCAGGAAGCCATATGTTACGCTCCAGAGACATGTGTAATGTGTCAGCTATGAAGGGCAGCACGTGGGAAAGGCAGACTTTACCTTCAATGTAGGCTCCAAACATTCCTGCTAATTTATCACAAATGAGATTTTCAATGGTTGGCCTGTTAGTTTCCTATTCATCAAATCATTTCCAAATGACACTACTTGCTTAAGAGTTTTCCCTTGAAGCCTGGCCTTTGGAAGGACTTGCCTGCCTCCTGTGAGGGTGGCACACACCATGTCAACCGCATGATGGACGCTGGAGCTTTGGCAATTGACAATGTCTGCTGTTGGCCAGACATGGCATCACCTTCTTTTATTTTGGTTTAATCATTGGGAACTGAAAAACCAGTGGAAACTCAGTGGTCACAGACATCTGGCTAGTAGGCAGGTTTGAGTTTTGGAATATATCAACCCAACCAAAATAATCCAGTGGCAGAGAGCAATCTCGGAAGAGAAAGAGTTTCTTTGACTTTCTTTAGGAAGGACTCTAAAACCCTAATCATCGCCAATTAGCATAGCTCCTGTTGTATGGATCTGCTTCCGCAGCCATCTGGAGGAGTCTATTTGAGAGATTATCTTTGGAAATGCTGCATTTCTCCCTCTAGTTTATGAAGTGCAGACTGTTTTGCCAATATAATCAGTAAGTCTAAGATGAAAGTTACACAAAGTAGACAGTGTTTTCACTAGGAAGTTTTCAGATTAGTACCATCCAGGAAAAAAAAAAAAAAAGAGCACACACCTCATATTTTAAGACAGAGGACAAGAAACCATCAAGCTTCAGGCCCAAATGATATTTTCCCGTGTTGACTATACAGAAGAACCTATAGTTGTTACATTCATTCATTCACCCAATGACTATTTACTTGGTGCTTTTTACATAGCTGCCATAGTCTTTCCAGAATTTTCCATACAGTTTATATATAGATTAACAAGAACAGTATGAGAAATATGCCAACAACACAAAACAGGACAGAATGATAAAGTGAGCCACATGGTGAATCAGCACAAAAGAAAGGAGGGTCAACTTTCACCTCGGCAGACAGGGAAGGTTTTTTGACTAGGTAGTGAACTAGACCTTGCGATGAGTAATATTTAGGTTAATGAAGAGAAGACACAACAACTGAAAAATATAAGATATATTTAGTAAACAGGGAGTTAGTCCAAGAGAGGCCTTAGAGTCCATGGAAAACCAAGAAAATTACCAATACATCATGAAATAAACATTGGACCATTTTTTTTAAATTTTTTTTTAATGTTTTATTTACTTTTGAGACAGGGAGAGACAGAGCATGAACAGGGGAGGGTCAGAGAGAGGCAGACACAGAATCTGAAACAGGCTCCAGGCTCTAAGCTGTCAGCACAGAGCCCGACGCGGGGCTCAAACTCACGGACCGCGAGATCATGACCTGAGCCGAAGTCGGCCGCTTAACCAACTAAGCCACCCAGGTGCCCCAAACATTGGACCATTTTAACGAGACCAGAAGTTTCATAAAGGGCTTTCCATCAACGTTGCTTCAGATCAATACTTAAGTTCATTTAAAATGAGTTCCCCTCTCCCTACATCTTTATTTCAGATTATTCACATGTGCAGGTTACACGGTCTCTGGCATTCACCCTGACATCCATCACCTTCCCCTTAATGGACTATGTCCGTGATTCCTGAAGTCTTTCCACGTAAACACTAAATTTTGTGTCATGGACATAATACATAATTATTAACACCTCCATCCAGAAACAGGCTGGTCTCGCTGCCCCTCCCACTCCACCAAGATACCCTACTCATTTTTCCCCTTGACCATTGCTCTCCCTGGCCACCTGGACCAGGTTAGCTCCCCTTGTTAGGCTCTCTCATGCTTCTCGTCCATAACACTTGACACAATTGTAACTAAATAGTATTTCTGAAGTATTTTTAAAGGTCTGTGGACCTCCCACTGGACTAGGAGTTCCAGGATATGGCCAATGGCCAGCATCTGCCTTGTTCACCACTAAACCCCTGGCCTCTTGCCCACTGTCTGCCAGATGGTAGGGGCTCAATTCAGAGCTGTTCGTTGAACAGCTTTGTTTTCTTCCTACTTCTTGGGAGCCACTGTTGATTAAACCCTTCTCTACTGATGTCTTTGTCTCAATCTACAAATGTACTTAAAGTCTCCATAATCTTACCAAATTCCTTTCTTGGACCAATGTTAAAACATTACGTTTAAAAATCTTGTCACAAGAGGTAAAAGCAGTCTCATGGGGGCAGAGGTAAGTCTGGGAATACGTCAAACCAACTTTACCCCTCAGGGGGAAAAAATGATTCCAACCAATTCAATGGAATTGAAGCATTCATTTATTTAGTGTTTGAAGTGGGGGAGGGGACAGATACTCTGTGAAGTGTAGGGTTAAAAAGATGGCTATGAAGCCAGCTCAGCCCTTAGGGAGTTCACAACTGCTGAGAGCAGAAACACATCCAATAAGTACTTAACATTGTTGCTTGTCAGTGCTAAACCAGTGCAATGAACCAAGACCTATGAAAGCCCAGTGAGGATATGATTACTACTAAAACATAGCTAACAATGTCCTAGGTACCATACTACATTGTAACTTAATCTTAAACAATAATCCTATGAGATACGCACTATTAGTCCATTTTACAGATGAGGAAACAGGCACAGAGGTTAGGAAATGTGTAAAGTTACTCAATATACAGTACAGTTGGGTTCTCTCAGGAGGAGAAAGCTTAAGCAGTTCAATGTAAAGGAAAATGGAGGAACTTTTCAGGATGGGCAAGATTTCAGTGTTGATAGTCTGAGGGAAGCCAAGGAGCCAGCAGAGACAGAATGAAGAAAACAAGGGGTGAGTAGTGGAACTGAAGATTCAGCCAGGCAGAAGGCTGATCTTTGTAAACCAGTCACGTTCTGCTTCTGAGCAGTAAAAGAGGAAGAGGAGGGCACACAGAGATACGGTGGGAGACAGGAAGTCAGTTTGTGTTTTATGCCTTCTGTTTTCTTGGGAAAGCAAGGGTACAGTGCAGGGTCCATGGTGGTCTCAGAAGCTTGAACAATGTTCCCAATAGCTCCAGGGGGAAATGAGAAAGGAAACCCACTTGAAATGAGTAAAGGGGTTTTCAAGCAGTCCCAGAAATCCAGACAACAGGAATTGTTAACTCCATGTGCAAATCATTTGGTAGTGCTGTGTGATTTTTCACTGGAAGCACTGGGAAGGATGGGAGTAAGGGGTGGTCAGCTTGATGACTGGAGACCGGAAAGACAGGTAAAGCAGACATTCTGAGACCAAGAGCATGGTAGGTGCCGATGAGCAGGTATTTGAAATGACTGTGGGATCAGGGATAGGAAGGAGGTCTAGGACACAGTCCTATATATCAGAAGCAGGTTGTTAGAGGGGTCATTTGTATGACTGTTAGAGTGATGGCAGAAAGGAAAAACTGAAGCTGTGAACCCAAATCCTGGAGAAATATCAGGAAGCAACCTAGAAGTCCCCAAATGATAGCGGAGAAAATGAGAGGAAAGTGACCCAGCATGGCCAAACAGCAGGGACAGTCAACCAAGAAAAGAGTCATGACATTGGAGAACAAATGGGCCAAGCCTTACAAATGCCTTCTTGTGATTTGCTGTCAACTATGCATTGTTCCTTCCAGGTGCCATAAAGAACTGACTGAGGTCACTATACTCACCTACACTGGGTTGGATAGTGCCCTCACAATATTCATGCCCTCCCTGAACTTCAGAATGCAGCCCTGTTTTTAAATAAGGTCTTTGCATGTGTAATCAAGTTAAGATGAGGTCATACTGGGTTAGAGTGGGTCCCAAGTCTGGTGGAAGGCCTCCTTATAAGGAGAGAGAGAGATGAAGACACAGAAACAGGACAGAAGGCCATGTGATGACGGAAGCACAAACTGGAGTTTGCTGCCATTAACCAAGGATGATGGGCAACTGCCAGGGGCAGAAGAGGCAAGGAAGGGTTCTTCTCTAAGCCTCTGGAGGGAGTACAGGCCTGCCACCACCTTGATTTTGGACGTCCAGCCTTTAGATCTGTGAGAGAATACATTTCTCATCGTTATTTTAAGCCAGCAAAGAAATTAATAAACTATCCCTGGAGGTAGGTATTATTATCCTCGTTTAACTGCCAAGGAAACTGAGGTCCAGAAAGTAGAAGTATTTCACCCAAAGTGACAAGGCCAGAAAGAAGAAGAGTCAAAATTCAAACCCCAGACCCTCGGGCCCTTTCTACTTCAGTCCTGCCCCTCCCGTCCCTTCCCCCGACCCATGGATGTGCACCACCACTGAGGAAGACTGGGCGGAACACAGAGCACAGCGTGGTGGGCCACATGGGCCAGAGGGCAAAACTGGTGGCACTGACACAAAGAGCTCCGGGCTCTAAGTCCCTATGAACCGCAGGAACCACACCTAAAGCAGACTCATGATTATACATGAAACCTACAGTCCTACAAAAGCATTTAAAGCATGATTATTTACTTTTGCAACCATGTTCACAGAACAGTGAACTTCCTTGTACAGTAAGCTCTTTTATAATTTTAATATAGTTTATTATATAATTATATAATTTATATGTGTGCATGTATGTATGTATATGTGTGTATTATACACGCACATAAATGAGATTTGATTTACTGAAAGATATATTCATTGCTTAAAGGGAGGTACATGTGTCACAATGATCATCTCAAGGCCTGAGCAAGGCTTTCCTTGCACAGGGGATGCTTGGAGACACGTGTGGCTAGAATTCAAGCACACACCGTAAGTACTTTTGGCATGTATTTGAGTGTGATAAGCAGACACAATCCCTGAGCTTTGCTCTCTAGCCAAGTGGAACAAGACAGATTCCACATGAAGTATCCAGATGAAATGATTTCATACACAAAGTCTTAAGTCAAATGCTTAGGTGCTCTTTAAGTGTCTAAATGGTCAGAGTAGAGGATCAGGGTGGCCTCTCGCCCTGATCACGCCCAGGCATCACGCCTACCTGGCTGCACATGGGAATCACCCAGGTATGAATGCAAACTTTGAAACTTCCCTATGTGATTCTGTTCAGCCAGAATGATTTCTCTCTTGACGACAATAAAGATCACAAATCAACCTGGTATTATTAACCAAGCTTGTATCTGCTAAAACGCTAAACTAGACAGTTCAGTGAATCAACATTCAGACCTTACTGGACATAAAGACTTAATAAACACGAACAGGCAATCAAAGATGCCCCATAGAGAGACAGGGCAGGAACCAAGCTCCCTGCAACCTCCTTCGGATGAGCCCCTCATCTTGATGCCCCTGCCTTGGTTAGTGGTGTGGTCACCCCAGCTGTAAGCCCTGGCTCTCTTCTCCTCTCCCTCCGTCTCTGCAGTCAATCGGCTGTTGATGGTGTCTCTCTGGTTCCCTTGCATTAACCTGTTTTCCATTCCTACAGTTAATATCTTTATTTAATCCAGTTCAACACCTTTTTGGTTTCTACTTTTGCCAGGCATTGTGCTAGATGCTTTGGGCTCTCCTCTTTACCAAGCTCCTGGGGCGCACTAACAGGTATAGAGACTTAGAGCATCAAGAGAGAGGTTCTGACATTAATCACTGTTCATCAGAGACACTTCAACAGCCTCTTTTCTCCCCCCCCCCCCTTTTCCTGTTTTCCTTAGGACTGTTCGTAAGTTAGTTCAGAAGATTATCCTGCTATTGAGGTGGCCCCACAGATTTTGAGTTAATAGAAAGTACTGGATCAAAGTTTGAGAGCAGGAGTGAAGCGAGGTCGTTCCTGAATAAGTTCCCAGCAGAATACTATAAAAAGAAAATGAACATTTTTTTAATAGTCTTAATTTTTTTTAAATTTCAGTTTAGAAACATTAGCTATTGGTATTTTTAATAAACCATTTGTCTTTCTAATTGGAGGCAGTAAATGTTCACATTTGAATTTGATTTTGGTTCAGGTTATGATCTGACTGGAGTTCAAGCCCCAAGATGCTGTCAGTGTGGAGCCTGCTTGGGATTGTCTCTCTCTCCCTCTCTGTGCATGTGTGCTGTCTCTCAAAATAAATAAACTTTAATTAAAAAAAAAAAAAGATAATTAAGGGAGGGGCGCCTGGGTGGCTCAGTCGGTTAAGCGTCCGACTTCTGCTCAGGTCACGATCTCCCAGTTTGGGAGTTCGAGTCCCGCGTCGGGCTCTGTGCTGACAACTCAGAGCATGGAGCCTGCTTTGGATTCTGTGTCTGTCTCCCTCTCTCTCTCTGTCCCTCCCCTGTTCATGCTCTCTCTCTCAAAAATAAACACTAAAATAAATACATAAAAATTAACAAAGATAAGGGAGATTTTGTTGATTTAATTTACCTATTTCCCTGCTAACTGTGGAAAACAGATTACCAATGCCAATTCTTTGAGGTGGTATCCACGTCCCATCTCCTTGACTCTGAGCTGATTTGCTTGTCACAGAATGTGGCGAAGATGACGCTCTTTGACTCTCAATGAAAAGGTCAGAAAATGTCATACAACTTCCATCAGGTTTTCTGGGAATCATCACTCTCTGCCGATCGTCATGCTAGGAGCAGGCAAAGCCATGTACAGGTGTCCCAGGGTGAGTACACACCATCTGACCTTCTCAGCCCCTTCTCTGCCATATATGTGAACAAAGAAGTGTCCATCCAGATGACTCTAGCCTCCAAGCTGCGAGGGACCTGCAGGCTTCAACCCTCCCAACTGAGTCCCTGACATCTTAAAGTACAGACAACCATCGCTGCCAGTCCTACTGCATCCCGTCCAAACACTTGACCCATCACCTGTGAGCATAACACAAAGGATATTTTACACCACCAAATTCCAGGTCGTTTGTGATACAGCAATAGTAAGTAGTAACTGAGACCATCTTTGTCCAATATTCTTTCAATTCAGGTAGAAGGCGGCTATTTATAAGCCATCCAAGCTGTGTTGTACCGAAATTGTGGTTTAATGCTTAGGAAAGCTTTTGAACTCTTGTCCCAGTTCTTTAGTTCTCTTTTAAGTTCTAGTTTAACTACACTTTTGCTCCTACAAGTTTAAGGATGTGAAATAAGTCCTTTTCCTACATTGGAGATACTTGGCTATGCATTTGGTCGCCCACATTCTTTCCTATGTAGAAAGTGGGCTAATAAAACATGACTCTCAAATTTACTGATTATTCAAACCCTGCTCTGGCACAGAGGCAGTCTTAGGAGTTGCATTTTTTTTTTAATATATATTTTTGAGAGAGAGAGAAAGAGAGAGCATGAGCAGGGGAAGGCCAGAGAGAGAGTGGGAGACACAGAATCCAAAGCATGCTTCAGGCTCTGAGCTGTCAGCATAGAGCCTGATGGTGAGCTCCAACTAGTGAACTGTGATATCGTGACCTGAGCCGAAGTCAGACGCTTCACAGACTGAGCCACCCAGCACCCCTCGGAGTTTTTATGACAGGTTAAAGTTCTCCAAAATCAGGATGCTGATTTGAGGGAACAAGGTCCACATTTGATTTGTACTGCTCTTTTATATTCAGATTTATATAAATATAAATGCTTATTTCTATAGATTACAGCAGATTCACATTTTACATATTTGTTTTAAAATGTTTAAATGAAGAGGGGCGCCTGGGTGGCTCAGCTGGTTAAGCTTCCAACTCTTGGTTTCAGCTCAGGTCATGATCTCACAGTTTGTGAGTTTGAGCCCCGAGTCAGGCTTGAGCTTCTCTCTCCTCCTCTCTCTGCCCTTCCCCCACTTGTTCTCTCTCTCTCTCTCTCTCTCTCTCTCAAAATAAAATAAATAAAAACTTAAAATGAAGAAAACTATTTGGTGCCCAGTGCATCTGCAAAGTTAATGAGCATGAAGGACGGAGAAGCAATGCAGACCAGGGAAGCAGGGAGCTGCGGCTCAGAAGTCCCGCCTTTCGTTCTCCTTTCTTTAGTAATCTACTACAACAGAAAACGCTGTGTAGTGGCACCTTTCGCTGTGTGATTTCACCCAAGCCAACTCACCATGCCGGACTCACTTGCCCATCCAGAAAATAGGAATAATGTTTGTCTGTTTGTTTAACCTGATAAAGAGGGAGAGTAAGCTACATTTTGTTTTGTTTTAATTTTTTACTTAAAAAATGTGGGGCACCTGGGTGGCTCAGGCGGTTGAACGTCTGACTTCAGCTCTGGTTATGATCTCATGGTTCTTGGGTTTGAGTCTTGCACTGGGCTGTCTGCTGTCAGCACAGAGCCTGCTTCGGATCCTCTGTCCCGCCCCCGCTCCGTGCCTGCCCCCCCGCCAAAATATACATTAAAAAAATGTATACCCCCTTTACTCATTGGGGGTGGGAGAAATGGCTAAAGGGGGTATACATTTTTTAAGCAGAAAATCATTAACTCTTAACTGGCCTTTCTGCTTCCAGTTGCCCCCACTTCCTTTCTCCCATGTCAACTTCCCTGCTGGTTACTCCTGCCTACCACTCTAGCTCACTTTCCTATGCAAAATCATCTATGGCTGTCCACGGCCAACAAGAGACCCCATATTCTTTAGTGCCCCTCCCCCTGGCCACCTCCCCCAAACACACACATGCACAATTGAAGGCTCTTCTTAATCTAGCATTAAACCTTAAATTCCACTCTGCCCACCTCTTCCTCTGGCCTCTGCCACACCCCACACTAAAGCTTGGGGCTCTGGCCAAGCTCTTGGCTCCAGAATTCAAGATATTCTTTCCTCTTCTAACGTTGTAACTACTCGAGTAATTTTTCCTCTCATTTTTATCTTGCCATCGCTCTGCTAACAAGGCTGAACGTTGTTCCATGCCCTTCACTTTAACAAAGTTTAACATTAGCATTCAAAGTACGTGGTTTTCCCATTTTACGTCTTCTTACAGAGAGGCAATATAGCAGGGCCAAGAGCTTACATTCTGAGTGTCTGGGTCCAAATCCTAGCTCTACAACTTATTAGCTGTGTAACCCTGGGGAAGGTATTTATCTTTGTTCATCTCCATTTCCTCATTTGTACAATAGGAGATAACAGCACATTTAAAAATATTTGGCTCTCTTAACAGTTCATACTTGATGGCAGAAATTTTCATATTCTTCCATAATGACCCTCCTAATAAATATCTGGATACTTTTTAATGACTCGATACATTAAATTAGAACTTTCTAGGGGTGCCTGGGTGGCTCAGTCAGTGGAGTGTCTGACTCTTGATTTCAGCTCAGGTCATGATCCTAGGGCCATGGGATCAAGCCCCACATCAGGCTCCATGCTTAGTGTGGAGCCTGCTTAAGATTATCTTTCTCCCTCTGCCCCTCTCCCCAATTTGCACTCTCTAAAATAAACAAATTAAAAAAAATAAAAGTAAAAAATTAAAACTAAATAAAATAGAACTTTCTCCAACTTGGAGGGGAACTTCCAGTGTTCCAACTCATCATTACCATTCCAAATTTCTAAAGCAACTTAAATAATCAAAATACTATACACATCTAAGCACACTGTCTAATGTTATCAGAGGTTAATTTTAAGTAGTCTGGATATTTTAATATATTTGAGGCAAGAGACACCACTGATTTATTTATGCCAAAACTCATAGTTCTCAAGTTTGAAGAAAGGCTATATCTGTTATAGCCTTTCTACACTCCAATAATAGCAAACCCAAAATAAACTCCAATATCCACCCACAAGGGAAAAAATTTGGTTCCAAGAAATTATTTCTGCCTGACATCTAAAGGCAGAGGGCAGCGTTTTTTAAGACCACAAGATGAGGGGCTGTGATGTTTATCATCAGTCTGATTTTGCTGATGGCTGTCTTGCACTGTTATCTCCCCAGTCCCTGGAAGACAGAGGGCCCCAAAAGAAAGCCCAAGAATGCTTAACTCTGTTACTGCACACTTCTTAGACCAACAGAGAAACCAAAACCAAGGACACAAGCAAATACAGAGAACTTTGGAAAACTCATCAATGTTCCTATTTGTGAAGCCTCATTCATTATCCTTTTGGAGCCCACAAAAGGATATTGCCTTAGAATTGTCAAAATGTCTTGCCTTAGAATTTTATGATGGAGATAGATGCCAAGTGAACACACAGAAAATTCACTAAAAGGGAGAAAATTTAGTCAAGCATATTATATGGAACTCTAATACATCTTCTTATGCTATGGATTTGGACTTTAACATACATGTCAGGGATCTGCAGTCTAAACACATATTCAAAATTATTAGGGTGCATGGGTGGCTCCGTTGGTTAAGCATGCAACTCTTGGTTTCAGCCCAGGTCATGATCTCATGGTTCATGAGTTCAAACCCTGCATCAGGCTCTACACTGATGGTGCAGAGCCTGCTTGGGCTTCTCTCTCTCCCTCTCTCTCCTCCCCTCCCCTGCTTGCCCTATCTCTCTCTCAAAATAAATAAACTTAAAAAAAATTTTAAACACACACTTAAAATGAATTAGTTCTTTTATTATTAAAACAATAAAATAATAATAATAAAAACATGGATGCTTTGGAAATTTTGAAGCTCCATTTTCCAGGACACGTTATGTACAGCTTATTACCACTTAGAAATAAGTTCTACTAAAAGTCATTTGGTGTACCCATCTACTGCTGTCCCATAGACTCTGAGTTCAAGGGCAGGGACTGTGGTCTTTACATCTGCATCCTTGGCACCTAGCACAAGGGCTGACATGGCTGGCCAGTGACGAATAAATGTTTGTCAAGGGAATGAATGTTTGCCTGAGTAAAAGACACCAGCAAAGCACTGAATTTTTTCAAATAATGTTGCCGGTAAAAATAGCCAGCCCTCGTGGTTCCCCCAAGATAGTCTTCCCTCTTCTCCACTACAACGATTTGAATATTATCTTGACATTTTCATCTTGCCACCTACCCGCACTGCTAGGCATCAGCTGGTTCCCTTCCGTCTATTCGAACAAATCCAAACTCCTTGCACTATTAGATCTCCAACCTCAGTCCCACTTTTCGAAATGCGGTATAATATAGTGCTTTAACGCACGGACCCAGAAACCAGACTGCCTGCATTCATAGCCCAGTTCCATCAGTGAGAGCTTGGCCAAGTGACTTAATTCCTGTGTGCCTCACTTGTCAGATGAGAAATCCTACGACTAACCTCTCTCGTAGAGTTGTGAGAGTTGAATGAACCAAATATTTGCGAAATATTTAGAACAGTGTCTGGCACATAGTAAGCATTCAGTGAGTGTGAGCTAATGTGGTTATTATTCACACTCCTGAGGGAATGCCCATTCTGTTAGTTTGCACAGTGGGTCTTTTCCTCTCGGATTGGCTGATGTTCACTTCCACTATGTACACCCACGGGCAAGTCCCAGTTTGCTGAGTGGCTATGGCACAGATGAGACGCACTGCAGACTGTATGCACATCCAGGAGTTCAGCTGCAACTATCCTCTGAGCCAAGTGACTAAAGTGGTTTGGACCCCGGGAAAATTCATCAATGTCTTAATATCTTGAACGATTTATCAGTGTCCCATTAAAATGAACTGCAGACTATAAAATTAATGGAAAGTTTGTATCTGCACAGGAAACCATGGAAAGATGATATCCACAAGCCAGAAACTTTGGGGAATTTCTTGTAGTTTTAGGTCAGATGGGACAAGTTTGAAGAAAGGCCAA
The DNA here is from genome assembly GCF_007474595.2 of Lynx canadensis. Classification (NCBI taxonomy): domain Eukaryota; kingdom Metazoa; phylum Chordata; class Mammalia; order Carnivora; family Felidae; genus Lynx; species Lynx canadensis. The sequence goes on from NC_044303.2 coordinate 212,349,141, forward strand.
ATAGACCAAGGACAAGGACAAGCTGTCACTTACCCTCCAGGAAAATGCCCGGAAGATATCCCAACAAAACTCCATACACCTAACTCAGACAGCAAACAGTAATGGTGAGGGTCGGTCACCATGCAGTGCCCCACATGCCGAGAGGACGATGGAAAACCATGAGAGACCAGCCGTGCAGGCACGTGTGGCCAGTGCCTAAGGAAAGCAACTGTGCCCGGCCAAGAAGGGGACACTGCCCCAGTGAATTCGAGGCTGCCACTCACTCACTGAACTCTGGCACAGACAACTGCCCACTGCGAAAAGTCCCACTCAGATTTATACCCTCCTCAGGCTACCAGACTTCTGGAATGGCAAAATGGAGATTGACAAAGGCAGATTTCCCTTCTGCTTCCCCACACCCCCTCCCCTTTTTTTTGGTCAGAAATATTTGAATAGGAATCTTAAAATATCTGATAGAAACCATCTCTTTCCTCAGTTCCCAATGATCACAGCCTTCTCCTCTATAAATATTAGCTGAGAGAAACGGCACAGGCCCTAAGAAAAGCTCCCGCAGTCCAAAGGAAGAGAACGTCTTTGAGAATCAGAGCACATTTATTCCTGTAACAGAATTGGTCTTTACGAAACCAGAGAGGTTTCCTAATGTGTGCTTTCAGCTAGATTCAGGAGAAAAATATGTCTATGAAACTTCTCTATAGAACAGTCTGGAATCAAAGAAGACTACGTGGAGATGCCAAATTTAAAATGTGTTGGAAATGGTGAAGAGAAGACTGAGGAATCTAGGAAATTTGAAATTAAAGTAAAAGACAAATTTGACTCAAAGGAAAACAAAAAAGACAGTAAGAAGGAGAGGAAAAAAGATACAAAAAAAAAAGGGATCCAAGCAACTTAATACATGATGTAGAAATCTGAGCAAAATTAAGAAATAATAAAAGCAAACTACTATGAAATAAAGAAAAGCTTAACTATAAAGTTAAATGAGTCTCTAAGTAGCAGCTAGAATTGGGGGGGGGGGGAGGGCGGGAGAGAAGAGACCAGCATCTCTAGACACATTTTGTCCCTATTTTTTTAATTTGAAGGATAGAGGAAAAAAAACTCTATTGCCATCCAGATAGAAAACAGGTTATTTTCAAAGGCTCCCCAAGTCAGGCCGCTCACATTTCTCCAAAACTTTAAACACCAGAAAACAATGGGCTACCGCCATCAGATTTCTGAGAGGAATCAAGCGACATACAGAATTTTATCTGACCAACAGTCCTTTGGCTGTGCGGAAAACATGAACATGTTCTCAAACACGCAGAAACCCAATATACCCTTACTTAAATGCTCCTGTAAGACTTTTCAAAGACACGGTCCGATTAACTAAGACATCGATAAAATAAGAACACAAGAATCTAGAAATTTTGGTTGATACACATTACATAGCAAAGAGAAAAGTCGTTGATGTGGCTATCAAACAATGAAGATGTAAAATACACACTTGGACCTGGAAAACAAGAATGCAAGGTTGACTGCTGTCGTTCTATACTAAATATTTATTTGTTGATTTAAGATTGAGAGAGAGCACAGCAAGAGGGGCAGAGGGGGACAGACAGGAACCCCAGGCAGGCTCCAGGCTCAGCACGGAGCCGAACGCGGTGCCCAATCCCACGAACCTGGGATCGTGACCTGGGCCGAAATTAAGAGTCAGGCGCTCAACCGACTGAGCCATCCAGGCGCCCGTCAACTAAACTTTTACACTCCAAGTTTCAAAACGTAAGACCCCATATGTTCCTCCAATACAGTGTCCTTACATAAACACTCTGCTGGGAGGTGGTGATCTCCTTGGAATGAATGACAGGTGTTAATTCAGATAACCCCATGATTCCTCATAGTATTTATAAAAACCAAACCATTCTCAGGACCTGCCTCCAAAATATTAGGCTAGTTCTACTTTCCTTAAGTCAAGCCCAGCTTAGATGCCAGTACACCCACCCCCCCAGCACATCCTGCACTATGTTAGAATGATTTCTGTGCTTATCCTACCTCTGAATTGTTCTATTTAGTATTCTGACCATATGGCTTATAATACTTAGCACATAAATGGGATTCTGCAGATTTTATACAATAAAGTAAAATGTGACACACAAAAAATTCTTACTGAGAAAATTTTTCGTGTAACACTAAGGAGCTTTCGTGCCAAACCCACACTGTACACAGACTTTTATGAATATACTCTAATTTAACCTGAATTTCACCCAATCAAAAGGCTTTCCAAAGTGAGTCCGTAACTATGGAATTTTAGGCCAGCTTGGCATCAAAAATACTTAGATTTCTCACACATGACTATGCATACCCCAGATCTGTCCTTATCCCTTCAGAAGAGGTTAAAAACCACCTATCCTGGCACAAAAACAGACACACAGACCAATAGAATAGAATAGAAACCCCAGAACTAGACCCACAAACGTATGGCCAACTCATCTTTGACAAAGCAGGAAAGAACATCCAATGGAAAAAAGACAGCCTCTTTAACAAATGGTGCTGGGAGAACTGGACAGCAACATGCAGAAGGTTGAAACTAGACCACTTTCTCACACCATTTACAAAAATAAACTCAAAATGGATAAAGGACCTAAACGTGAGACAGGAAACCATCAAAACCTTAGAGGAGAAAGCAGGAAAAGACCTCTCTGACCTCAGCCGTAGCAATCTCTTACTCGACACATCCCCAAAGGCAAGGGAATTAAAAGCAAAAGTGAATTACTGGGACCTTATGAAGATAAAAAGCTTCTGCACAGCAAAGGAAACAACCAACAAAACTAAAAGGCAACCAACGGAATGGGAAAAGATATTTGCAAATGACATATCGGACAAAGGGCTAGTATCTAAAATCTATAAAGAGCTCACCAAACTCCACCCCCGAAAAACAAATAACCCAGTGAAGAAATGGGCAGAAAACATGAATAGACACTTCTCTAAAGAAGACATCCAGATGGCCAACAGGCACATGAAAAGATGTTCAGCGTCGCTCCTTATCAGGGAAATACAAATCAAAACCACACTCAGGTATCACCTCACGCCAGTCAGAGTGGCCAAAATGAACAAATCAGGAGACTATAGATGCTGGAGAGGATGTGGAGAAACGGGAACCCTCTTGCACTGTTGGTGGGAATGCAAATTGGTGCAGCCGCTCTGGAAAGCAGTGTGGAGGTTCCTCAGAAAATTAAAAATAGACCTACCCTATGACCCAGCAATAGCACTGCTAGGAATTTACCCAAGGGATACAGGAGTACTGATGCATAGGGGCACTTGTACCCCAATGTTCATAGCAGCACTCTCAACAATAGCCAAATTATGGAAAGAGCCTAAATGTCCATCAACTGATGAATGGATAAAGAAATTGTGGTTTATATACACAATGGAATACTACGTGGCAATGAGAAAAAATGAAATATGGCCTTTTGTAGCAACGTGGATGGAACTGGAGAGTGTGATGCTAAGTGAAATAAGCCATACAGAGAAAGACAGATACCATATGGTTTCACTCTTATGTGGATCCTGAGAAACTTATCAGGAACCCATGGGGGAGGGGAAGGAGAAAAAAAAAAAAAAAAAAAAGGACGTTAGAGTGGGAGAGAGCCAAAGCATAAGAGACTGTTAAAAACTGAGAACAAACTGAGGGTTGATGGGGGGTGGGAGGGAGGGGAGGGTGGGTGATGGGTATTGAGGAGGGCACCTTTTGGGATGAGCACTGGGTGTTGTATGGAAACCAATTTGTCAATAAATTTCATATATAAAAAAAAAAAACAAACAAACAAAAAAAAAACAAACCACCTATCCCAGAGAGCCATTATGCGGGTAAAACAAGATAATGTGTGAAAACCACAGATGATGTGCCTTGCACACAGTAAGTGCTAACTAAATGTTTGCTGCTATCATGAACACCTGTACCATACATCTTGCTCTGTGCTAGGCCTGGAAGTATCACAGGAAGTTAGACCCCCAAGGCAGGTTCTTAACCCACAGAGCTTAGAGGCTGATATTCAAGTGTCTAGACTAAGAGACACAGATCTGCGATGCCACTATTTCTTTGCCTGCTAAACCTCCGTTCTGATTTATGAAGCTGTAGGCACTTCAACCCTGTGGAAATAATTTCCCTGAAACATTTTAGTGATTCCATTAAATTACAAAATAGTCAGGATATAAGACAGATAGCTTTTGGAAGCTCTTTCAACAAGTTAAGAGCATTCATGTTTTCTAGTCTTCAAACCGAAGGCTAGATTTTTAAAGTTACTTGGAAGATTTACATTTAATAAAGGCATTTTTCCAAATTACCACATGCATTTATAAATGCCAAATAATATTTAGGACATCCAGTTGTTGAAATATAAGCCAGATTGTGGAATGAAGTAATACTTAGTAGGTCAAGTAAGGGGAAAAAAAAACTAGAAGCTTTACTGTTCGGAAACTATGAAATGTTAAAAAAAAATCATCAGTAATTAAGGACGTAAGACACCTGAAAGACAAAAGAGCTGATACAAGTATACATTTTTTCTAAGTTTTCATTAATTGTACAATTCTTTTAAAACATTTTTACACATGTAAAGAAGATTCTTATTTTAAAAAGTTCATAAACTACAGAAGGGTAAAAATGAAGTAGAATTGCTTTCAAGAATAATAACCCTATTAATTTTTTGTATTTGCCCAATTTTTTTCTACACATACAGCAAAAGTTATGCTCTGTAAGCTACTTTTCTTACCAGGTAATATATGCTGAACATTTCCCTATATCAGTAAAGAGCTCCATCAAAGGTTTTTAATAGCTAAAATGGTAACAGTAATGTTAGCAGGTTTACATGGTTATAGACAGCTCTATCTTGAACATCTTTGAACATTCGTGTTGGTATAGTATAGTGTATTTTCAAGAATAAATGAGACAATGCACAAATGCTGCTGGAATATTCCTAGCCTACCAGCTCATCTCCCCAGTTCATAAGATTACAATTTTTTTTAATCCTTCAGACAACTTACGATGTAACTCAACATATGTGCTTTTCCTTCTACTAAAATGCCTTTAATGTCTAAGTGTCATGATAAAATCTTGGTATAATTTCTCCTACCACCTCAGCATTAGAGACCAAAGCCCACTGCTGAGGCAGAGAACTGACCCAGCTTCTAACAAAATTGGGGCCCTATACTTCCTCCAAGGTAACAGAGCCAGCCCGGTTAATATCAGCTTCCTAGTCTCCATTAGAACACTGGGCGGAGTCGGGGGGTGTGGGGGTGTAAGAGTCCCTTAAGGAGAGGACAACGCTTATTCTTCCAGGTACACAGCCTTTCCAGCTCACTCCCCCTCCCACCAATTGGTACGGTTATCGGTTATCCAGTGATCACACAGAGAGACTGGGGGTAGCTGCAAGAACAAAGACCAACATCTCTTTCACTGGTTGCCACTTACTGACACAGTGGATTGGCTGATTTCCCCCATGTCCTTCTGAACAGGAGAAAAGAGAACTGGAGAGAAAGGAGGGAAGGTAGAAGAGGAGGGCGGTGACATCAGGGAAGAAGCCAACACACCCACAGTTTGGAGAGGCAGGTCAAGTAAGCTTCCGGGGACTCAAATGAACACCATGCTATGAAGCCTGACTTGAACCAGCTTGCTGATACCTAACCAAGATGGTTGTCCCCACCAGCAAGAGGGTAGAGAGAAGGGTTAGGAAAGGTCCAGCCAGAGGCAGACCCCCTCCCTGAGGCGGGGAGCAGAGACTGGGGATGTACTGAGCCAGCTGCCAGCCCAAGACACAGCCTCAAAAACAGCATCCACATGCAGCAAAGTGTAGACAGGTTTGCCTTCTCTGCTTACCCCCAGTGCTTCTTTTCTGTTCCCAACCTGGGGGAGGGGCACTAGACCCCAGATGACGAAGGGGAAGAAGGGGTGAAATAGCAAGATACCCCACCCTTCCCTTTACTTCAAGGGCTAAGAGTCAGGGTCAAGTTGCATTGGGGAAAAGGGAGAAGACTTAAATCAAACTAGATTCACCTCTGGAAGTTTATGGAAATTGCACGTTGTGAAGAGACAGGAATGGGAGAGTCAGCCTGGCATGGATGAAGAAATAAAGACCCTTTCAAAGTCATGCCTCATGGACTTGAGACAGTTCAATAGCTCAGCTGCATCTTGAATACAGTTAAATGCATGTGTGCAACAGGGGCATTACAGTACTGAGTTAGGCGTGGGCTCAGAATCTGGCTTGACCCATTCTTTCATTCACTCAGTAGATATTTATTGAGCAACTTCTCTGCACTGGACAGAGCTATGCACAAGAGTTACAAAGGCCCTGTGCTCAGGAAAGTTAAATTCTGTGTGCCTGTGTGATTCTGGAAAATTTCCTTTACCTTCCTAGGCCTCAGATTCCTCATGGCATCTTGTTCTCCTATTCACCCCCCCCCCCCCCACCCAACTGACTTCTAAGAGTCCTGGAAATTAAGTATAATAAAACAAACAGGATTTTTTGCTGTTGTTTTGTTTTGTTTTAAGCACCACACACTTCAGACAACGAAACAGAGACAAATGGCTTGTGTTACAGAAAAGCAAGCACAAGCCACATGGAAGCTTCTAAACACAGAGGAGTTACTGTGGGCTCTCAAGTGCAGGACGGTTAAGCGGATGCAGAGGAAGTCAATAATAGCTTGGTCTAGGTGTCAGTTACAGCCTTATTATCACTGTTCCTAGACAGCAGGAAGAAAAATCTTCCAAGTACCAAAGAAGGCTCTATTAATAACTTTAAAATATAAAGCTGTGTAAACATTTTGCAAAATTAGCAGCAAGTGCTAGCACTTTGTACAGTGAGACTCAGAAGAACTGTGTCAGTAAAAGTAGCAATAAGAATTCAACATGCCCAGTACTACCGCTATAGCCACTATACCATCTAATCCATGGGCCAGATTTTTCTGGTTATTTCTAGAGTGAGACACGTCCTGGTCACCGGTCCACAGGCTATAGCTTAGCATTACTGTAGAGTAGACAGAGAACCCCATCCCCCAAGCCCAGATCCCACCTTCACTGACTACAGGCCTCTGGGGCAGTCCCCGGAAGGCTGACTGTCCCTTAGCACACGTGTCGGGCTTTTTCTTACCAAGGCTGCTTCAGGAGACACCTCCACCTTGGGGCCTGTGATTCCCTCCTTATCACAAAGTGAAGAGGCAGAAAAGAGAGGGAGGGTGAGGCATTCGCTCCACTACTCCCCCACCCCCACTTTTAGTCCTTTAGCACAACGTGGCCACCCTGGTCATGTCTGGACTCCTGGACGTCAGGCCCTTAGTCACTTGGGTTGAATCCTAACCTTTCTTGCTTTGAACCTGTGCAAACATCACCCGGCCCATGTGATCCTAGTGCTTTCAAGTGCCTTCTGTCAACACAGAAGACAAAGTTCACAAAGAAAGATTACCAGAGCACCTGGGACTTAACTAGTTGTTTCCTTAAATTTGTTTTCCCGAACTCTTTGTAAGATGTTGCTGGCTCTTTCTTTTTCTTTCTTCCTTTTTCATTTTAATCCTGCAGAGGGGGGCGCCTGGGTGACTCAGTCGGTTAAGCCTCTGACTTCAGCTCACGTTATGATCTTGCGGTTCATGGGTTCGAGCCCCGCATCAGGCTCTTTGCTGACAGCTCAGAGCCTGGAGCCTGCTTCAGATCCTGTGTCTCCCTCTCTCTGTCTGTCTCTCTCTCTCTCGCAAAAAGAAATAAACATTAAAAATATATGTATTTCTTTTAAAATCCTGCAAGAGGGAAGCACTTAGGCAGTTCAGTGCCAAGAGAATGGAAAACAGAAAAGGAGTAGGTAAGACAACCCTGCCAACCTCTGTGTAGACAGGTCAGAAAACACAAAACCTCCCACAGGTCAAAAGCACCGGGGCTATTTTCTCTCGCGTGTTCTAAAATAAATAAGTAAATGTATAAATATGCAAATAAAGTGTCTCCTACAAGAGGTTACCTGGAGCATACAATTGCAAAATAATTGACCATTCACTTAAAATATAAAATAACCCCACAAATATTACTTTGTTTAACAAAATATGCTTGTTTTAGGTGAAGATAATGTAGTTTAAATACATGTGGGTATATTGTCTCAATCTACAACATTACATATTTTTATGTTTGAGATTTAACTTTTTTTTCTTAACATTTATTTATTATTGAGAGACAAAGAGAGATAGAGCATGAGCATGGGAGGGGCAGAGTGAGGAGGAGACACAGAATCTGAAGCAGGCTCCAGGGTCTGAGCTGTCAGCACAGAGCCCGACGCAGGTCTTGAACTCACAAACCGCAAGATCATGACCTGAGCCTAAGTCGGACGCTCAACCGACTGAGCCACCCAGGCACCCCTATGCTGAAGATTTTTTTTTCTTTTAACATTTATTCATTTTTGAGAGTGAGAGAGACAGAGCATGAGCAGGGGAGGGGCAGAGGGAGAGGGAGACACAGAGTCCAAAGCAGGCTCCAGGCTCTGAGCCTTCAGCACAGAGCCCAACGCAGGGCTCGAACTCACGGACTGCGAAATCATGACCTGAGCTGAAGTCGGACGCCCAACAGACTGAGCCACCCAGGTGCCCCATAAGATTTTAAAAACAAAATATAACAACAGAAAACTATAGAAAGAGATGAGGAACATCCATATCCATAATTTGATACTCTCCTAAAAACAAAGTTAAACATTGAGCTTTATTTCCTGTTGGTCAACTTTCCCAAGTATTTCTTTTCCAGTAAACTGACTTTTGTCCTGTTTTCTTTTACTCATATAATTAAAAACAACTTTGTAGGGCAATAACTTGTCATCTTATAGGACATATAAAATTCCATAAGTTATTTGGAAAAAATTAACATTCTTTTGTTGCTTAGCATTTAAGTTATTTTCAGGAAGGGGCTATAAAGCACACAGCCAGAAACATATTTGTGCATATCATTCTCAAAACTATCTTCGATAAGACTGTTTTCCACAAAGCACACTAGAAAAGTGCAAGGCCATTGGGTATCATCCTGTAGAAAATGTTCAAGTAATATAACAATGGGCAAAAGCACGCAGTTTTTTTTAATATTATGGAAATATTTAAACATATCCAAGAGTAAAGAAAGTAACTTATCATCCTCTTCAATGACTACCAACTGATGGCCGTCTCATTTCATTTATATTCCCACCCTAAATACTTCCTTCCCCAGATCATCTATGGTCAATCCCAGACCACATAACACAGCTTCAATAAATATTTCAGCATGGCTCTACACAGTAAGAACTTTGTTTTAGAACATGAACACAATACCATATCATATCTTAGAAAATTAGGGCAATGCCTAAATGCAGCAAACATCCAAAGTCCCCATCATCTCAAATTTTTTTTGGTTTTTTGGACTCAAAATACAAACAAGTTTTCTGCATTGTAAATGGTGGCTCTGTCTCTTCAAGTCTCTTAATTTGTAAATTCTCCTCCCCTCCTACCATGTTTTTCTTTAATTTACTAGTTCAGAAATGAGGTCACTGACCTACGGAGTTTATACTAACTGAATACCACTAGAACATTTAACATGTTCCTCTATGTCCTTATTTCCTCTAAATTCAATTTGGGGGCAGCAATAAATACTTCATGGGAGGGGCTGGGTACTTCCATTAGAAAGCACATAATGTGTGGTTTCCTCTTGCTTCAAGTTAGTTTGATCTTTGGGGTTTTTAACTTTTTATTATAAAAAATTGCAAATGTTTTTTTTTTTTTTAATTCAAACTAAAAAACAGAAAAGAATATAATGAATCCCCATGTAAACATCACCCAGCCTTAACAAATACCGGCTCATGTCCTTCTCCCTTGTCTGCATCTATGCCTTCATTCATTTCCCTTCCTTCCCAACCTAGAAACTTTGAAGCAAATTCCAGACATCATATAATTTCATCTCTCAATATTCCAGTGTATATCCCTAAAAGATAAGGATTTTTTAAAAATACCGTTACTACACCTAAGACTTTTAAGAATAATTTAATATCATCAAACATCTGATCAGATCTCACATTTCTTTGACCATATTGTTTTTGGCATTTGATTTTAACCTACAGGGTTTGATTACTGGCAAGTTGAGAACACATTCAACGTGTTCAGTTACTGGCTGTGAATCGTCTTTGGGTGTCCTCTGCTTGTTTTGAATTCAGTTGATGGGTTGACAATGATGGCCATTTTTCCCACAAATATTTTCTGGGTCTGTTCTTTGCCTACTAATGGGAGGTGGGGAGGGGCAGTGTGTCCTCATGTCCATCTAATACCCGGTGAATTTAAGCTAATTTAAGTGTACTTTGTGATTCTTTCTATTGCTTCTAGGCTCAGAATGACTTCCTTCTTTCAAAGATATAATGAATATTCAATTCCATTTTCTTCTAGTTTCTTTAAGTAATCTGCATTAAGTAATTCAGGTCTTATATTCTTAGGAAGCTACTTGGTTTATATAAATCCAAAGTTTATTTCCATGATCCCTAAATCACAGACACTGATAGGAAACAAAGAGTTTCAAAAAAGTGGTGTTATTTCTAAATGATTTGAATCCTTTTGCAAACTGCCCATAAATATATTTCCATTTGCTCCTAAAGAAAAATGTCAACACTTCTAGAGAAAGGGGAGCCCTGTCACCTGGTTTTAAAGCACTCTAAATAATTAGTGTGTTAATTAGTTTTGCGCAAGAATGAAAAGTAGTAGGGATTGATTTAAATCACAATGAAGATGGTAGGGGGAGGGGTGGTTTACTGGTTTCTTCTTTAACAGTTACCAACACGTTTTAAATAGACCCAGGCCCTGTTAAAAGGAGGGCATTTGTGCTAAGTTTGGTTACCTAGGAGACCCCACCTCACCATTCTGCCTTAGCCTCCTGCCTCAGAAAGGGAGCTTCAATTTAATAGATGGCTACTTTTCTAAGCTTCAATCGAATGGACAGAAGTAACAGAAGAAAAGTAAAATTCAAACATTACCTCAACTACAGTCCTAGATTTTTATGCAGGAATTCCCACGGTAGCAAAGTAGGATTATGATGCAAAATCCACCCCCCACCCCCCCAAAAAAAACTAAACTATAGGTCTCATCGTTCTTCTATATTCTGCTGAAGATACGCAGGCAAAAAAGCATAGAGCAAGTGATTTATGAACAAGTATAGGAAGTGTTGAAATTCTGAAGCATTGTGTAAATACAATGGAGTCCACACTTGACGTCACGTTTAATGCTTGTACCATCAACAGAAATGTAGAGGTAATGAGTACACTATGATTGAATGTGTGTTCAATTCACTCATTTATTAAAACAAAAGGTTGGTTGAAAGCATCAAGTGAGGCTATATATGTAAAAGCACATGATTATTATTAATACCTCTACTTGAACGTGAGCTTTTATCAAATCACCTTCTAAAATCCCACTTTTTTTTTTACTTATAAAGTGAGCCCAGCTACCACATTTGCATTAACACCATGCGATGGTTAACTTAATGTGTCGACTTGGCTAGGCTCTGGCGCCCACATATTTAGTCAAATACCAGTCTAGATATTGCTGTGAAGGTATTTCTTGGATGTGATCAACATTTAAATCAGCAGATTTTGAAGCAGATTACTCTCCAGAATATGGAAGGGCTGCATCCAATAAATTGAAGACCACAAAAGACAAGACTGGGAAGCCCCCCAAGACGAATTCTGACACCAGATTTGAAAATGTAATAACTCCACAGCGAGCCTGGGTGGCTCAGTACGTTGAGCATCTGACTTCAGCTCAGGTCATGATCTCACGGTTCATGAGTTCCAGCCTCACGTCGGGCTCTGCTGACAGCTCAGAGTCTGGAGCCTGCTTCAGATTCTGTATCTTCTTCTCTCTCTGTCCCTGCCTCTCCCCCCTCCCTCCCTCCCTCTCTCTCTCAAAATAAATATTTTAAAAAATGTAATAACTCTAACCTGTTTTTCCAGACTGCTGGCCTGCCCTGTAGATTTTGGACTTGCCAGTCCCATAAGTGTGTTAACCAATCGCTTAGAATCTCTAGATAGGCAGGGGCACCTGGATGGCTCAGTTGGTTAAGTGTCTGACTTCGGCTCGGGTCATGATCTCACAGCTTGTGGGTTCAGGTCCTGCGTTGGGCTCTATGCTGACAGCTCAGAGCCTGGAGCCTGCTTCAGATTCTGTGTCTCTGGATCTCTCTGACCCTCCTCCACTCACACTCTGTCTCTCTCAAAAATAAACAAACCTTAAAAAAAAATTTTTTTAATAGAAAAAAATGAAAAGAATCTCTAGATAGGCAGACAGAGAGGAAGAGGTGTTATTGGTTCTGGTCCTCTAGAGAGCCATAACTACTACAGATCATCACTACCCTGTATAGCTGACCTATAAAAGGAAAATTAAGTTTGTATTTATCTGGTTGTTTCCACATCATATAAACATGGCTTTACAAACTTTCATTAAAATTCGACGGCATGTTTACTAAAGCTGCCATAAATTCTACAGACTGGGTGGCTTAACCAATAAATTTTCTTTCAGTTCTGGAGGCTGAAAAATCCAAGATTAAGAAGCCAGCAGGTTTCGTTTCTTCAGAGGCTCCTCTCCGTGGTTTGCAATGGCCACCTTTTCACGGTGTCCGCCATGGTCTTTTCTTTTTTTTTTTAAATTTTTTTTTTCAATGTTTATTTATTTTTGGGACAGAGAGAGACAGAGCATGAACGGGGGAGGGGCAGAGTGAGAGGGAGACACAGAATCGGAAACAGGCTCCAGGCTCCGAGCCGTCAGCCCAGAGCCTGACGCGGGGCTCGAACTCACGGACCGCGAGATCGTGACCTGGCTGAAGTCGGACGCTTAACCGACTGCGCCACCCAGGCGCCCCCATGGTCTTTTCTATATGCCTGTGTACCCCTGCTGTCTCTTCATGTGTCCAAATTTCTGAAACCAGTCAGACTGGGTTAGGGTCCAGGCTAAAGGCTTCATTTTAACCTACTCACCCTTTCAAAGGTCCTAATACAGTCACCTTCAGAACTACTGGGGGTGGGCGGGCTTCAACATATGAATTAGCAGGGGGTGTAAAATTTAGCCCATAACAGAGGGTCTAGTTGGAAAAATCTGATTTACTATATAGGCTGCACGGCATGCATGAAAGTCACTTTGGGGAGGGGGCACCTAAAGGTGCTCTAGCTTCCTCTAGAGCAGTCAGAAGTGTCCAGGAGAGGGGCACCTGGGTGGCTCAGTCGGTTAAGCATCTGAGTTCTGGATTTCAACTTCGGTCATGATTTCACAATCCATAAGATCGAGCCCCGCATCGGGCTCTGCTCTCATAGCATGGGGCCTCCTTGGGATGCGCACTCACACGCTCGCGTGCTCACTCGCTCACTCTCTCCCAAAAGAAATAAACATTAAAAGAAAAGCGTCAAGAAAAAACACACAAAGATACTTAGATTGGCAGATAAAATAAAAGGTGATTTAAATAATGGCCACAAATCCAAGGCATAAAGACAGACATTTTGAATATGAGGCCCTGATTTGTCACATGGGCAATATTTTGCGTCCTGCTCAGGTGCAGCAGACAGCAGGGACTTATTTGAGCCTGCTTCATGACCCTCCCCACAGGCTGGCCAGTAACCATGAAACCAGCTGCCAAACCCCTCTTTAAGCCCAGAGCCGGGCATGATGTAAAATCCTTGTAAATATAGATTAAAGACGTAGTTTTGACCACCAGCTGTTCAGTTCTCCAGATCTGACAGGCAATGATCTGCAGGAATCCAAGGGACACTGTGGGCCTTAGAAAAGAGAGAAAAAAGGCAAGGCAGCGGGAAGACAAAGAAGAAAACAGAAAACAGGTGAGAGAAAGGACAGAAGAAAATGACAAGAAATAGAAAGGAGAAGGCTGGGAAGGCAGGTCTCTGTCCCTTCTCTGAGTGACACCGCACCATGTCAGAGTCCCACCTCTGACTAAAAACAAAAATGCCAGAACTTACACGTGAACGGCACATGGATATTTCCAAAGACTCTCTGTCTTGGTTACCCCTCATGCACCCCAAACAGCCTGGTGAGACCTCGTAGAAGTACTATGATTTTTATCTGACAGATTTAAAATCTGAGACAGTCATTCAAAAGTGACTTGCAGAGTCTGGAAGCACTCGAACGTTTTACAGGCTAACCCCATTCCATATTACTGATCAACAACTAGAGCCTCATCACCCCACCATACCTCCCTTAAACATTCCGCTTCACACATAACTGAACTATGTGATATATATGTATTTTTTAAATCCTGTGTTCACTCTTTCTCTACACTTGCTTTTTTGGCTCATCTGCCTAAGAGCTTAGTTTGTTCAGCTTTAAGGAGATCTCACTTCAAACCAGCTGAGGGAGAAGTGGTAGAGAAAGGATTATTTACCGGGAAACATGAGAGTGATAACACCAGAAGAACTCTGATCCCAGAGAAGTTGGTTATTCTTCTCCAGAGGTGACCTTCCAAACACTACAACTTTTCTGGAACAATCAGAGTCAAAAATAAATCTCAGGAAAAAATATAATCGATGGCTTTTTATTAAGGGGGGCAAGGTGGGATATAAGTAACAGAGCTTTTGTCACGAAAGAAGATTCTAGCACTAGACGAAGGAAAGAGCCAGTCTTTGGCTTCCTGTGTGTGTCCTGCACCTTTGAGTTGAGTTACCAGCAAGCCACTGACAACCAGACATTTCGGTGACTTTTAGATGAAAACCCAGGCTCCAGTTCAAAGCTGCAAAGTGATACCTTTCCTGGGACAGAGTTCAAAGTCCTGCATCCCAGGCCTTTTGGTTAAGGTCTTGGCTTTTGGTAAGTGCACCTCCTGGCACGCTACTGCAACAACCCAGGGAACACTAGTGCTAGTACACTCTAGAAGCTTCTCTGCCTATAAACTTACAGACCGCTCATATATTGTGGCACATTATGTCTTCCAAAAATGGCCCTGCAAGATTTCTGGTCCCATCTGCTCTTCCAGGGCTTTGCCACCTGCATCAAGAGGCAGAGTTCATTTCTCCTCACCTGGTAGGACTTTCAAGTGATGGAATCTGGCAGAAGTGACACTATGCAACTTCCAGGCTCGATCATAAAGGGTGACACAGTTTCTGTTTGGTTCTCTCTCAAGATGCTTCTCTTAGAACCCAGTTACCACACTGCAAGGAAGCCCAGGCCACATGGAGAGAGAGGAACGTTTTGGCCAAAAGCCTCGGCAAAGGTCTTAGGTGAGGACAAGGGCGAGCATCCACCCCCAAACAATGAGCGAATGAGCCGCCAGGCCTCAAGGCTTCCCAGATGAAGTCCCACGTCATGGAGCAGAGACAAGCTGTCCCTGTGCACCCCGTCCAGAAAATTTGTAGTGTAATAAATGTTTGTTTTGTGCCACTAACTTTAATTGTGACTTGTGAAACAGACCTAGTAACTGGAATGTACATTATAGCCCAAGTTAATACCCAGACGCAGAAAAAATTATGTGGTTTTATACATTTTTGGCCTTGGATCTGTCCTGGAGATAAGGAAGCGCATGCAGGAGGGGAACCACAAACATTTACGTGTCACCTTCCCTGTGCCACATACCCTATGTGGTACAAGAAAACTTCAAAACTTCAATTCCTCCAAAGTCCTATGAGATTTAACTGTGATGTCCATTTAAAGATGAGAAAGCAGAGGCACTGAAAGTTTTAGTAACTTACCCAGGATCATCCAGAAAGTAGCAGGGTTGGAAGTGTGAACCCATTATCTGACACCTGACTCTAACACTCAGTCTTCTGCTCTCCCAGTAAAGCCCACCTAGGGGCGTTGGTCCTAGTGTTTGGAAGCGGAGGGGGGGTGGGAGGAGGACTTCAATTTGGTGGGGAATGAAAAAACTCCATTAGTCCATGAGCACTAGTCACTATGTGTAACATGCCCCCTGCCACACACAATTTTCAAATACAGTAAATTCCAAAATAACAATTCAAATTCATTTCACATATTTTTGATCTTGGTATTGATTATATATCCTCTCAATCAACAGATAATAATAAAATAGTTCCTAGAAGTTAAAGGTCCATGAAATTTATGTATGTATATTAGAACAGGGTTTTCATGCTTGAAAATGTTGGGAATCACTGACTATACACCTCCTTGTGTGTGATTAACGTTCTGCCTGGTAGGTTGGATAACTGTGTTACCACAGGAAAACACTTGTGAATGACCAACATTCCATCTGTGTGTATTTAATAAAGGTGGTTACCAAGGGATCGCTCTTAAATAGTGGGCTTTGAGAGGAGAGGTCCCCTCAGCCGTAATTCATTAATTTGCTAATTGCTCTTCCCAGTGTGCATCAGCCAGCATCTGTCTTTAGCTAATGGTGATGTATGTGACTTTCCACTCTACTTTGCACACAGGGCAGCAAGTGACAGGGATGACGAGCAGAGAAGAATGAGCCTTTCTCTGTCCTCTCGCTGCCCTGCCTCTGTCCTTCAGGATATCCTACTAAGCAAGCATTCACTTCCCACAGGGCTGGAAGGAAGTGGTGATAGATTTGGGAACAACTTCATTAACCATCAGGAACGCAGAGCAAGTTCACTGCCCTCCCTGAGAAATGGGAACCAGTGCAGCTCAGATCTGGGCTAAAGAGGCAAGAATGCTGGTACTTCACCTCCTAGAAAAGCCTTCTTCAACAAAAGACTGACAACTTCACCGGAGGCCTTTGCTCTCACATTCATGGGGGAAGCCTTGCCTTGGGGATGCAAGTCCCATCATGTGACCACCCCCAGGCTCCTCTCTTGCCACCACCAAGCTCTTAAATCACTGCATTCCACAAGGATTTTTTTCTTCCCCAAAAGGGGGGGGGGGGGGGGAGAAAACGGAAGGAAATTACAATGTCCACTAAAGTTGGTTTATGTCAAAACAACTAAGAAATTCCCACTCACAAAACTACAGTGAAATTACATCTAGATTTTTTAAGTCTATGTTTTCTACTTGCAAGCTGTTCAGCTCTGGTTAAATGGGGAAAGAAGAAAAGAAGAAATGTGCTTTTAAAACTCTTGAGTCTTACTAATTTTAGGCATGTGAACAGTGTAAAGATACTCTTTTTGGTAACTCTAAAATATATAGTCTCAAAATGACCCACCAATTAACCAGGGTTTAATTCATAAGTGAAAGAAATGTCTTTTATCTTATTAAGTGCACAAGTAGAATCCATTACACCCACACAATAAATGTACGACTTTAAGAGTCACATATCGGCCACGGGCAGTCAGAGAACATTTCTCCCGACCCTAGAGAGGAAGCACTGCACCCATGACAAGAAATCTATGGTTGGGCATAGGAGGAGGAGCAGCCTTTAGCCTGAGGGTCCCCCATTCTTCCCTAGAACCTCACCAATTTCCCAACCTTGAAGGAAGGCTGAAGAGAACAGCTCTCATGGATATCCAGTCTCACCAGGCTTTCTCTCTTTCCTTTTAAAGAGAAAGGATGTAGAAAGCAGGAGGAGGAAGTGGAAGGGTACTAAAAGTGGGAGAAAAGATATTTTAAAAAATTAACCCCAAATTTATAATTAGCTATCCACATGATAAAAACTGCTGACCCTCTTCAGAGTCTTTTCTGAATGGGTGCAGAAATGCCGACCTAGGATATACCAGGGGATGTTCCCAATGGAACTGGTCCCAGCCAAGGAGCCTCTCTGCCTCACCTAGATTATCACATCCAAATTCCCACTTATCTCAAAAGATGGGGCCATGTGAATCCACCCATACTTATCCTCTAAAACCTTTGCCTTTCCTATAATACAGAATAGCTGACTATTGGTCTCATCTTTTGCCCCAAACTCCAGATGTATGTTATCGGGCCTCTCTAAGGTCAGCGTTCTTCATGGATTTCAAATTCCTAGAGGACAGGAAATATGGTTGTTTTTCTTGTACTGTATTGCAACTACCCAAATACTGCATACAGATACATAAATTTGCACCAGGAAGTCCTTTTTTAAAAAATCCTCATTTCCTTTAAAGTGTCTGGCCTCATAAGAATTCTGGGGAGACTGATGAAAACATCCTTAATTTATTAAGTGAGGTAACTGTGATTCATTCATCCATTTATTCATTCATTCAACAAGGATTTACTGAGCCTGGCTTATGTGCTAGGCCAGGGATTTGGCAGTGAACTTGCCAAAGCCTATGTCCTCATAGGGCGGCTACTCTAGGGGAGGAAACAAGATGTACACAAATATATCATAAACAAACAGGTATTATGTCAAGAGTAATACACACTTAATAAGTCAAAGTGAGAATAAGAAGGGACAGGAGAATTTTACATTGGGAAACGGGAGCATCGAGAAAGACTTCTCTAGGGTCTGAGGAAAGGGGGCCCTGAAGAAGGGTGGGGAAGAGCCTTCCAGGCTGGGAATAGCCAGGAAAGGCCCTGAGGCTAAGAAGGGCTGGGGGGGGGGCCTCAAGGAAATGCAAATGAGATTGTTTACGGAGCAAGCACACCACCTGAGGCCAGAGAGGGCTGAGCAGGAAGGGGTTGCTTTTGGACAAGGTCTGGGAAGCCACTGAAGGACTCTGGCCACAGAACTGACAGAAAGGATGAACTGACAGAAAGGATCTATCGATCCAGCCACCAGGAGCAAGAGGAGAAGCAGTGAGCTGAATCTCAGTAAGAGACAGGTGTTGCCTGGACCAGGTGCCAACAGGACAATGAGAGACAGTTTGGGGACCTCTTCTGAAGATAAAACTAGTAGGCTTTGCTGACGTGACAGATATTAGGCATTTGAAATAGACAGGGTGGGGTCAAATCCCAACTCTGCCACCTACCTGAACTGCATGACCTTGGGGGAAAGATTTAACTGGAGTCTCAGTTTCTCCCGTAAAATGGGAGAACACCACTTTGGCCGCAAAAATATAGAAGTGCTATATAGAAGCACCTATTAGAATACCTGAGTATTACTTAAAAAAATTCTTCTTTATCCCTGGTTAACCCAAATAACCCCCAACCCCAACAACAAAACCGCCATCTTGCAGGAAGATGTCAGGAGAGTTTTCATGGTCCTAAGGTCCCCTTCTCTGATCCACCCTTTCTCTGATGGTCAGAACTGACTTTCATTACACTTTCAGCACAGCTGTTGTTTTCAAGGTTGGGTTGTTGCAGTTCTAATCTTAATAGAATCAGCATCCACCATCCTACCCCTTATCAGAGAGTAGGACAGAAACATTACCTGAAAAACAGAATCCTGGGGCAAAGAATTTCTGACAATGCCAGAAGGTATTTGGAATAGTATTTCCAATTGCAAATTCAAAACCTCTACTCTTGCACTCAACAAAAGATGGCTAATTATTATTATATATTACTGGGTTTTAAAGCTGGGAGTTCTTGCCTCCTTTCCTGTCCCGGTAATTACAGTTAGGTCGTGTGTTTCTAACTTATGTCAACATATGATCAAGATCATATGACCTTGAGTCCAGCAAGAAGTGAAACCACTCAGCCCTAAAAATCAAATAGAAAATCACTCTCCCTTCCTGGCTGGAATGCCCAGTAAAAGGTGCAATACACTTAATTGTGTTCCCTCCACTTCCCCATCCCAGTTAACCCATTGCCACATTTGCATGGTTTCCTCGCTAAAAACATGATGTTATTTTGCAAATCTCATTTGTGTTTAATGTGACTTAACAGCTATTCTAAATACAATGGGTTGAAGAACAGAAAGCATAAAGTAGAGATCTAAAATGACATTAATAGATGGTTTAAAATGATAAGAAAAATCTGAAATAGCGTCTTTATAGTTGAAACTTAGAAATCTATTTGAAGAATTCACAATTTTAACAGAACTATAACTCCTTATTCAAAAAGAAAATAAGGGGCACCTGGGTGGCTCAGTCGGTTAAGCGTCTGACTCGATTTCAGCTCAGGTCATGATTTCACAGTGAGTTTGAGCCCCGCTTCGAGCTGTGCACTGACAGTGTGGAGTCTGCTTAGGATATTCTCTCTCTCTCTCTCTCCCTCTCTCTCTCTCTCTCTCTCTCCTGCTTGTGAGTGCTCTAAATAAATAAATAAACTTTAAAAAAAAAAAGAAGAAGAAAAAGAAAACTTGGGGCGCTTGGGTGGCTCAGTCGGTTAAGTATCCGACTTCGGCTCAGGTCATGATCTCACAGTTTGCGGGTTAGAGCTCCGCATTGGGCTCTGTGCTGACAGCTCAGAGCCTGGAGCCTGCTTCAGATTCTGTGGCTCCTTCTCTCTCTCTGCCCCTCCCCTGCTCATGACCTCTTTCAAAAAAAAAAAAAGACAAAAGAAAACTCAAATAGGGCAATGTAGATCAGAATAGGATTACCTCAGGAAATTATACCCAGAGAAGATGAAAATATTAAAGTTAATTGATGAAAAAAGAAGTCAAGCCTGAGGATCTTCCTTTTTAAAAGTTTTATTTTTTTAATGCCAATGTTACAAAGTCACTCTTTGCTGTGTCTTTGCAGATGTTGTATTTATTTGTAGAAGAAAATGCATTCACATAAGCCCCCTTCTCTTATGAATAGAAACAGAAATAGAAATCAGCAGCCAGAGTTCACGTGCACCAAAATCCACGCATCATGTCCTTTAACCCTCATGATGGCCCAAAAGGCAGGCACAGAGATGTTAAGTCACAAAGCCAAGTGCGCTACAGGACTTGTGGCCAAAATCTATCAGCCTCAATTGCTACACTCACTGCCCCTTCTTTAAGGCAAAAACCACAGTCAAACCCTCTTCTGCCATCCTTAATTTACCAAAGAATTAACTTTCCTCCTCTTGACTCTTATCATTCGCCCGCCTCTAATAAAACTACCCATCGTCTTTTCTTTCTCTCTCATCTGGATGTCCAAAAAGTTTCCAAGTCCACTTTGGATCTACTAGGTCCTTTCTGTCCATGTGTGGCCTTCTTTTCCTTTAGTCTTTTATCCCTTCTCACCTAAATAACCATCTGCTAGCCCATTCTCCCATGGCCAGACCTAACGCACTCCAAGTCACCTACACAGCCCTCACGATCAATTTCCTGGAGGCAAGCACCCAGGTGGGTCACTTAGAAACCTTTAATGACTCCCTAAAGAAATTAAATAAATCACTTCATCCAGGAGTCATGGACCTAGATGCCCCCAAATCAGTTTCCTCCCCTATTTTCCCACAAGGCCACGTCATTAGAGATAGAGTGGACCACAGGCAGCACATCTCACGAGTTCCACCTCCACACCTTTGGGAAGGCTAGAGTTGACTATCAAGAATGACCTCAGCCACACCTCTCTCAGAATTCTCCCCATCTTACAAGATTCTTCCTTTTGTCAGTCTGTCCTTCCCCTCCCTAACCCCTCCTTTTCTTAGAACCTCTTCACCATTGCCTTTTTCTCCAATTTCATTCTGTGTTACCATTTTCCCCATCCTGAACTATCACCATCACCGCCTACATTCTAGCCTCTCAGGAGACAGGGATGGGAGATTGCTCACCTTAGCATCTTCTGGAGTACTCACTGAAGACACTTAAAAATGCTTATTCAATTTATCTGAAAATCCATTTTGCAGGGATTATGCATCCCTCTGAAACTTTTTTTTTTTTAAGTTTATTTATTTATTTTGAGAGAGACAGAGTCCCAAGCAGGCTCCGCACTGTCAGTGCACAGCCTGACGCAGGACTCGAACTCATGAATCGTGAGATCATGACCCGAGCTGGAAACTGAGAGTTGGACACTTAACTGATTGAACCACCCAAGGTGCCCCTCCTCTGAACCTTTAAAGCATGTATTTTATATCACTTATACAGTACTTGGATTCTGTCTTGAATATTAATTATTCCACACGCAAATGTCCTGTATCCTCAGTGAAAAGTACAAGTTCTCTGAAGAACCAGGTCTCCATTTTTATGAATGGATCCAGAAACTTGCATCTAATAGGTATTAAATATATATTCTTACAATATTTATGTGATTCCCCCAACAAAGCTGCATTTCTCCAAGGTTTTCTGTTCCTCAAAGTACACACCCCAGGGTTTTATAGTAAAAAATATTATACCACCCCCCCCACACACACACAATCTTATCCTTTCTTAGACATTTACAGTGTACATTAACATCTCAAAGGAACTGAGAAGTCCCATAATAAAGAAACCTAAGCAGGACATTTTTTAAACTTATTTGACAAGGAAAACTTTTCTTGCTTATAAATCTGTTAATATACAGCAGTGCCACTTGGAGAAATCAACCTAAAGTATCTGAAGCAACACCCTATGCATAACTAAGTGCACAGCAAATCGCATATATAAGACATTTTATATTTTATAGCACATTTTCAACACATCATTACAACTGCACTCCCTCAATACACAGACTTGTAAGTAGGAAATGAAAAAGAAGGGAAAATCTCACTGTCTTGCTTTCCTCCAATCCCCTCTACTTGTTACTCAACATTCCATTCCTTCCTTTGTGCATGAAATCAACTGAAATCTCCTTTTCTTCAGTTACTGTGAGACACTAAGGATACAAGGGACCCAATTTATTCTTCCCATTAAGGGACTTGCTTGTTCCAGCTTATTAGAACTGAGAGGGTCCTTAGGTATAAACTCCAAATTATACTCTTGGGGGAAGAAAGGTAGGTTTTAGGGTCAGGAAATCTACCTTGAAGACATAGAGAAATTAGGTGACTCGATTAATAATAAAACCTTAGCTTAAAAGAAATGTAAAGTTCCAAACGTAGAGTTATATCGATAAGGATTAAGTTTGTACATGGAAGAAAACCCAAAATAACAGTGGCTTAAACGAGATAGAAGTCTCTACATACAAACAGTTTGAGAGGAGCCCAGAGCTGACAGGACAGCCCCAAGGACACCTGAGATCAGGGCTCCGTCTATCTGTTCCATCAACCTAACACAAGGCTTCCATCTTTAAGATCACCTCAGGGCCTAGGGGCACCTGGGTGGCTCAGTCAGTTCAGTGTCCGACTTGGGATCCGGTCATGATCTCTTGGTTCATGAGTTTGAAACTTGCATTGGGCTCCCACTGTCAGTGCAGAGCCTGCTTGGAAATCTCTCTCTCCCTCTCTCTCTCTCTACCCCTCCTCCGCTTATACTTGTGTTAGTTCTCTCTCTCTCTCAAAATAAAGAACCTTAAAAAAAAAAAAAAAAAAGATTACCTCAGGGCCCAAAATAGCAGCTGGAATGCTAACCATCAAGTACTCATCCCAGTGGGGGAAAAAGATAATGATGGAATAGGCAAAAAATGTGTAGCTTTCAGCAGAGTGATAAAAGCCTTTCTAGAGCCCTTCTCCAGTCCTCCACATCACTTCTTGTTGACGAGGACCTGGTCACACAGCTGAAACCAGCTCAAAGAAGACTGGGAAGTGTGGTCTTTTAGCTGAGTATGCTGCATCTCCAATTTTTTAAGTGGAGTTCTATCACTAAGAAAGACCGGGAGGAAGGATATTGGGCAGTCTACTAGTAATCTCTGCCATAAGGAAGGAAAAAGACATTAGACTCCTACTACCTTCAAATGCTGGTCAGAAGTTATTTAGCCCAGTGTCTCTCAAGCCCATTCATTGATAAGAATCACCTGCAAGGGATGGGTGGTGAAAGGGTGGGAGGAGATTCTCACTGAAATATAGATTCCCAGGCTCCACCCAGACCTACTGAACCAGAATCTCCAGGGAGAGGATCTGGGGATCCCTGTTTTTAGCAAGCACCCTAGGTGATTCTTATCATCGAGCAAGTATGGGAAACACTGAAATCCAATCTTCCAACCAACTTGGCCGTCTCAGCAAATTCCTGAGACTTGGGGCCTCAGAGGCAGCCAGTCAGAGACACGGAAGTTCTTTCTCATACTGGGGGAACTTCTGTCAGAGGGCCTGCCCTGTGGGAAGAGACCAAGGGTGCTTCACCATAAAGAAATTACAAAAACAATTATGAATCAAGCAACCAAGTGTTTTAACTGGCCATCTCTGTCACATGAACAAATCTGATCATGTAAAATCAGCCCATTTCCTTACGGAAAGCTTTAGGATGGTTTTTTTTTTTTTTAACATTTATTTATTTATTTTATTTATTTTTTTTTTTAATTTTTTTCCAACGTTTATTTATTTTTGGGACAGAGAGAGACAGAGCATGAACGGGGGAGGGGCAGAGAGAGAGAGGGGACACAGAATTGGAAACAGGCTCCAGGCTCTGAGCCATCAGCCCAGAGCCCGACGCGGGGCTCGAACTCCCGGACCGCGAGATCGTGACCTGGCTGAAGTCGGACGCTTAACCGACTGCGCCACCCAGGCGCCCCAACATTTATTTATTTTTGAGACAGAGAGAGACAGAGCATGAACGGGGGAGGGTCAGAGAGAGGGAGACACAGAATCTGAAACAGGCTCCAGGCTCCGAGCTGTCAGCACAGAGCCCGATGCGGGGCTCGAACTCACGGACCGCGAGATCATGACCTGAGCCGAAGTCGGCAGCTCAACCGACTGAGCCACCCAGGCACCCCTGATTTTTATTATATTATTTGAGAAAGTGCCCCGGGCAGCGTAGAGGCAGAGAATGACGAGGGAGGGAGGAAAAGAGAATATCTTAAGCAGGCTCCATGTTCGTTCTGCCTCCAAACTAAGGAACTGAGGACATGTTAGTTACCTGTATTCTAATCATCCTAGCAGCTTTGAAACCCAGGGGACCTAAGGACAAATGTGATGGATGAACCCTAGGACTGCAGGGGATTTTGACTTCATTTCCCTCACCCAGGCTAATACTGAGAAAATCTGGTGGGGGGAGAAGAGGGCTTAATGATACCAGAAACCGCTTCTATCTGGCATGACCTTTCCATGGATGAAAAAGATTCCAAACTTATATTTGGTCTGATGTTTCCTTATGAGTGAGGAATTCACCCTTGGAATGTCACGAATAAAAGAATGAAGTGTATTAAAGGGAGATTCCTTTTCACCTACTGGGGTTATGTTCTGAATTGTGTTCTCCAAAAAAGATAGGAAGTCCTAACCTCCAGTACCTCAGAAAGTACCTTATATGGAAATAGGGTCTTTGCAGAGGAAATAGAGTTAAAATGAGGGTAGGCCTCAGTCCAATGACTGGTGTCCTTCTTAAAATGGGAAATTCGGACAGAAACAGACACGCATGGAGGGAAGCCAGCCGACATGAAGACGGAGGACTGGAGCCTGGAGCCATGGTGCTGCAAGCCAGGCTGCTAAAGATGGCTGCAGGCTACTGGAAGCTAGGGGGGAGCAAGGAAGATAGGTTTCAGAGGGAACATGGCCCTGCCGCCATCTTGCCTTCAGACGTCTAGCCTCCAGAACTGCGAGACAAGACACTATTATTGCATCTAAGCCCCCACCCAGTTTACGGAACTTGGTTATTTCAGCCCTAGTAAGTGAATACAGTTGGTTAGTGGGGATGCATTTCCTCACCAAGGTCAAATTCAATAACCTCAGTTTAAGACTGAAGCTATTTGCCTATACAATTGAGTGGAGAACAAAAGAACCACAAATGGAGGACCACATGAAAATAATTTAAACTGCCTTTAAGCCAGGCTTCACATTGCACTTTTCTCCGGGATGGTTTGAAACCCAGGTTCCTCCACTTATTATTAATGACAAGGGCGGGTATTCTGTTGCCTCGAAGATCAGGGACTATCTACAACGTTGCTTCCTTACTACATGACTGCTTGTTAACCTGGTTCTAAACACTTTCTACTCAGGACAGTCTTCACAGAAGCCTTAAAAATACCCAGGCCAGGGGGAACCTGGGTGGCTCAGTCGGTTGAGTGTCCGACTTTGGCTCAGGTCCTGATCTCACGGTTTGTGGGTTCGAGCCCAGAGCCTGGAACCTGATTCGGATTCTGTGTCTCCCTTTCTCTCTGCCCATCCTCCACTTGCACGCACTCTCTCTCTCTCTCTCTCTCAAAAATAAACATTAAAAATGTTTTTAAAATACCCAGGCCACACTCCTCTTCAGAATATGAATTCAGTTGGTTTGGGAGTGGGTGGGATGAAGAACAGTAATAGTTTGTTGTTTTTTTTAACTCCCCAGGTAATTTTAATGTGCAGAGGGAGTTAAGAACAAATGCCCAATTTTATAGGGGTAAAGGTTTTTGGTTTTTTTTCCAAACAATAGATGGGAGAGAAAACCCTCCAACTCCAAAATACTAGGAAAACCCATCCTCTGTGAAGTTGACATTAAGTATCCATTGTCTTTGAAAGTTGACTTTAGAAATCAAATTTCTATATGAATAACATCACTATTTGATGGGCGATGACTCCACACAGGTTCTCAGGCATCTAATTTTATCTGTGGCATAATTGTCATTTATATCAATCCTACCCCTCCAAGGTTTTAATAGAAAGTAAAATTTTATTGTCGTTTAAAAAAAAAAAGCAACTGATATTTTCACTATTTTAACTTGGCAAAATATCTACATCCAAAAATACCCACCACCAATGAAATACGTTCTAAGTAAATTTAAGAAAACTTTTTCTGTTTTGGTAAAAAGGGCAAGGTAATTACTTGATAGTTGTTCAACAGCTGACATGATTATATGGTCAGAACTCTGCAGACTGCTTACAAACACTGAAATTTCTTTCTTAGCTGTTTTGTTACTTTAAATATGGTTCTGAAGAGTATATTAAATTATATCTCCAATTATATGTATGTAAAACTCAGAGGGCAGCTTAGCTTTTTTTATACCACCTAATTTCTTGACAAGCTAACTTTTCCTTCCTCCACTTCAGAAACAAAAATTCATAAATACAGTAGACAAAGAAGACATCAAGAGCCTTTTTCTTCTTCCTTCCTCTCTCTCTTCCTGCCTCAATCTCTCTTCTCTTGACATTTGTTCAAAGCTTTGATTTTCCCCTTGGACATAAGGTCAGAGACAGATTTCCTGTCTACAGCTCTGCTTTGTGCTTAAGGAAACGTGAAAAAAAGCCCTGCATATTTCAAAGAAGGTCATTATAGCCACTATATACAATAGGATCACATTCTTTCCTCCTTGTTTGTCCTTAACCAATGGAGATTACAAGAAATGTCATGGGCAAGAGGAAGAAGAGGACACACTTTGAGTCGGAGGGAGCCTTGAACATGCTCCAATTAAGAAGTGCATTCTTTTTTCCAGATGCCCATGGGACTTTGCACAACTCCAGTAAAAATAAATGTACTGCGTTCGGACTCCATTACAGAAGCAATTACCAGTGGACACAGAGATGGATGGGAGCAGAGGGGGTTGGAAAGAGGCCTGAACAGGAAACACAGAACTTTAAAGCTTAATGAGACTTTGGAGAGCATCTTATTTTACCCATGTGGAAGCCCAAGGAGGGGCACGGACTTGCAGGAGCCTCACACATGTACTGGCAAAGCCAAGGTCAGTAAACGCAGCCCGCTGTTCTGTCCACAAAATCGCCTGCCAAGTCTTGACGCCATCCGGAAGAAACAGTAAGACATTGAGCCAGCCTCTTTGCCTCTCTGGCCTCATGTTTTACATATTTATCATGTCTTAATATGCTGTAATTGATGGGGGGTGCTGAAAGCTAGAGGTCTTGACTGAGTTACCGCCTCTTGTTAAGAACATGAAAAGTTTTCTGCAGTGGAAAGAGGATACTTCTCATGAAATGCAATCCACAGCCCAAAGTTCAAGGTCAAAGAACCACATGTTGCATATCCAGAGAGACACAAGCATGACCTCTGTGCCCGTAAGATGGCACAGATAACCCAGCCTTTCAAGCTGAGAAAAGCACTCCTGCTGTAATGGGAGCCAGAAAGAGAGTACAAGGCATAAATCAGGAAAAAAAGTTTACCAGTACTTTGTGATACAGCATAATGGACAACAGGCCCAACACCAATGCAATGGTATTCTGAAATGAAAAACTCCTTCCACAAATCCAGAACTCCATGCCTCAAGTATCATCTTTAAAATGTGAATAGTGTCTTTGGGGCGCCCGGATGGCTTCGGTTAAGCTTCCGACTCTTGATCTCAGCTCAGGTCATGATCTCACAGTTTGTGAGTTCGAGCCCCACATCAGGCTCTGTGTTGATGGTGCAGAGTCTGCTTGGGATTCTGTCTCTCCTTCCCTCTGTCCCTCCCCTAGCTGTGTGCATGCACGCTCTCACTCTCTCTTTCTCTCTCAAAATAAATAAATAAAGTTAAAAAATAAAATGTCAACATAGTGTCTAAATATCAGCCTTCAATCCATTACTTAGCCTGAGATATTTTGAGTAAGGGCCTACCAAATATGGGGAAAATCATAAAAGCAGGGAAAAAAATCCTTAAGTGACATTATATTTATGTTTACCTTATCAGAAATCTCATTGTGTCCAGTTTAATGGGTAACTTTTAATATGGGAAGATATACTCATTCCATGGGTCATACAAAACCAAGGCTTCTGAGGTGGGCGATTCAACATTTTAAGGAAAAGTATGAATTATGTGAAGGTCAAGTCCCTTTTTAAAAGTATATTAGGAGGCATAAGAAAAATAAGGAAGTGGTTATAAATCTGAGTTCCAAGAATGGTAACTCCCTTGTATGGACAGAGAAACACAGTGGGGCGGAACAATTACATTCCTATGCTACGAGAACACTTAACAGAAAAAAAAAAAAAAAAAAAAAAAAAAAAAAACACAAAGGCCAAAATCACATTTAAAAAAATGCATTTCATTGGGATGCTCCATATTGAAGTTAGTGTTGTTCAACCAGCAGCCACAGCTCAAATTCTTAAGTTTCGACGGTAAATGGTCGGATATCACTTATTCAAATACAGAGGTGGTTTGCACACATCAGAAGGAAAAAACAAAGTGGTCATAAATTGGTTCCACAAGCAAAGAACCTAAGTGGGCTGGCCACGTCCCAAGCATAAAGACAAGGGCCAGACAGTGCTGAGGGAGAGATAACTTAGGAGATCAATATCCTTTCACTTCCAGTCTTACAGATGTGAGGTGTGCGTTTTCAGCTTTGTTTTCTTGTCAGGGTCTAATACAGTGCTATCCAAGAGAAATCTAATGTAAGCCACATTTTCTATTTTTTGATAGCCACATTTTTAAAAATGAAAAAGAAACCTGAAATTATATTTATGTAACCCCACAAAACCAAAATAGTAGCATTTCAGCATGAAATCAACATGAAAACTATTAATGGGATAGTTTACATTTTTTTCATCCCACATCTTCAAAATCATGCACATTTATAGGAAGTACATCTCCATTCTGGTGCTACATTTTTATCAGAAACACTTAACAAGTAATTAAATTTCATGAAATCCAGATTAAAAAATTCATACTCCAGTTGTTCCAAACATAAAAAAACAAGTTTTCCAACATCTGAGTTAATGATTTTAAAATTTAAATTTATCCAAGTAAATAAAATTACTTTATTGGTCATGCAAGCTACATTTCAAGCGCTCAACACACGCATGTGTAGGTGGCCACAGGAGTGGACAGGCAGAGTCTCCTACCCTCACGGAGTCATTTCTGTTTCCAACTTCTCACACAAGTCAGGCAATAAAACAAACTCAAAGTCAATCCACAGGAAAATAAAAATAATTTCTTCATTATCCAAAACCTTTATGAACTTCAGCTTATAGAATACAGAAATGGAACAAATACTATCTCCTAAAAAACCAAATTTGATACAGGAGATCTATAACTGGGGATAGAAAATATTGGGAAAGAAAAGTGAAGATTGTGTGCATTTCTGTCTTATTTATTCTTCACAATACCCTATAAGGGACCTATTTTTCTAAAATACCCATTTTTACTAACTAGGAAACAGGCTCAGGGAAGTCAGAGATAGTTAAGTGGGGCACAGAGAATTTGAGACTAACTAATGAATGAAATTAACCCTTAGGAGATATTTTCTGGCTTTGGTTCACAAAATGCAGCCCAGCCAGTCAAGTAATTCTGGATCCTGCCTCCCCCTAAGAGAGGTCAGGAGAAGACAGTTGGGAGCATGCATCTGCATGGCTCTCCATTTTTAATGAAAACGTCATGATCTAAAAACCCTTACAGTAACACACACAACTTTCTCTCTTAGGACTAAGTGCCCGGGAGTGGATCCCACTGACCAGCTGTGACAAAGCTTTCCAGGTGACTGCACTGAACAGTGAGGCTGACAATTTATGGAGCCAGATTACACCTAATCTTCAGTTTGCACCAGGGTGGCCTGGCAGAGGGTGGGGAGAGCTTCCCTGGGCCCTACTCCCAGCATTAGGTAGACCTGGGATGAACCCAAGAATTTCTGCCAATTCCCCAAGATCACTGATGGTCTTGGCATCATGCTTGGAGAACCACTGAACTATAAGAAAGATAAATGTACTTAAATGAGGTGAAGAAAAGAACCACCACAGATTCTCCTAACCTTCTTCGTTAGGGCAATCTACTAGGCTGACGACTACATTAGCAAAGGGCCGGAAAGTCACTGCTGGGAGCAGAGATGTGCTGGAGTCACAGGTTGTAGCTTCCTCTTACCTTCAGGTCAGAAGATGCAAAAATGTAGACCTAGGGCCCAGAGACCTTTTTATTCCAAGCTAACTCATGCTGAAACCTCAGGGCCCCCACACGTGTATGGGTTCTTCCAGGGCCTAGAAATACACTCACAGAGCCAGAGAGACAGACACAAAATCTTTTGGTATTTCTTAAAACAAGGACTCCCTTATATTTTTGTATAAACTGTAGGCTCCTCACAATGGATCTGCCCTTGGAAACCTCTTGTCCCTGTTCATATCCTCCAGATTTTTTTCCAGGAAGAGAAAAACATTAAAAGTTTTCAAACATCACAAATGTGTTTAGCACTTAATGTTTTTATCCCTTAATAGTAACATATGACACTGTTTTAATAGATTTCCAGTTTTTATAGATTTAAAAGTATCGCCCTGCTGAATATCCTTAAAACTAAATATTTTTGCCCATCAGTGTTCCTCTAAGTAGAAGTGTTGATACATACCAAATGCATGTTTTTCATTTCTTTTAATTATGTCATGTAATTTTGTAACTTGAATCTCTCTTCACTTAATTTCTCATATGCACTTTCCCAGCTGCTACATAATTTTTTAAGCTTAACATTTTTAAGGACTCTAGAACATTCCTCTCTATGGATACAGAATAATTTGCCTACTTCTTTTTTTTTTAATTTTTTTTTAATGTTTATTTATTTTTGAGACAGAGACAGACAGAGCATGAATGGGGGAGGGTCAGAGAGAGAGGGAGACACAGAATCCAAAGCAGGCTCCAGGCTCTGAGCTGTCAGCACAGAGCCTGACGCGGGGCTCGAACTCACGAACCGTGAGATCATGACCTGAGCCGAAGTCGGAGGCTCAACCGACTGAGCCACCCAGGCGCCCCTAATTTGCCTACTTCTGCAACATATGTGTTACTCTCCATTTTTTCCTTGTAGTACAGTACTACAAAAAACTCCATTTTTTAGATTACTTCCTTCACCTAGCTTCCGTTAAGCAGGCCAAAAATTGTAACAAAGGCTAACCCAATAGTACTGTAAACAAAACACAGGTTTGTGGTAGAAAAGTGAAATGTATAAACAGGGTTCACAATGGGCTTAAAAGTATCAGAATCTCAAAGATAAGGAATAGTCACTACATTCGACCCGGGGCCTAAACATGAGATCTGTGTCTGTCTCCAAGGCTTACTTGACCATTCTGAAGAATTCTTTCAAAACTAGGAACAAGTTGCCCAGAATCTTTTTGACAAACGATAGCAAAATGACACACAGATTGAGTCACTGACCCATAAAAATGGAATAAGAATCCCAGCATCCTTTCAGTGAGGTTGGGACAGCTGCCCCATCACAACCGGGGCGCAAACGCTGTTTTGTTTCCGGTAACAAGTAGGCCTGTTCTTAATAACACTTGGGTCTCAATGTGGATATTTTTGCCTGTGAAACACAGGCTAGTTAGCCTACACCAAAGCTCATGACTGGCCTTGGTCATGTGGCTCTCAAAGCACGTGAGCTAAGGAGCCTTGGATACAAAATCATTTCACAGTTTGGATGCAAAGCAAGTACAAGAGTGGGTTGTACCTAACAAGCCCGGCCTTCCCATAATGCT
Source organism: Lynx canadensis (assembly GCF_007474595.2). NCBI lineage: Eukaryota > Metazoa > Chordata > Mammalia > Carnivora > Felidae > Lynx > Lynx canadensis. The sequence goes on from NC_044303.2 coordinate 212,381,152, forward strand.
CCTTAACGTCACATAACACAATGAAAAGCAGCCGAGAGGACATTCAGATCACGCTAAAGGGAACCCATCTGGAAAATCCTGCTGTCCTTTTGTTTTCAGTCCAGAGCATGGGAGAATAGTAAATACTGAGTGAAGAGGGGGCAGAGGAATGAGGGGTGACGGTGAACTGTATTTTCATGCCACCCTTACTCATTCACTCAACACAGTGCCTGGTGCCCGGAACTGGTCTAGATGCTGCAGACTAAGCAGGGACCATGATCTCATCCTATCGTGACCCAGACTGCCACCTGCCACTCAAATCCACATGTTCACTGTGGGGGAGGGGCAGACGTGACTTTACAAATAACACTCAAAAAGGTAGGAATCTACAGTACCAGACTCCCACCGCTCGCTGAACCCTCACCAGAGCCTATGAAACCACCCCCCTTCCCACTATTCCCAGAGCACAGCCAGGGCCCTGACACCTGTCACAGCACCCCAACACCTGTCACAACGCCAGAGCCACCGCTGGGACAGCTGTGTACAAGCACAGCCAACCTGGTCTACCCAGTGCTCTTTGTTATTTTCACATGAAAAAACGATACAAACATTCTGTAAGTCTCAGGGTCCAGTCTGCCTCTGAGAGCCTCCTCTCCAATGCCCCAACCTCCCAAAAACAGGTCTAACCACTTTGCTTTCCATGTTCTCCACCCAGCTCTTATCTCTGGCACCAAAGGCTTTCAAACCAGTCCTGTGCATCTGGCTAGCTGGCTTCACTGGAACATGTTTTGGTCAAAGTTTACCCATGATTATCACCTGTCAGCTGTCACCGGAAAATTGCAAAGGAGAATCTGAAATCCAATTACAGGACTTTACTTGATGGGCTGGAATCGTGTTTTGTGTTCCTGACGGCAGAGGCTTGGGCACAGCAGCAACCACAGACACTGCAGGCAGGTAGGACTTCTGGATCCAGAGTCCCCAGGCACGAGTCTTGGCTCCTACTTCACCTCTGTGATTTGACTAGTGCTAGAAGTTGAACTGAATTATGGTTTAACTGAATTATGGGTTGAATCCCATAATGCATGTTGAAGTCCTAACACTTAACCAACACGCCTCACAATGGCTCAGAAATCGGTCTGTGGCCGAGGTAATTAGTGAAGATGAAGCCATTCTGGAGGAAGGTGGGACACTAACCCAAAACGACTGGTGTCCTTATAAAAAGCACATGTTTGGACAGAGAGACAAAAAGAGGGAGTGCTCCATGAGAAGATGAAGGCAGAGGTCAGTCAAGGAAAAAGCAAAGACTGCCAGTAAGCCACCGGAAGCAGGGAACAGATTCTCCTTCAAGCCTCACACCTCCTTACAACACCTTGATCTCTGCTGTCTATCCCCCAGAACTGTGCAACGATACATCCTTAGTGCTTAAGCCACTCTGTTTGTACTACTTTGTTTTACTTTGGTATGGCAGTGCTAGCAAACTAACACAGCAAGTTACTATGTCACAGTTTTCTCGTCTGTAAAGTGGTGATAAAAATGCTAGTTCTCTAATAAAGAGGAATAAATCACAATTTGTTACGTTGCTTAGATAACGCCTGACACAGAAGTGCATTTTAATGTTATGTAAATAGTCTCAATTTTTAAAAAAAAATTTTAATGTTTATTTTTGAGAGAGAGAGAGAGAACACGAGCAGGAGAGGGGCAGTGAAAGAGGGAGACACAGAATCCAAAGCAGGTTCCAGGCTCTGAGCTGTCAGCGCAGAGCCCGATGCGGGCCTGAATCCGTGAATTGTGAGATCACGACCTGAGCTAAAGTCGGATGCTCAACCGACGGAGCCGCCCAGGCGCCCCTCCATTTCTTTTTAAATCAAGTAGATTCTAATTTTTTTATATTTATTTTGGAGACAGACCGTGCAAGTGGGGGAGAGGCAGAGAGAGAGGGGGACAAAGGATCCGAAGCAGGCTCTACGCCCACAGCAGAGGCTGATGCGGGGCTCGAACTCACAAACAGAGAGATAATGACCTGAGCTGAAATCGGATGCTCAAGCAAATGAGCCAACCCAGGTGCCCCAGATTTTTTTTTTTTTTCAAAGTTTCCTACCATCTCTTCCCACCAAATTGCTTAGTGAAACACAAGTACAATAATAAGCCCACACTAGATTTCTCAGGAGAGGAGAGGCACTTACACTTGGCTGGCATGCCCAGAACAGGGTGTGGCCCTGGTGTATTAACAGGAATCCAGATTTCCTCCCTGCTCTTCATCTACACCTACACAAAGTACCACATCCCTCCCCCCCTCCCCACAGCAGTCTTCATCCCAGCCTTGGCCTTAGTCCTGGCCCTTTTCTCTGGTTGGTCTCTCAAAACCCCCTTTGTCCTTTTGCCCAAAGTCATTAAACCTCATTCTTTAGTTTCACCCACCCACCCCCAGTTTTCAGTGCTATGCCATCCATCCCTCCCATCATCTGACTTTATTTCCCGTTCTTTGTCCGTGTTCATCTCCCTCTTCAGTTAGGCCCACCCCTCCCCCCCTCCCCCAGAGTCCCCACCAGTACTGGTTTCCTCTGGTAATCCTAACCTACCCAGTAAAGAAGCCCAACCCCAAATTCATCTCCTCTGTGAAACTCCTATGGTATTTATCACCTGCACTCCTTGTAAATGACACAAGCCTTGTACCGCTGTAATGCTTCATGCACATCAGTCACAGTGTTGCCTGGAGAGTAAACTTTTGAGACCATGCATTCATCCCACATTGCTGAGGAGCTACTAATGCCAGGCACTGTATTAGGCACTGGGTCAACTAATATCAGCTACAGTGTACCAGATTTTATCCTAATCCTCATGATGATGCTAAGGGAGGTGCTGCATCACCCTGGCTTACAGATAAGAAAACCAAAGATCAGAGAGATTGTATAACTTGCCTAATAGCATGTAGGCAGTAAGAGACAAAACTGGGACCAGACAGAAAGTAGGACTAAGAAATAGTACAACAGGTCAACTATACTCAGACCCCACAGAATGTGTATTAAGGCATTGTCCATTTGGAAGGATGTCAATAGTTATCACATAGATACATAGCACCCGTGTATATGTATACACATAAAACACACAAATTGACATCCTTCCAAGTGGACAACGGCAATGCCTTAATCCACATTATTGGGTATCTGATTCTAGAAATAAAATATAACTATATATCTATGTAATATATATCTCTGAAGGCAGAGCTAGTTATTCAATACTATAATGACTAGATTAAATAGGCATGCCTAACAAGTTTGTAGATGACTCTGTGATTCTAAGAACCCGAATTTAAAATGATGCAAGGTGCTCGCTTCGGCAGCACATATACTAAAATGATGCAAAAACTAGAGAAACAGATTTATCAAACAAAATAAAATTTAACTAGGATAAATACAGTGCCCTGAATTTGGGTTCAAACATCCAACAGAACAAGCACACGAAGAGAAAGACAGGGCTCTGCAAGCAAAAGTAGGAAAGAATAAAAAAAAAAAAAAAAACCAGGTATGAATCAAGAGGGGAACGTGGCTGCAGAAAAAATATGACCTTAGGTTATGTCAAGAAAGCTATATGCCTGGGAAATGGAAATGCCACTATTTTAAGTTCCTTTGGAACAAATCTAAACCTTCACTCAGAATTCTAAGCCCCACAATTTGAGACCCAGAGTGGCATACATGGTAAGAGGAAATTAACTGATGCAAGAATCCTCAGATTTCACAGGTTCATAAATTGCATGTCGACTGAATGAATGCATGCACTCGGTATAACCTAAAACTAAATTTATAACGTGTAATTGTAGGCTGACGTCATTCCCAAACTTTCCTATGAAGGTGTGGATCATGTCTCGACAGAGACCTATCTGTGTAAACAATCCCAGAATGATGGCTGTAAAATGGTATACTTAATCAGGCCCCTGTTAATCCCACATTTTATCAAGGCAGGTCACACAACATATTACTAGACTCAAAAGAAAAAGCCTGATTGATAACCTAATGTCACCAGTTGCAACACTCAGGGGCAGTTTCCATTTCTAACATGGAAAAGGCATTTAATTTTACTGAAACAGCATGTTGCAACAGCCTTGCACCAACAGGACAATGGGGAATTGGCAAAGAGCAGCCCCTATTCCCTCCTGGGGTAGAAGTAATCAAAGCTAAGAACATTTGGCACACTTTATCATCCGACTCCCAAATGGAGGCTCACTGTGCATATCACCTGCGGCTGAGTATATTCGCTTTCCAGGGCTGCCACAAAAAGGTACCTCAAACTGAACGGAAATCTATTGTCTTACAGTCCTGGAGGCTAGAGATCAAGGTTCCCACAGGGTCAGCTCCTTCTGAGGGCTGTAAAGGTAAATCTGTTCATGCCTCTTTCCTCACTTGGGGTGGTTTGCTGGCAATCTCTGGCACTTCTTGACTTTTAGACACCATCCAACCTCTGCCTTCATCTACGCAAGACATTCTTCCCGTGTCCTTCAGTTTTCCCTCTGTGCACGTTGGTCTGTATGTCCAGATTTCTGCTTTTTATAAGGATGCCAGTCATACTGGATTATGGCTTACCTTAACGACCTCATTTTTTAACATAATTTGATTACCTCTGTAAAGATGCTATTTCCAAATAAGGTCACATTCTGAGATACTGAAGGTGAGAACTTCAATATATATTTTTTGGGGGGGAGAGTGGCGGCAGGCAACTCAACCACAGCACTGAGTTCATCTTCTCCAGGGTCCATTCCCTTTTCGCCTCTCTGGATTTAGCTGGTTTGGTGGATGCCTAGCTAGAGGAAAGGTTTCCTGCCTCCCCTGCAGCTAGGTAGAGGCATGTGACTAAGCTCTGGACGGTTCCATGTGAGGGCACGGATTTGTACACCTTCAGGGTCACAGCCTTTCAGAAGGGAAAATGCTTGTGTTCCATTTCTCTCTACTCAAGTCTTAAGGAGACAGAAAAAAGAATATGCAACATGAACAGCAACCTAGACCAGCACAGTCCAAAAGAATTATAAGGCAAGACTTTCAAGTTTCTAAGGAGCCATATTTGGGGTGCCTGAGTGGCTCGGTCGGTTGGGCGTCTGACTCTTGATTTCAGGTTAGATCATGATCTCAGGATTGAGCCCACCATCAGGCTCCACACTCAGCGTGAGATTCTCTCTCTCCCTCTGCCCCCTCCCTTGCTGCACACGCTCTCTGAAAATAAAAAAAATAAAGTATCTAGGACTCATATTTAAAAAATAAAACAGGTGAAATGAATTTTAATATGTGTACTTAATCCAATATGTCCAGAATATTAGCACTTCAATGTCTAATGATGACAAAAATAGTAATATTTTACATTCCTTTTCTGGTACTAAGCCTTTGAAGTCTGGTATGTATTTTATAGTTACAGAATACTATATCTCAATTTGAACTAGCCACATCTCAAATGCTCAAGGGCCACATGTGGCCACTGGCTACTGCAGTCCACAATGCAGCTGTGGACAGTGGCAAAAGGACATCATAGAAGGATCTGGGTCCCCGATGCATCTACAGAGCAGAGCTACCCTTGAACTGGCCCTTGAGTGATTAAAACTTTAACTTAAGAAAACAACTTCTAGGGGTGCTTGGGTGGCTCAGTCAGCTGAGCGTCCAGCTTCAACTCAGGTCATGATCTCACGGTTTGTGAGTTCTAGCCCCGTGTCAGGCTCACTCTTGTCAGTGCGGAGCTCGCTTCAGATCCTCTGCCCCCACCGCCTCCCCACCCCTCTCCCGTTCACACTCTCTTAAAAATAAATAAACATCAAAACAAAAAATTTCTATCTTATTTGACTTCAGGGTATTTAACAGCTTATCTCATACCATAATAAATATGTCTACTGGACCTCACAGAGGACCCTGCGGCTTCTCACTTATGAAACGGAGAAGAATGGGTACTTCCATGAAGTCATGTGGACTCCCATGAAAAACCCCACCAAAAAAGCAGCCCCAGTTTGAAAACTGCCATGGCAACATTCTCAGCACTGGGAAATACATCTCAGAATAAGCCCATCCAAGAAGAACATGTGGTTCTTCAGAGTTTTCCTTGTTCTATTCCCACATTATAAATCTCTCCATTTCTCAGCCGTTAGCCTATGGAATAGCCCAGGGGAAAGGCAGGAGTTAGAGACCATCAGATCATTTGGCCTCCCAAGAAAATCAAAATGAAACCCTTTCAGACAGTACTTGCCAAAAAGTTAAAATATTTTTCATTAATGCAAAACCACCCTAATAATTTGACAACCAAGTTGATCACAACATGCTGACTCTCCTTGTTTAAAAGGAGGTAGGGACTCAAACAAAAGGAAAGTCAAGGCTAGTCATGTCACCTTTATAGATACGTTGGGCCTTTAGCTAATGCAGACACCTGGTGCAGTAATAAATGGAAACAACCACCTCTGTACAGAAAACATCTTTGGGTGGAAACTCAACTGAAAAGCACCACGGGATGAACTCAGAAGGAATTCCTACACTTCATTCCCAAGGAGAAGGTACATACGAGAATTTGTCACACACAAAACACTGAGGTCAGCAAGAGTTCCAAATGATTAGGTAATTAATTCAGAATAAAGTGATAAGAAGTAATAACCTAGATGATTCACTGCTTGTGTAGACTATCAGATTTCCCCAAGTGGAGGGGCCAGGTTCTGAGTTTCATACTCGTCTCCAGCTGCATCTGGAATGGATCAGGTTTAACCAAGAGTTCCTGGACTTACTGTCAGGGATAACTAAATAAAGCTGGGATCCAAGTAGCCAGCAATGAGGCTCTGTTTAGAAATACACTTTTTTGTTTTGTTTTTAGGTATAGACGTTTTTATCTGCTCCAGGGGAAGAGCAGAAGTAGCATCTATTCTCTCTTGCTTTAAAAGTTAAGGTCGAAGTGTATTTTGCCTCCCAGGAAACAAACAACCCAAGATCTTGCCAGACCCCACTCTGCCATGGGAATAACACTAATATTGGTGAGCTCTGCCACTATCAGGAGCATTCATACAATGCAGTCATTGCCTGGCTCTTTGTGCTTAGGGCAGTAGAGCAGAATTTATCTCGTGCAGTTTAAAGCTTTGGAATTTAGGAATGAGAATGCCCCATGTCAGCAAGCGTGTGCAGCGGGCGACAGGGCAAGCTCCGGTGGCAAGCAAAACCGGGGTGCGGATCTCTCTGCCATTGATCAGATGTGTGACTTTGAGCAAGCTACTTCACTCCCCTATCTTAATTTCTTTCTCTGTAAAATGTTATTATAACAATGGTGTTTACTGGAAAAAGTCTGGTAAGCATGACGTGATAAAGAGCAGGTGACGAGCTTGGTACAGTGCCTGGCATGTAGTCAGCAGGTGATAAATGAGACCTCTCCTCCTCCTTTCTGCTGTAGGTCAGCAATCAATATGCGTTTACTCCGGCTACTCATATTATGTACTAGGCAGACTAAAAAACTGTGATACTCTGGCCTCTATTAGACACTGAAAATAGTCCACAAGATAAAGAAACAATGGCACTAAAGTCATAAGCATGCATCCTGAGGTGGGCGGGGCATGGGGGGGGATGTTGGGGGGACTGGGGCAAGGCTTCCGAGAAACTTCTCTGGGATGGAAAAGCCAGGAAGTACACTTTGGGTTAAACTGTGTTCCATTCCCCCCACTTCCCCAAACCCCCACCAGAACTGATAAGTTGAAGTCTGAAGTCAGTCAGAATAGGACCCGATCTAGAGACAGGGTCTTACAGAGGTAATCAAATTAAAAGGAGGTCATTAGAGTGGGCTCTAATCCAATAGGATCGTGTCCTCATAAAAAAGGGAAATTTGGACACTGAAACACACCAGGAAGAACGGGCACGTGAAGAGGAAGATGGAGATCAGGTAGGGTGTCCACAAGGCAGTGATGGCCAGAAAACCAGGAGAAGCCAGGAGAGCTTGGAACAGATTTGCCCTCACAGCCCTCCCAGGAAGGGGCCCTGCCAACACCTTGAGCTCAAACTTCCAGCCTCCAGAACTGTGAGGAAATACATTTCAGTTGTTTAAGCCACTGGGTCTGTGTTTACAGCAATCCTAGGAAACTAATACAAGGTGAAACCAGGCAGCAGGCAGATTCCCCATTAGGAAGGGCTGACAAGACCTGGAAAATATGTACTATGACACAAACCTGACTGAATTTCTCCCCAGAAGTTTATGAGAGTCTCATACCTCCAACCCAAAAAAAGATCATCTCTGATGTATCTCTGATGTATTTTGACATTATGTGTCTTAAAAAAAAAAGAGACTTAGCTTTACAGATTTGGCCAAGGTTCCTCTGTCAACAGAGACTTGGATTTTAAATACTCCCGTGGTGTGCGTGTGAGTGTGTGTGTGTGTGGTGTGGAAGGGAGACTTGGGCATCTGTAAAAACTTACTGCAAATGACCAAACACTCCTTGAAAAAATACCTTGGCAGAGATGGCGATTATCGACCTTCACAAGAGCAGCTCTCTCAACAGGCAACAAATTCAAACTCCTGTCTGAGCAGGATGTGTCTGGTTCCTCAAGATTCACAGGGTGTGTGTATTTCTTTGGCTGAAAGCTGCCATCATTAGTAGCTACTACCTAAAAAGTACCGCTAATTTAATATCTCATGGAGCCAGCCATTTTGAATTGCCTTGATTTTTTTTTTTTTAATGGAATGTCCGCTGCTTCCCTATTACAATGAAAAACATAATTGGGAACAAATCTTACATAAAATTAAACACACACCCACAGAGTAAACTCTGAAGGCCTCAATCGTGTTTGAGAGGCATTTCTCAAGCTTTGTTACAAAGATCTTTCAATCCCATTTCCCATCCTTCAACCTCCACCCATTTCACTCAAGGCACTAAAAATTGGCATTCGCAAAGAAATTCCAGAAGCCTGAGCATTTTTATTAACAAAGGGAAATCCCAACCTTCTTGGCCTCATTTCTCATGATGACAGCTCATTTTTCCATGTGGAACCACATGCTAGTTGCTGCAAATATGTAAAGAGGTAAAGAAGCCACTTTCAGACTATAGTCATAAAAGATATAAATAATGATGATTTAAAGCTCTGTGCTCATTTTATAAGCATAAAAGTCAAGTATATCCATTTTTAAAACTAGAATGAAAATTCATAGCGTTTTTATTAAAAGACTCGAGGGGCGCCTGGGTGGCGCAGTCGGTTAAGCATCCGACTTCAGCCAGGTCACGATCTTGCGGTCCGTGAGTTCGAGCCCCGCGTCGGGCTCTGGGCTGATGGCTCAGAGCCTGGAGCCTGTTTCCCATTCTGTGTCTCCCTCTCTCTCTGCCCCTCCCCCGTTCATGCTCTGTCTCTCTCTGTCCCAAAAATAAAATAAACGTTGAAAAAAAAAAAATTTTAAAAGACTCGAGTCATGGCGTGGGCACTCTGCTGGGCTCTTCAAGTATTACTATTTTGCATGTCAAGGGCAAGTTTTTGAAACTGAGCTAGTGGCAGACTCCTGTGCATGACCCTCCCCTCCTCTCCCATCCAGTATTCCAAATCCTACCCAGCCTCAAGGACCAGAAAAAGCTCCACTTCTGTTAAGCTCTCCCAATTTTTCCCATTTCCAGTGATTCACCCCTCTGAAAACCGATAGCATGAATCGTCCAGACCCCACAATTTAACAACTGGTTGTGTCACCCCTTTACTCTCTATTGTATATATGATGTGTATTTTGCCTTAGTTACTTCCTGCATGTAAGTTTTCTCCTCCCATCCTGGTTTGTGAGCTTCTTAAAGAATCATACCTCACATTTCTCCTATATGCTCTCTAGTATCTAACCCAAGTTTAAGGATACCCAAAATAAAGTTACACATGTCAAATGAAAAATGTCATCTACCGAAGGGCAGGGGTTTAGCTTCATAATTCTCTTCAGCCTCTGTGGGTTACGGTAGGCTCCCAAGTATGTTTAGGGACTAAAGCAACCAGACAATGACAGAATCTAACCACAGCCCACAGAATTGGGCTCATCCCCCTATTATACTCACATAAACCTGACCTTGATTTGGTAGCCATATGAGTCAAGTGTTCCAGAAAGGAACTTGGATTAAATCTCTACCGGCATGATGGTCCCGGAGCAGCACAGTGACCTTAAAGGCATCCACAGCGGTCTCCTTTGGGTCACTCTTGTCCTTTTTCACTCCTGGGTTTTGCTCTCAGTGGCCTCAAACTGATCTGGCTGTAGACCTCCCAGACACAGGCTGGCTGAAACGTGATCATACCAGTGGGTCACCTGCCTTCTCTTTATGAAAGCATGAACATGATCTGCTGTCCCTCTTCTTCCTACCCCCCAGAAATACAAAGAACTCTTTCTTCCCCCTTCTCCTTTCAGACTCACACAAAGACAAGAAGGAAAATTTGATGGCTGATGGTTTAGGATGGTTATTTCAGAAAGACCACTCACTTTAGGTAAAGATTACAGTTCAGCTTATTTAACTGAACAGTTTAAAACCTGTTTTTCATGTAACAAGTGACATGCATGTGCACATACACAATACCAAAAAAAATTCAAACCAAAAGGCACACATTGCAAAGCAAGCCAGCCTCCCCCAGCTACCCCCAGCTCTCAGTTTCCCTCCTCAGAGGCAGCAGCTATTATCAGATTATTCTGCCCTCCTGGCTATAGACACTTTTCAAACCCTACTTTTGATCATGGATTTCTGATTAAGAGAAGGAAGTATCTAACAATCATCTCCTGAATGCCAGGCCCTAAGATATGTGTTTTACATACATTAGCACATAGAACCTTCACAACAACTTTGGAAGGCTAATGTTATTTTCTCCACTTTTTGGGTGTGGAACCTGAGGGTCAGGAAAGGTAAGAGACTTGCACAAGGTCACCAGCCTCGGTCCAAAGTCACTTTCCAAACTGCTGACTGGATGAAATGGTTTTCAAGGTCAAATCTCCATCCAAATTTCCTTTTAGAAAGCCTGTGCTCTGTAACTGGGTTCTGATATCAGAAAAACTGATTGTACAAAGTAGAGCACTAAGAACCCAGACAAGTTACCATACCTCTCTAGGTCTCAGTTTTTCCATCTGTAAAATGAGTCTAAGTGTAATACCTACCACATAAGGTTTGTGGCAAGATTCAATGAATTTCACACAATGAGCTTTGGATGGTACCTGATATACAGTCAATTACTTCCTAACAGTTATTATCACACAGCTGATTGACAAATGGACAAACAGACCCAAAATTTGATGTTCTGATCAAATGTCAAAAGCAATTCGATATTGTCTGGCCCCATGGTAACAATTTCCTTTGCTCACTCGTCCAAGCTGCGCCTCTAACATTTCTTCTCTTAGCACTACTTCCAAAATCACAGTCTTTCTGCTGCCAAATCCCAGAAGCTTTTAATAGTGTTATTATTGTGTTTTTTTAATCACTGCAACAGTTCCATTTTTATTTAAAAACTAGATTCCAGCAACACCCTCCCAACTGACGCCAGTTTTTAATTTTTTAAACCAAAAGTTTATGTGTCTATCACTTCCCCCTACCCTGGTTCATATATCATGGAACTCTAGACTGATTAAATTTTGCTAAAATAATTTCAACTGTATAAATGGAAGCTACCCAAATTCCCCTAGAATGGAAAAGACATTTGTTAACCTGGTCACACAATGTACTAACCCATCCATATCTGGGCAACGCTCTCCATCTAATTGCCTTTTTGTTCTCACTGAAAGCCAGATGAGATCTGTAGGCCGTAGTATCATAGGGCCAGCAGATGAGGAGGCTGAAGTGGGTTTCTCAGGGGAGTAACAGGGGCAAGGGCCTAAGGAAGACCGACGACAACCGAGGCTCTCAGTGGCCAAAGACAAATTGGATGCTTCTGGCCAAGTCACTTCACATTGTCTAAGTTCCACTTAACTTACTTTCACTTAAGGTGAAACCCAACTTTTTCTTGAAATCCCTCTCTGCCTCTAACCTCTAAGCGAGACAAAAATTTGCAACCATCCCACAAGCATCTCGACCAGTCTGGACTTTATCAGGGCAGTAAGTTACATGTCAAGATGCAGCCTCAAAAGATAAGCTTCAGACAAAAGGAGGTGTGTGCATTTAACATGTGAGCCACAAAAGATGCAGCCTCCATTTACCGGAAAAATGCACCTGTGCCAAGCTGTCTTAGAACTCACGGCAAAACAATAAAATCCAGGTTCACCTTAATTACCTCATGGGAAAGGATAGCCACGCAAGCCCATTGTAAGGGTGACACATCTGGGCTTCCACCTGAGACTCTTCCATGAGCTTCTCCCATTCAATAATTCTGCCCAAAGGATGGGGAGTTCAGCTAGTACAAGACCGGAGTCCCAGCAGGGTTTATGAGAAGACCGTTTGTTAAGATATCATGTGTATAATCCTCTCCAGTTTCTCCTGTGGGAGACTTTGTTTCATAATCCTGACATCATAACTGGTTCCTCCAATCCAAAATCTTTTATGATGGATAACAAATGAGTGAGAACCCCAAGAATTCAGGGGGAGTAAAGGTGTTGTTTTACCACAAAAGCCTTAACAGAGTTAAAAAAAAAAAAAAAAAAAAGTTTCCTAAGGCCAAAGATGAACCAAGCTAATATGTCATTCCTTAACTACTCCCACGAGACTAGCTTCCTCCAAAAATGGCATTCCGAATCAGATTCAGGGGACTTTGCAAAGGCTGAGGTTTTTACTGATTCTTTTCTTTAAGATATTTAATTTGACTCTTCCTTTCTCTACAAGGCACAGATGCCAGGAATAAAGAAGTCATTCTTGAAAGCTGTTCGCACAAACAGCAAAGAACCTAGAGCATGCCATTCACAAAAGCCATGCTGAGTTGAGGCCCAGACTGTTCCTGGCTCCTGTAGTTGATTAACCCAGTGCCTTATCAAGGTAGGAATGGAGGGCTGTTCCTGCCGCCTCAGGAGAGTGAGAGTGGAGTAGGCAGACAGTGAGTCACGCAGCATACTTACGTCGCTCTTCCTGAACTTGGCTTTCAAGCTCTTCATGTTTAGTCCATTCAGCTTTCCAAAGCTCTAGAGATTTTCAACACCTAAGCAGAGAATGAATAAAAGAAAGAAATTAACTATTGAGGTTTCCAGATAAACACTACAGATATTCCCTCCTGCTAGGATTACAGCTTTTTGGCCATGGGCCACTGGGGTTGAGTTAGAAAGGTGTTCAGAATTAGAACCTAAGAAGTGGTAAAGAATGTGTTGTTTCACTCACGATATAGTCTCTAGAAGCTTCGGACATTTTCAAGTTAACCGAATCTAAGTTTTATCCCAACTTCCAAAACGTTAACAGAACAAGTTTAACTGTCATTGTACAAAATACAGTATCTGCGTGCAGCATGAGTTCCTATACGTGCTGTTCATGTTTTAATCCTACCATCCACCTCCTTTTGAAGGGCCACAATAGTAAAGAATGAGAAGGAGAACAGTTCATATTCCAGATGTCATTCATTCCATATTTATTTTTCTCAGTGTGGTTTCTTTTTTCCTCCTAAATGCACGCACAAGGCAGTTAGTAAAAAAAAAAAAAAAATGCCAGGAACAACAAAACCTCCCTCTTCAAATACCTCATTCTGCAGGAAGCTGCTCTAAACAATGAAAAAGGCTCCCTTCCCCCACCCCCAAGGTCCTCGTGGGACCCAGCAATTCCAAGTTTGAGCTGGCAGAGTCTTAAGAAATCCCCTCATTTAGGAGTTCTGGGGTCCCCTGCAAAGTGAACGTGACTTTTTTAAAGTATTATATATGTACTTTTTTTTTTTTTTTCCAGGGAAGACAGTTCCTAGTTTTCATCAGCCTCTGCAAGGAGTTGTCACCCTTCAAAAGTGAAGACTATTGATCCAGGCTAAGTGCCTCATGTTTCAGAGGGAGCAGTGAAGCCACAGAGAAGTCAGGAAACTTGCCACCGGCCAAAAGCCTGCTTATGATGGAATTGACAATCAGACCAGTAGCTGAACGCTTTTCCCACTGCCCTGTAGCTTGAAAACTAAAACCCAAAAGCAGAATCCTGTGCTAAAACACGGTACAGACTTTATCTCTTTCACCCTTAAAACTGGAAAATTACAGAGTGTGGAACCTTTGCATTTAGGTCAAAAGGGCAAGAAAATCTGTATGCAAGTTCCCAACACGTAGCAAGCACTCTCTAAATGTAACTTCGAGCCTCACCTGACAAAGTGAGAACAGATGAACCTTAGCAGTACTGTCCATTTGGGCACGAAGGAAGAGCGGTCCCATGTTTACCCTTGCTGGACATTATTTTTCAAAAGCCTTTCAAAGCCATCTCTGTTCCTCTATCGCCCTTATCATTCTGGACTAAACGGATTTGAAGCAAAAAAGGGAAAAAAACCAAGCCACTGAATGGCTGTACTCCTCCTTCCTTGTGTCTTCATCACTGCCTCCAGAAGTTGTCCAGCGACTCTCTGGCTTCAAACATTGTTTACTTTCATTTTCGCTGCTGTCATTAAGCAGGGCCTTTGGATGAAGGGCACAAAACCCCAGTCATCAGAAAGCCCTTCGGTGACATTAATCTGGAGGCCACACCATTACTGCAGCCTCACCGTGGTCTCTTCCAATCTTCCCGGCCTGGGTAGGAGTGACTGAATGTGTGTTACCTTGGAAACCATACACGCTATAATTAGCCCTTGTTAATTGCCAAGTATTTAGCCACAGGCTGGGCTGGTACCTGAAAAGCAAAGTGCAAACTCCTGGACAGTGTTTCTCACCACTGGCTCCTCATTAATCTGAATCACAAGGACATGGGGACAATTTGCTAAAGGCCAAATCCTAGTCCACATCCTATGGAAACTGAACCTCAGGAAGCAGGGCTCAGGCATGTCCTTGGTTGAATCTTTTGTTCGGTAAGGTTTGAGAATCTTTTTTTTTTATCTAGGGGAGTGGGGAACAAGCATGGGCTTGTACTTGTGAGAAGGGAAGGCGCAGAGAGAAAGGAAGAGAGAGAATCCCGAGCAGGCTCCACACCTGCAGTGCAGAACCCCAGGGTGGGACTCAAACCCACAAACCATGATATCAAGGCCTGAGCCCTAGTTGGATGTTTAACCGACTGAGCCACCCAGGCACCCGGAGCTTTGAGAATCTTTTTTTTTTTTTTTTAACGTTTATTTATTTTTGAGACAGAGAGAGACAGAGCATGAACAGGGGAGGGTCAGAGAGAGGGAGACACAGAATCTGAAACAGGCTCCAGGCTCTGAGCTGTCAGCACAGAGCCCGACGCAGGGCTCGAACTCACGGACCGTGAGATCATGACCTGAGCCGAAGTCGGACGCTTAACCGACCGAGCCACCCAGGCGCCCCGAGAATCTTGAAGTAAGGTAGATGAGGCAGGGAATACACTCATCAAAGTTATGCTGCATCATTTAACAACCCTTTTTTGTGTCAATGCAAACCACCTTTTGATGAATCCAAGTAGAAATAACGATAATCAGATATTCCCCAACTGCCACTGGCTCACAGTTCTCCCAAAAATGGCAGTCATCCTTTGAGTTCAATTCCTTCCACCTTTGGGTGAAGTGCTAATAACCAAGGAGAAGCCCAATCTATGCAAGAGGAAAGGGAGAAAGGGAAGACAAGGTTTTCAAAAGCCACAAACTGTGTAGCCCACCAAGGTGGAACCACCCAAAGCATTCCTTCAGTTCTGGAACACAATGTCTTAGGCAATGGTGGGTAAGACTATTATTTGAGCTCATTAAGTTTTTTGTGGGTGTTGTGCTTGTTCTTGTGTGTTTTTCTTTGACTTTTTTTTTTTTTTAGCATTGCAATGAGAACATGCAAACACTTATTTGAAGAGGATTAAGTAAATAAAGCACTTAATTCCAAAAATTCCCAGAGGCAGGCAGATATTAGCTGTGAAATGAATGTCTTCCTGGAGTCATGGGTCTGGGTGTGTGATAGCTGGGTGGTCCATAGGTACAACTTCCAGATGATAGAGATAGGGATCAAGGGTAAAGAGGTTCTGGAAGCCTACAGAATAGTAATTTTAGACACAGAACTGTAGCTGGGGAGAGGGGGTAATGATAGTAATAGGTCACTGTCTTCCTGGTATTCACAAGAGGATCTAACATCTGGAAGTCATGACTAATGGTAGTAACCTGCCCCTGACAGGGTGCTGGGTTCTGTCTGCCCCAGCACCTTCTCTTCCCCAAGAAGACCCACAAGTAAATCAGGGACTTGCCTTCCTTGGGTCAGCTGGAATCTTACTGCTCCAATTCCCAAATCCAGACTTCCAAAGCTCAGATTGGGTTATAGCCTATCTTGAGCACAAGTGATATCTATCAGTAGATCTAGGCTACACTGATAGCCGTCCTTGGACAAGTCACTTAATCAAGACGACTTACTTCAAAAGGGCTGCAGTGAAGCTTAATTAACTGTGCACCAGCCTAATTTGGATAGTACAAAAAGGCGACATGTGACACATATATGGGAAAAACTGTAAGTACTCCTGTTTCAAGAATAAAGCACATCCCACTCACCAAGCAGAAATATTCGTTTACTAACATTTGCTTGTCACTGGAACATGGCTCCCATTGCTATCACCAGTCATCAAATCACATCAAGTCAACTGATGAGGATGAACACACAGACTTACTACCTTCTCATCTGAAAGACTGCATCCAACAAACAGGCTTTATTAAAATCCTTGTTCCCTTTAAAGCTCTCAATCAAAGCTTAACCGGAGGTACCTTTATCTGCTAATTCTAGCCTGAATCAAGAAACCTTGGTATGAGCCTATAGAGCTTTATTATGAATGTTAGACTTCTTTATTAAAAATAACTCAGAACAAATATGGAGTTTCCTTTTGGGGAGATGAAATCTTCTAAATCTGTTGTCATGATGACTCCATAACCTGTGAACATACCAAAACCATTCAATTATACACTTCAAGTGGGTTAACAGAAAAGACTGTGAGTTCTATCTCAACAAAGCACACCTTACTAATCTCCACTACCTTCTCCAATCCTTAGAGTTAGGAAAATTCCAGTTTAGAAATCTCTGGACTGAACTGAAAGAGAACTTCAGAGGAACATGGGTTAACCAGCAATACCCATAACACTAAAATGTGGCTGCTCCTAGATGTTCTTTATTTAGCTATTTCTCTACCACAACCCACCCAACTGAAGTGGTCAGAAAAACGTTCCTCTATTTTCCAGCTACGTCTACTCCCACTCACTCCCACCCCCACATATGACCCAGGGATTATTTCATAAGGCGATGTTGCCAATTACATCAGCATAGGAGAGTCCTCTTGGAGCCCCAGCCAGTATTCTATTTCCATAATCACAAGTGAGACTCAGAAATCTGTAATTTTTTTTTAAACTCCTCGGGTGATTTGGATGCTCAACGAGATTGGGGAAACACTGTCCTAGACTCAGTGATATTATACCTATAACTGACACTTTCATTAAAAAAATAAACTAGAGGGGCGCCTGGGTGGCTCAGTCAGTTAAGCATCTAATCTGACTTCGGCTCAGGTCATGATCTCACGATTTGTGAGTTCAAGCCCAGTGTCTGTACTGACAGCTCAGAGCCTGGAGCCTGGTTCGGAATCTGTGTCTCCCTTTCTCTCTGCTCCTTCCTCACTCATGCTCTGCCTCTCTCAAAAATAAATAGATGTGAAAAAAAAATTTTTTTTTTAATAAACTGGAGACATTATACAAGTAGGTATGTGTTCACTGAATGTATCTGAATCTTTCACAATACTGGGGTGTGCAGCATGAGGGTGTGGAAGGGAGCCCTCTATATTCGAAATCCTACAAGAGCAGCTAGCTGGCTACCCATGGCCACCAGGAGCAATATTAACTCGCAAAGGCAACTGGCAGCTGGACACACATGTATGTTTTCCTGGATCCCAAGAATACATCCGCATCTAAGGCACCATACCATAGGGTTCAAGGGCAGTGGTTTAAAATTGTTCCCTCTGAATCACTGCAACATTAGAGAAGCAGAATAAATAACAATGTTGTGTGCCTAATTATTCCTCCCATCATGGAATGTGGAGATACTTCTATGAATCCTTAGCAACACTGCAACACTAATGCACACCCCAGATGGGCCTCAGGGGGTTTTCTGAGGAACACTGGGCTTAAAATCCCCAGCACTGAACAATGCATTGAAACAAATGTAAGGAACTAAAATTAAAATACTTCTCTCCTGGCCAGCACCTACCTCTTCTCCCTTAAGTACTTGTTTCCTCAGACAATAATCTCTCTGCAACAAAGATGGAATTTTAACCAAAAGCTGTATAAACACTCAATTCTCTCAATCTGGCAAAACAAATACATTCTGCAAAAGGTCTCTCCAGATCAACTTTCCCAGTAAGTTGACGCTGACAACACAGCACCTCATGCTATCCAAACTGCTCCTGGGGTTAGAAGCTGCAAGTCTCTGCCTGTGTCCAGGACTAGGTCACTATTTCTGGAATAAAGAACATCAAATGGGAACCAGAGGTCAGTAAGTCCTGTTCCCCTTCACCTGATTTTATCCACAGCTGACATGTTCTTATCTCAGTAAGATAGGATTTTAAACATACGTTTAGGTTATGAGAACTCTCAGCAGACACTATGGAGGACTCAAAACTGACCAAGGGTGCGACAGCTAATAATTAGGTGTCAAATACTGCAGGAATTCAAAGAGTGGAAATCTTAGAGGCCTGGGGAAAATCAGAGAAGTCTTTACTGCAGGGGCAGGGATGTAACTGGCCTTAAAGGAAACTCAGGATTTGGGCAACCTGATGAAGAAAGGCCATCTTGTCTAACCTTTCCCACAAGACGGGGCATGTCCACCTTAGATTTTCTAGGCAAAGGTCAGACACTGGTCTGATCTCTTTAAGCAGTCCTAGAAGCTTCTCTCAGGGGGTTGCATAGGCATGGTGGGCATCATTGCATGGCTCCTTCCAAAGAAAGACCTTCCCCCAATCTCCACAAGCTCCGACCCTTTTACAACCTGGACGTGAGTGAGGGGTGCAAGAGTCCCATTACCAGTTTTCAGCAAATTTGAAAATGTGCATCTCAGGCTGCTTACTTATTTTAGGGTGGAGGGTTTTCCCAGTAGGATTTTCATTTTGCTTCCACTTGGACACTGGCCATCAGCATACAATCAATAAATGTTTCGCAAATGTATGTGTGGAACAAAGACATAGGTGAGGCGCCTGACTAGTCAACAGACTTCACATTTGACCTCAGCAAAGCTCTCTTTGGTCGCAAAGGCACTGGGTTAGCTGCACTGGGATCCGAGGAAAGGCAATATGATTAGATTTCACCATGTACATAAGAAAGCACTAAAGTAAAACAAACAAACAACAACAACAAAAAAACCATTTGGTCAATGAAGTCTTACCAAGTTGCCCTTTTTTCTGTCCTGCCTGCCCTCTTCTCTGGGTCACACTCCATATCCAGCACCTCCCCAGCCACATACTTGAGCTCAGCCATGAGAACCACCCATTTTGAATAAAGGAATGTAAGAGTCAACAGAGAGCAAGGACCATCAGGTAGAACCCTGGGGGCAAGTTCTCAGAATAGAGATTTTACCAGCCCCGTAGGAGAGAGCTATGGGTCAGGCCAAGGAGTCCCCCCAGATCAACACGCCTGCTCTGTTACTTTGCGTGAGATTCTACCACTTCTAGTCAAGGAGCTTCTCAATAAGGAAAAAGTCCATCCCAAATGGGTCCAAGCCTTCAACTCCAACTTCATCCCAAACGGGTCCAAGCCTTCAACTCTAACTTCAGCAAGACTCTCTCCATAGTCAACACTCAAAGTTCACTATGGCTGAGCAAATGAATGGTAGAGGAATGAATGAATGCATGGGCACTAAGTGCTAAGTTGGAAACACAAAGATACAAAAGATATTTCATTCCAAAGCAAGTGGCCAGCATAAGATGCAGGTTTTCAAAGGATTTAGCCAAAAAAATAACTCTTGAAGCCCTTACATCTGGAGTCTAACAGGGTCAATGTGTGTCGCAACTGGAGAGGCTCTTTCTCTGGGATGAACTAGACACTGATCTCCCCCTACTGGGCCCACTCTACCCCCAGGTTTGCCACGGAAACCCTGGGGAGACCAGCAGCCCTGACAGCTAGATGAAGCAGCGAGCCACCAGGAGAAAGTGAGGAAAGAGATCTTTTCTTTTAAATCATAGTTGAACTTTTTATTATTATTTAAGTTCAACATTCTAAGTTCTAAATTAAGGGTATTTAGCAGGGGTGAAGGGTGGGTGAAATGGGCGAAGGGGATCAAGAGGTCAAACCAGGGTCAAACTTCCAGTTCTAAAATAAGTTGTTGAGGACGTAAGGTACAGCATGGGGACTATAGTTAATAACATCGTGTTGCATATTTGAAAGTTGCTAAGAAAGTCCATCTTAAAAGTATTTTGTAACTACCCATGGTGAAGGGACATTAAAGAAAGCTGCTTTATGATTACATCTTAGGAGGCATATTTATTCAGCAAACCAGATACATATGAATAAATAAATGAATGAGCAAACACAAGCAACTTTTACTGGGCATTAATTACCGGCTAGGTGCTTTCATATAGTATTCTTTCTTATGAACTAAGGTGCAGGCTTGTTAAATGATTACTCAGATGATAAGGAAGAGAAAGTTTAGGGGGAAAAAGACAAAAGCAATAGTTTCATTTTGGCAGTGGATCCTTTCTAAAATACTCTAATATTTCACTTTTTTTCCCCCAAGAAAATAAATGACCGCATTCTTTTTAAATTGTAAACGTCTTTCAGATAGCGTATCATAGTAATCATGTGATAAAACTCTCTTGAGAACATTAATCTCCTTCAATAAATTCACAACTTGCCTTTATCCAGAGGACAACACTTCTCTTGTGAAACAAATACATCATTCTTCCTTAAAAATAAAACCTGCCATCAACCAGAACCAATCTAGGTCCATGAATCAGTCGGGGCCAGCAGCACAGATACAAAAGTGGCCAGCGCTCTGGCAACATTACTATCTCGTCTGTCAAATCTGCTACTCACATGCTCCAATAAGCCTACCAAAGAAAAGCCCCAAGGTTACCTCATGCCCTAAATCCATCCAATTTAAAAAGCACGGGCTTAATCAAGACAAACTACTTCTGGAATACAAAAATCATCCTAAGACTAAGAAATTCCATGTGATTATCCCTCATGTTGAGACTATTTTTAGATCCCCAAAATGCCTTTCCAATTCTGCATTTTCTTGATCTTTGATGTTGATGTCAATAGCACCGTCTAAACATACTGCTGTGTTCATCTTTCCAGAAAAAAAAAAAAAAAAAAAGATGCCCTGCGCAGAGCTAATAAACAAGTCGAAATGGCAAGGCACGTGTGCCATGAACTTAAGCTTCTTCCTCCCAGTCTACTCCTTTGGCCTCACCCATCTTGAAACCCAAAAGGACCAATTGAGTTTAAAAATACAGATCCAGGGGGCGCCTGGGTGGCTCAGTCAGTTAAGCGTCTGGCTCTTGATTTCGGCTCCGGTCATGGTCTCTCTTTGGGGAGATCGAGCCCCATGGTGGGCTCTGTGCTGACCATGCAGAGCCTACTTGGGATTCTCTTTCTCTCCCTCTCGGCCTCTCCCCCGCTCTCTTTCTCTCTCAAAATAAACTTTTATATATATGTATATATGTATACATATATACATTTTATATATATGTATATGTATATATATATGTATATACATATATATAATCTCCATCCAATACTCAAACATTACTGGTGAACATATAAAATGTGGAAAACAAAAAGCCACCGTGGAAAGCAGTTTTTACGAAGCTAAATATAAACTTACCATACAACCCAGCAATTCCACTCCTGCGGGATCTTGCCAAGAGAAATGAAAACATATGTCCACACAAAGATTTGTACACAAATGTTGATAGCAGTATTCATAATTGCAAAACAAGTGGAAACTACTGAAATAGCTATCAGCTAGGTAAACAAAGTATGGCATTCCAAAACGAAGGAATAATACTATCCAGTACTAAAAAGGAACAAAGTATCAGTACATGTTGCACCATGGATGGAACTCAAAACCATCGTGCTAAGTGATGGTCAGACATAGAAGACCACACATTATAAGATTCCATTTGTAGGACATGTCTAAAAAAGGCAAATTTATAGAGACCAAGTGGCTTAGTGGTTGCCTGGGGCTGGAAGTGGTAACAGATTGCAAATGGGCAAGAGGGATCTTTTTGGGGTGAGGGAAAGGTTTTAAAACTGGATTCTGGTAATGGCTGTACAACAATAAGCTTCCAAAATTATTAAACTGTAGGTTAAAATTGGTAAATTTTATGAAATATACTCATGGGTCAATGAAGCCGGTTTTTTAACTATCAAATACATAAAGTGAAAAAGGGGGCCATCTGCCAAGTTAGGTAGTGAAAAATGTCTTTAGAGGAAGTGAGAGGGTAGGGTTCCATTTATGGTTATATTTAATTCTTGTTTTTACGCTAGAAAAACTTAATTGTCAAACATTGGCTTACCGCAGATTTCATCGGTTCTCTTACTTTCAAAATGGGGAGGACTTGGACTCCACATTCTGGAATGTTGGAAATGTCATTACAGAGATCACAATGGTTTTGTTTGGACTGTTCAATTTCTTTACCCATATATCCAGGGCCTCAAATACTTTTCAGAACAAGGGAAAAATATGTTAATAACTCAGACTCCATGTCTCAGGGCCCAGGAGCAGGACTAGAGGGTAGATGCAGAACACAAAAATTATTTCTGCTGCCCAACGGTCATGTTTGGACATTACTTGAACATCGTGCATTCAAAAAAGAATGTTCCTCATCTCGGTCCAACAGGGGTGGCGGGGGCTGCTCACTTGAAGGCAGGGCTCATTTCCTTTGACATAATGGGGTTACTTTGCATGCTGCAGTGCCCTGCCTTCTTCTGACAACCGCACCCCACCTCCTTTAAAAAAAAAAAAATCCCTCCAAGGTGTCACCCTCCTCCGACCTGGCTGTATTCTGACCATGGGTGCTCCCTGAGAGATGGGAATGTGTCTTCAGCAAGGCTACTAGGAGATTCTCCCTGGGATTTCAGGAGGAGGGTAGAGGTAGGGGACAGGGGAGGGAGAGAAGAGGGAGGAAAAGGAAGGGAGACAGGAAGGGAATGAAAGGGGGTGAGGGAGAGACCTTCCTCTCTGGTGGAGAAATGGGAAAGCATGGGCCTGGCAGCAGCCCCAGCCGGGTACAGAGAGCTGGTTTGAGAAAAGAACCAAAAAGGGCCCTGGGTCCAGGGATCCCTGAGGGCCTGAAGGGGCTTCTACCCTTTGAGCACAGGATTTGGGGTCACATGAGTCAGGACACTCTCCTTGTAGCCCAAGCTGGGTGTCTGTCAAAGAGACAAATCCTCATAGTGGATCTTGCTCAGGCTGTCATCTCAGATGCCACAGTAAAAGGGGACCTAGAACTTCAACATTTCTGTCTGATCACCTCCTTTCTGAAGTCAGGAGCTAAATTCACTTCAGGGACCTCCAGAAGCGAAATACACACTCTTTGGAGTCAAACTGGGCTGAACACAACAGATGACCTACAATGTCCCCTGTTGAACCCACAGGTAAGGAAGAGCAATTTTGTCATTCATTCCTTTAGCTATCAGCTGCTCCCTGGTGTATTCTGCCCCAGGCAGCAGGCCCTGGCCCACCCCTACCCCATGTACTCCATGCTGTATTCACCTCCAACACTGCAATCACCCCAGAAGACCTCTGCAGCAGGCCCAGCCTGGGTCTTTGGGCTATTTCCATTCCGAAAGGCTGTGCTGCTCTTTGACTCTTCTACAGGAACCAGCCAACAACGAAAAGAATCACAATTAACTGGACACGAACAGCATTAGACTATTTTAAAACCCTCATGAAATAAAAAGCCACCGTAACAGCTGGGTCCAAGAGGGACCCCGTGCTGCCAATGAGGTGCACCTGACCTCCTCTGCTCCACGGGGGACCTGGCTGCACAGAGCTGAGGGGGACTGGGGAGGGAGACCGGGAAGCTGCTCGGAGCTGAGGCTCAGGAGGAATAAGGAAAACCTTGAGGATAGGTGGGAACAAGGGGAAAGGAGCAAGGCGGTGGGGCGGCTCAGCTGGACCAGGAGGCCTCGGGGCGCAAGGATAATCCTCCAGGCAGTTAATCCTTGAATACCGCTGAAGATGGGATATGCAAACATGCTGCCAATCACCCCAATTTATTCTAAACAAGACACCTGGAAGAGAAGCCTAATGGGGTGGCTCAATCTAGGCACCATACCCCAGGGGCGATGCGAGCCTGGATCTGCCACACCCCTGCCCTGGCAGTGTGCAAGAGCCTCTCCAACCTTTTCCCATTAGAAGCCCCAGCCTGTTCCGTGCCTGTGCCAGATGGGGGCCCTAGAACCACCTGCCTAGTGAAGACAAACTATTAACTGAATGCGAAACCCTGGCCCTTCTATCAATTTCTGACCACTTTCTGTGTTTAGGGATAAGAAGCAAACAGCTTTCACATGAAAGATGGGAACACTTCCATTAACGGTAACAAAGATGAAACATTTTTCCCCCCACGCCCCAGACATCCACAGATCAACATGCCTTATATGTGACACCAGGAGGGTTTACAGGGTAAAAATATCACGGCTAGGCAAGAACTTGTAATTTAAGGAGAAAAAGAAGAAACCTATGCTGTTTTATTTATTCTTAGGCACTGAATCCCAACTACCGGCCAAGTACATAGGGGATGTAGAAATGTGGCTCATACACCATCCTGCCTACAAGAGGGGAAAAAAATAAATAAAAAAATAAATAAAGGTCTATGTAGATCAATGCACTTGCACAGAAGCACAGACATACAGATTTGTACACCCAACACACAATATCCATTATAGCACATGTAATCAGTTTTTGATTTACCTCTAAAGAAATGCTGAAAGCTAAGGGCAAAATCCCAGATAACTGGGTAAAGACACAGGGAAGCTGAAATGTGTTTACTGAAGGCATTCCAGGTGTCAGGTGTGCTAAGGTCACAGGATCCACAAAATGACATATTGTTAGATCAGTGCTGCCCAATACATGTGACTACCGAGCATCTGAAATGTGACTAGTGCACACTGGTGTGCCCTGTAAGTGGAAAACACACAACACATTTCAAGGACTCACTAGGAAAAACAAATGTCAACTATATCATCAGTAAGTTTTACATTGAATGCATATTGATAACATTCTGGACACACCAGGTCAAATAAAATATATCATTACAATTAATTTCATTTGCTTCCTTTGCTACTAGAAAACTCAAAATGACCTACGTGGCTTGTATTTGTGGCTCGCTTATGTTTCTGTTAGGTAGCGAGGACTGAAGATTTTCCCTTCAAAAGATGTGCGATGGCACATCCACTCAGTGACAGCAGCACCTTATTACTACTACTAAGGCAGGCAGAAAATTAAGCAGAAAATGTCTATGTTACCATGGCACATTTAAGGTGGACTTAATACCATAAACTCGTACAACTCAGGTCTGGCCAATACTCCAAGTTCATGATAAAGAATGCTGTACATTAAAAGATTCACTCTGTCACATGCAGGAGAAAGAAAGATGGTCCAACTGCTTCACTTCACTCCAGACTGCCGGACCTCTGCACACACTCAACTGGTACTCTGTTCCATGCGGTTCAGAACATAGATTTTTGTCCAGCAACAGCTGGACGATTTTCCAAAGCCTTCCATAGGGAATTTCACTTCCTCATCAGTTTGTTCTAAGTGCCACTGACTTCGCTTTCACCGCAATGTTACGGTTCTGTGCCTGGATTAGGACCGAAACAGCACGAGTTGTCTTGTGGAACTTGAGGAACTTGTTGATGCAATTTGGAAGAAGACTGGTCACTATAGACGGAAATATATCTTAACACCTGGTGGTGTGACAAGAGCAGGACTAAAGGAAGAAGGAAGTACAAAGAAAAACACACAGAAGACCCAAAGCGGAGATGAAGCAACCCCTCTCTGTTGCTATGACAGAACAGCGGCAGGTAGAACCATAATGGCCAGTCTACCAGCACTTCTTTCAAGGTAGGTGATAAAGGGGCACCTGGGTGGCTCAGCTGGTTAAGCATCTGACTTCGGCTCAGGTCATGATCTCACAGTTCAGGAGTTTGAGCCCAGCATCTGGCTCTGTGCTGACAGCTCAGAGCCTGGAGGCTGCTTCCAATTCTGTGTGTCTCTGTCTCTCTCTGTCTCTCTGTCTCTCTGTCTCTCTCTCTCTGCCTGCCCGCCCCCCCCCACGCTTGTCTCTCTCTCTCTCAAAAATAAACATTTAAAAACAAATTAAAGGTAGGTTGATAAAGAACATGATTAACATTAGCAATTAGAGTAACAGCCACAATAGTGGTCATTTACTTAAATGATTACCTTGCAAAATTTTATTTTACTTTGCAAAAAAATGTTTTTTGACTATTTAATTATAAGTGAGTATTTTCTCATTTAATGCTTTTACCACTTTGGAATAGATGCTGTTGTCAGATTAGGAAACTGCCATCCAGAAAGTTGATTTTGCCAAAGTGGCACAGTTTATAAATGAAGGAAGTTGGATTTAAACTCAGCTTCCAGGGGGGCGCCTGGGTGGCGCAGTCGGTTAAGCGTCCGACTTCAGCCAGGTCACGATCTCGCGGTCCGTGAGTTCGAGCCCCGTGTCGGGCTCTGGGCTGATGGCTCAGAGCCTGGAGCCTGCTTCCGATTCTGTGTGTCTCCCTCTCTCTCTGCTCCTCCCCCGTTCATGCTCTGTCTCTCTCTGTCCCAAAAATAAATAAACGTTGAAAAAAAAAAAAAAAATTTAAACTCAGCTTCCAGGCCCAAAACAGGTCACTGGGCTGCATATGAAATGCAGCACTAATAATAATTGTCAAACAACAACAACAAAGTCTGGCCAACAGACCAACCTTTTTACTACTTAAGAAAAAAAAATAGTTGCCTTTAAAGATGGAACAGTGCTCAGATCTGCTGGTGCCACATACGGAGCTCCTTCTAAGAAGTCTGAGTGGAGCAACTTGAAAAAGGCATTCTTCTGGCTGTTTGCCCTCACTCACACACCCCTGCCTCATTCCAGGGGAGGGTAGCATTTTTACTTCTTTGTCTTCTTCATTTGCAGAGCATATGTGTGACAAGAAAATTTAAGGAACTCACCAGTCAAAAATCCCTTTTCCATATAGCTTTGCTAAAGATACCAAGTCAGTAACAGTGAAAATGTAAAGACGATTACAGACCAGGGACGTGGCTATCTTTATACTCCACTGAGCTGGGAAACTACAGATTTGGGTGGAGGTTTCCACGTTTTGGTAACAATTTGCAAAAGCAGAACTTCTAGATACTTAGACGCGTCCTTGTGATTACAGCATTTCTGCTCCTTAAGAAATTATTCTAATATCCTGTGTAACAGCTCTTGCCAAGGTATAAAAAATGAAATATTACAATTCTTCAGAATTAAAAGCACCAAGAGTATAATCAAAGTGGAATCCTAGGGGCGCCTGTGTGGCTCAGTCGGTTGGGCGTCCGACTTCGGCTCGGGTCATGATCTTGAGGTCTGTGAGTTCGAGCCCCACATCGGGCTCTGGGCTGACAGCTCAGAGCCTGGAGCCTGTTTCGGATTCTGTGTCTCCCTCTCTCTCTGACCCTCCCCTGCTCATGCTCTGTCTCTGTCTCAAAAATAAATAAAACGTTAAAAAAAAATTTTTTTTTAAAAAAGTGGAATCCTAAAACACATCGCCCAACCAGACAGGAATGGGGCAGAGAGTACAGGTGTTATTTGTTATTTGTTATTTGTTATTTGAAGCACCCGCAACCCCCGGCAGGCGGCCACCCGAGCCTGAAGCAGATATCACCAGGATAGGGTGAGCCACTCTTTCTGTTTTCCCTTGCCACCTTGGATATAAACACCCGCTTGCCAGGTAATGAGAATAGAATGCGCTTTGTTCCAAGGGGTATGCACTTAAAATAATCAGGAGTGGTTTTAAAGAAGAGGAAGAAAGCAAGCTTGTTGCCAAACAAGACACTAACAGCAACACAGCCATCAACAGATTGGCCCCGAGACAGGCAAGGAGAGGAGTCATTTTGAGGAAATCTCTTTCTGGCTTTCGGAGGCTCTGGAGGAAAATAATAGAGAAAGTAAACAAACGGCACACGAAACATGGCATAAAGTGGTATAACACAGAAAGAAACTAATTAGAGGATTTGGTCAAGATTGCTGAATGGGGGTTAGTGGCAGAAAGGAGTTTCTTCTTAAAAGACCTCCTAGGAAATCCTGAACGGTATACAGGATTGGTCATAGTTTCTCTGCCTATATTTTAAATAGTTTTTCCCAACTTACAAAAAGCTCACAGGAAGGAAATGTGAAACTTTCGTTTAATCAGGAGAGAGACAGAATATAGCTTCACCTCTTCCGCACACGCCCTTCTCCAATCTAAGTTCACAAATACAAAGATCAAGAAGGTTCTGAGAGCATTCGAAGCATCGCCCCCATCGTAAATGTGGATTGGGTGGCCCCGAAAGATGATTCAACTGGAGAGAATGGCTGCTCACCACCACCCAGCCCGGCGTGAGGATCTCCTGACGAGGCTGACCCAGGACCTCAGGGCCCCTTCGATGCTTCCTAGGGCCCCAGCATATGTTTATGCCCAGGCCCTAGCTTGCATTTTAATTTTGGCTGCCTTGTACGGAAGGAAAAGGCAACCCACTGTCCATAAAGTTTGGCTCACAAGTTCCCACATCCTCTGGGCGGCGGGGAAGAGACCACGCCACGCAGTGAAGTGACTACCGGTCATAATCATCCAGGGCAAGTTAGTGCTCTCCATTTTTGAAAATGATCAATCACCAACATGTCAACTTTCATAGGAGGAGATGGTCAAGCTAAATGAGCAGTCTTGTCCAATTAAGAGACTCAGCACAGAAGTTAACTCACTGGAAAAGCTTGACAAATATTTGTTCATGTGATTCTTGCTCAGCAGTATGCTAAGGGACTGGGTTCTGGTACCTTCTGACCTTCATGTCCCTGCTCAATGCCATCTGCCTCCCGGGATTCCCACCAGAATCCAACCCAGCTTGTCCAAGTCTACACCAGTCTTCCTCATGGGCATCAAGTAATTAGCTACATATAGGACTCCTAAGGTCACGGTCTACATCACAGAGACAAAAGTACAACATTTAGGGGGCGCCTGGGTGGCTCAGTCGGTTAAGCGTCCGACTTCAGCTCAGGTCACGATCTCGCGGTCCATGAGTTCGAGCCCCGCGTCGGGCTCTGGGCTGATGGCTCAGAGCCTGGAGCCTGCTTCCGATTCTGTGTCTCCCTCTCTCTCTGCCCCTCCCCCGTTCATGCTGTGTCTCTCTGTCTCAAAAATAAATAAACGTTAAAAAAAATTAAAAAAAAAAAAAGTACAACATTTAGAAGCCCTGTGCTACGAGGAGCCAGAATGGAGGTCCATCTGGCTCTGCCTCTTAATGTGCACCTTCTAAGGGGTCATTTCACTTCCCTAGGCCCCAATCCAGCTGTGAAAGGAGTTCCCCCACCACTTTATCCCAACCATAGTCTGCCCTGTACTATAGTGGACTGCAAATGGGTTAACCTGGTTAAAACTGTAAGCCCCTTGAAGGCAGGTATCATCCTTCACGTACGAATCTTCTAACACTCAGCGATTCTATCAACATGGACTGCTCACAGTCCATGTGACAATGAAGAAGACCAGCCTGGACCTCCAAAAGCCGACAGCCAGGAGCACAGTGCCTGGTGCACCGAAGGAGCTCAATTCAATTAAACTGACTCATAGAGGCTGCATCGCTTGCCCTGTAACAGGCAGGTATGTTATCCCCTTTGGCCCGATTTTGACCAAAGAGACTGATGATGTCACCTAAGGTGAACAGTGACAGAATAAGCTCCCTGCATGGGGCTAACAATGGCAGTATCTGCTCCCGGTGTCTGCTACCTCCCACAGAAGGACGACTCTCTGGGAGCGCAGGCAGCCAGCTGAGGGTCAGCTCCCTGTCTTCCTCAGGTTTCCTGGAGGAAGCCCCATCAGGCTGGGAGGCCAAGATGAGCAGACAGACAGTGTGTTGGGAACATTTCCTCCACTGGACACTGCAAAGATTTATCCCGTGAGCTGGGGAGTAGGGTTAGGTGCAGCCCAGGGACATCTTAGTTCCATACTGCCACAGCAAGGGAGGGAGGTGCTGCCCCCGGAAAGCAGAAGACCACCCAGACCCAACACTAGACCAAGAAATAGGTGGTCCTTGGGGCGAGAAACTCAAGACCCTCCTTAGAATTCATCAGAGCTCTGTGATACAGTCAGACTACTAATCCACGCATTACTTCTGAATAGCATTTTATTGCATCCAGTCCAAACAGTTCCTAAAAATGGTCAGTGGCATGTCAACTGGTCGGCATAGCAACCAGTGACTGGTTTTCCAACTGAAGGTGTAATTCTTTCCACTCACGTATGACAGGTTATCAGGTCTGGGGATAGTGGCACATGATAGAAAATAAACCCTTGTAATTATACTCTTGATCCCTAAGAGGTAGCTGTTAAAGGTAAACAGCACAAATTCGATAGTGGTTTTCTAGGTGCTTTCAACAGATCTTGAGATTTTTGCTTTTTTTTTTTTTAAGTTTATTTTGAGAGAAAGAGGAGAGAGCACAAGTGGGGAAGGAGCAGAGAGAGAGAGGAAGAGAGAGAGGAAGAGAGAGAGGAAGAGAGAGAGGAAGAGAGAGAGGAAGAGAGAGAGGAAGAGAGAGAGGAAGAGAGAGAGGAAGAGAGAGAGGAAGAGAGAGAGGAAGAGAGAGAGGAAGAGAGAGAGAATCCCAAGCAGGCTCTGCCTGGTCAGCTCAGAGCCCAACGCGGGGCTTGAACTCACAACCACGAGATCACAACCTGAGCCAAAGTCGGATGCTTAACCAACTGAGCCACCCGGGGGCCCTTAGATCTTGGGCTTTTAATCTGGGGAGTCCAAAGAGGTCCATAAATGTACTTAATGCAGGGAGTTCCATGCTCTTGAGACCGACAAAGATTATGAATGTACAGCATCCCTGTATATAGGTGAAACTCTCCCTAGGAAAAATGGTCCAAAAGCTGTATCAGATTTGCAAATGTGTACAAAACATTTAGAAATCACTGCTAAGTGGCCTTTTCTGGTTTGCAAAATGGACTCCTCTTGGAGGAAAACATTTTCCTCTGTGCTGCCCTAGAGCAAAGGGAAGCTGTTCAGCCTTACATTCATTACCAGCACACTCTGCCAGAGTTCCTTTTTCTGGTTGACTTTCCATCACTGCCACCAACAAAAGAACTGG
This sequence comes from Lynx canadensis, assembly GCF_007474595.2. NCBI lineage: Eukaryota > Metazoa > Chordata > Mammalia > Carnivora > Felidae > Lynx > Lynx canadensis. Next base: position 212,412,428 of record NC_044303.2, read on the forward strand.
ACAGATGTAGTGAACAGTCTCATAGATGCTGCTGTGGCTGTTTTGTAGTCATTTACACTTTGAGAAGAAAAAAACAGGGGCACCTCAGTGGCTCAGTCAGTTAAGCATCACACTCTTGATTTCAGCTGAAGTCATGACTCACAGTTCCTGAGTTCAAGCCCCGCATCGGACTCCACATGCACACTGAGCCTGCTTGGGATTCTCTCTCTCCCTCTCCGCCTCTCCCCCACACACTCTTTCAAAATAAATAAACTTAAAGGACATTATTATAAAAAAAACATTCCAGATTTAGCAAACCAAACTCATCTAGAAATCATAAAGAAAAAAGCAAAGAGAAGACCAATTTTGTTGTTACAAATCGCCATGCCTAACAGGGATAAGAAAAGTTGAGTTGCGGTATAAAAAATATAATGATTGTGAGGGAAAATTGATAAGTAGAGAATGAATTGCTTATGTTAGCTTACCTGATAATAAACTTTGGTGTTCAGCAAATATCAATCTAAGGAGAAAATAAAAATAGTCTATGTTTTCTCCCACTGTACAAGTAAACTTCTTAGACTACAACCAACTCTTCTCACAAGCAGATTCTGTGGTGACGAATGGTAATGGTATTTACATAGCAAAACAATGTATATCCAGTAATCACCATTCACTACAGAAGAAATTGGACTAGACAGCAGGTGAGGTTAGAGGAGGTGACCCACCACACATAACCCACTAGAATAGCAGTCAAAACACAATGCACAGACTTTTCTGAACGGTGGACATGTTTCTTGAACACAGGGGAGAAAACAAAGGCTTAGAGAGGCGAAATGGCTTTGTGTGGGGAGAAAGGAGACCTGCATCTTCTGAACCTCAACCTGCATTTTGCTATCTCCACTCCTCTTCCCTATCTTTTGATTATTAAATTCTAGACTAGGACAGCTAAATATCTGATGACCTCCATGAAAGGCTTTATGCACACCTGTGCATGAGTGTGTGTGTGTGTGTGTGTGTGTGCGCGCGTGCGCGTGTAATTCAATAAATGTTAATCACCTACTATGTGATAGATATGCTACTGGACACATGGAATAGAAAACTGAAGAATGAGGCAGACTTCTTCATTCAAATAGAATTTGTTTTAAAATACATGGTTAAGTCCATGAAGTTACTTATTAAAATACTGACTAAATTTACTGATACCGATCAGTGAGTCTGATGTTGAAGACTAGTTTTTTGTTCACTGTAGATGGCTGGAGTTGGGAAACTGATGGTTGATTAACAATCCTCTTGTGGGGCGCCTGGGTAGCTCAGTTGGCTAAGAGACTTTGGCTCAGGTCATTATCTCCTGGTTCAGGAGTTCAAGCCCCGCGTCGGGTTCTGTGCTGAAAGCTCAGAGCCTGGAGCCTGCTTCAGATTCTGTCTCCATCTCTCTGCCCCTCCCCTGCTCATGCTCTGGCTCTCTCTGTCTCAAAAATAAACACTACAAAAAATTAAAACAAAAACACAACCCTTCTCCTTCATTAAACCACCTATACTTTTCAGCTCATGGGTAGTAACCCAAAAGGAAGAAATTTCTAAATCATGTAGCATCTTGAGACTAATCAAATTATTGTATGCTTACAGTTTTCAGCTTGAAGTGTAACCCTATCTGGGTCCATAATAAACTGATTCTTCCCAGTATTATTTTATTACAGAGGATACAATGGTTGTACTTCGATACACTAGTTATTTTTTTGTAAAGGATACCATCAGTATCATATACCCATATAGTTAACAGGAAAAAAAACAACCCTAGACTCCTTTTCTCTATCACCCACTTAAAATACACCCAAGAGGCCTTTGATATATTTAGTTTTGTTTTGTCAACTCCTATATTCATCATGCAAGGTAGAGAAAATTCAGTTTGGCTTCTAGCAAAATAAAGCATGACACTAGAACAGTGTTTATAATAAAATTAAGGATTTTATGATGTGACAATTTTAAAAGTATTTCTAGGTACCCTACTATATATTGGTTGCTTTTGGATCTTCTGATTAAGGTCATCTCCCTCCCTCCCAACAAAAATTCACCATGAATGTAGTTAGCGATGATGAGTATACCCTCCGCAAACAATTCAGAGAAACACACTTTCTATTCTTGGAAATTCAGTGTAGTTGGCATTGAGACCATTCCTGGGCTGTCTGTACAGATGCTGTGTGGATAGGAGAGTCAGTCTTCCACATTTAAAATGTTGGAAAGCTAAGTTATCAAGAAAAGCAAAGATGGGTGTGCTTCCAAATGTTACTTACGTTTTCATCTGAATTCAGGTTTAGGCAAATGTTGGCAGAAAAAAATAGGAAGACAAGTACTCTGTAGGATAAATCACACAGATTTAAATAGAGTACTTTGTTTCTAAGATGTATATATTTTTTTATCTTAGGACATCTTGGGGGACTCAGTTACAGCTGTGGAACCACCAGCACCATTAAGGATATCCACAATGTACTAAAAGAGAAATTCTAAGTAGAAAAACCTACAAAGAGCATTATATCCATTCATCCAAACATTTGAGTACCAACTATTTGTCAACACTGCTCTAGGCACTAAGGATACAGCAGCAACAAAAGACACAAGATCCGTGCCTTTGCAGAGCTTGTGTTCTCCTAATGAGACGAATATGTACCAAAATATATGGCAAGCTAGGTGTTAAGCGCCATGGAGAAAAAAAAAAAAAGACAGAAGAGGGGCAGGGCATGCTGGGAGCTGATGTGACACACACCTGAGTGAAGACCTGGGGTACTGAAGGGCACAGCCATGGAGAGGATCTAGAAGGGTGGTCTAGACAGTGGGACAGCAAATGCGAGTGCTGAGGCAGGAATGTGCCTGGCGATTTGGAGGGATAATGAGGAAGCCCAAGTGTTTAAATGCCTTAAATTGCTTCCAGATTAAGGGGTTACAATTTGGGGCAAAATGTCAACACATTTTCATAAACTCTTAGAGCAAGAACATGCCTTTGCAAATGCTTGCTAAAACTACTTAATCTTACCAAGCTTGAAGAAATGAGGAAGAGAAGCTTGAGTGGGTAATCCAAGGTTACACCACTGGTGACGCCTGAGAAAAGCCTTTGGAACAAGTATCCCAAACTCAGCACCACAGTCTGTCTCAGACTTCAACTTTATAATTAAGAGGCTCTGTTCCTCCTCAAAAAAATGAAATTATAAAAAACAAAATAATCTAAGAATCTTAGAGCTGAAAATAGATCAAATTCACTTTTTTCACTCAACAGATAAGAGAGACCCTATGTACACCCTAAATTTTTGGTGAGGTATGAAATAATGAATGCAGCATTACCTAGACCCGATCACCCAGCAATTCATGGGATAGGTGTAGAACAGAAACCGGTCTCTAATAGCTTATAATAGCACTGTTCATTATACTTAAAAAAAAAAAAAAAATGGAAACAGATCAACTGCCCTTAGTAGAAAAAGTGTAACGGTGAAAAATTGGAAACATTCTAATTTTCTCTTTGCAAGGGATTAGTGTACTACCATTTACTTCTATGCTGGAATTCTCTGTAGCAGCTCAATAAGAGTTACATGGACCTCAACACATAATGACATTTAAAAATGCAAGGGGTGTGTACATAGACTTATGCCATTTATGTAAAATATTAAATACACAAGCTCACAGATATTGCTTATGGACATATAATATACAGAAATACCAAAACGTGCTTGGAAACTACGAATCTAACTTCACTTTAGTGGTCACCCGAAGACGGAGGAAGTGGAGGAAGAGTGGATAAAACACTTCAGTTGCAGTTTTATTGGCGGCGATATGAAACAAATAATGGACATATTAGCAACTTTTAAACATAAGTAGTGGCCATTTTTTATATGTGAAATATTTCCTACTTAGTTTTATATTGAAAGGAAAAAAGAAGAGAGACAAAGCTCCTCCATCATATTCCATTAACTGCAAGCCAAGTTTCCTTAACCTCCAAACCTCAGTTTCTTCACCTTTAAAATGTCAGTGACACTAAGTGTGCCTGCCTCAAAGAGGATTTGGGAAGCGGTGGCCTGGAGACAGTGCTTCAACGTCAGGGGCACAATCATGCCCCTATTTAGTCTCCATGGCCCAGCACCCACTCTTTCTATTCAATTTCACAAATAGCAATAAGATTTTTCACAACAGGGTTACAACCACCATCACCACCCCCCCAAAAAAAGAGTCATAAAACAAGTCTAAGGTGATAGACTTATTCATTAATAAATTCATTAATTTCATTAATTAATTTCATTAATTCATTAATAAATTCATTAATAAATTAATGAATGAATGAGTTAATGAAGCATCTCAAAGAATGGAGAGGAAAAAACCTGGGATCTCCCAGCACAGGACCACCTTTCCCAATGCAACTGTTATGCAAACACTGGTTGAAAATTATAAGAACTGGATAAGTTTTCTCACATTAAAGTCTACTATCTTACAAAAGGCCATGGAGGAAAAAAATGACACTGGTTAGGCATCATTAAGAAAAGATGATCAGATGACATCCACCAGTAATAAAACTCCCAGCCACACCTGTGAACAGGTGGGGGCCAGGGCAACCAAAATCCTCCCTGTGATGCACTCGCCCTTCTCCAACTTTGTGCAAACCACAAGGTGAGGCCCTGAGAGCAGCATCTGCTGAGTCCTACTGATGGACAGACCAGTTCCTCCCCCTGCCAGGCCCTTACAGTCTTAAGATCACATTCTCCAGAGAACTGGCAACGTCCGCATCCCAGCCAGCTTAGCATTCTCCTCTAGAGGAAGGAGAGCCGAGACCCTGCCAAATCACCTGGGAACCTGCGGCCACGGGAAGCTGCTGGTCTTGGTGGGCGGCCTTGAGCCCCCAGATATGCCCGGACCATTGGAAATAAAGTTGCGCCGACTGGGTTCCCTGGAGAAGCGCAAGCCTGGACAGACAGCCCAGGCCCCAGCCCCTGGGAGGTCACTTATAACTTCTCCACTTCACACTGGGCTCCATCCATTCAGTCTGCTGCCTCCCCGGGCTCCGGGACCCCACCCCCACCCCACAAAAGGGGAGAGGTCCACACGAAAAGGAGAGCGTGAACCAGAAGGCAGCAGACGAACCCTAAAAACTGCAGAAACTTAAGCGCGGACACAAACCTGCTCAAGCCCGCAGCCAAGGGAAGGCAGGTTAGAGTGGGTACCCACCCACCTGGGCAGAGGTGGGGACAGATGGCGGGCGAGCGCCCCTCGCCCGAAGTCCCAGCTGCCGCCCCGTGTGCGCCCGAACTCCAGCATCCCGCCTCCCGGCCCTCCTAGAAGCTGAGGCGGGGAAAAGGACACGAGGAGCGAGGGGCTCTAGCAGGCCCGGTGTAGCTTCGCCTGCACCCCTGGGCCAGCCAAAGAGCTCCCTAGAGTCAGAAAAGGAACAATAGCGGAGCCTCGGTCGCCGGAGCCATCCAGAATCTCCCGCTTGCACCTTCCTCCCACCCAGCTCCTCCAAGTTCAGCGCCGAGGCGGGTCGAGCCCAGAAGCGAGGACCCGGGTGGTGGGGGAGGGTGGGGGCGCCGGGCCGCCAGGCAGGTGGGAGAGGGTGCCGACTCGCCGCCCCCTCCCCAGGACGCCCTGCAGGGCTGGCCATTCATTCTCGCCCGCGCTCCCTCGGCCCGTCCAGCCCCGTGCCTCGCCGCTGCCGGCCTGCGAGGGGCGGTGGGGGGCAGGCAGCAGCAAAGCCCGCTCCCAACTTGGCCCGTTCCCCCCTGGCTCACTCGGATCCCCACATCCTCCTCTCCCTCTGCAGACAGCGGGCGGCCGGCGGCAGACAAGGGAGTGGTGGCGGGACCCTCGCTGCCACCCCGCTAAGCCGTTCCACCGGGCGCGCCGTCCCTCGCCGGAGCCCCAGACACAAAGGCGGGGCCGCGAGCCGGCTCCCCGCTCCGGGAAGAGCCTCCCGACTCGCGGCGCCGCGCACTCACCCCATCCAGGCGGCGGCGGCAGCTCCCGGGCCGCGCTGGCTGCGCCACTCGGCCCGCCGCTTCCCCAGGAAAACGCGGCCGCCGGGCTCGCTTCCTGCTCGGCTTCCTGCGCCTCGGTCCCTCCTCCTCCCCCGCTGCGGGGGTCAGTGGGCGCCACGGCTCCCGGGCTGGGCCGGCGGGGCGGGGGCAGCGGCAGCACCACCACGTGGCCACCCGGCGCCGGCCCCCGCCGACCTGGATCCAGCGGGAGCGAGAAGGGAGGTGCTCGCCTCTCCCCTCCCCTTCCACCCCGCGCGGCCCCAAATTCCGCGAGTCAGGTGACCCGGCCCCGCGCTGCGGCCGGGACCCGCGGGGGGGTGCTGCGGGCGTTCCCTGCGGACTTTTCGTTTTCCCGGGATCGTGGACCCTTCACCGCGGACGTGTCCCATCAGCATCACCGTCACCTGAACTTACTGGGAAACACCCGTGCTCGCACCCCCGGGTTTGGGACGCGTGAGATCCCGAATAGTATTCATTTCTGGCCAACCTCCAAAGTCGTCTGTGGTCGTGGGGCTGTGCCAAAAGTCACCGATCCAAGCGCCCACTTAACCACAGTCCAATCGGGTATATTTTCCAGAGTTACTGAACAGAAAGGGAACTAGAATCCGCTCATTCTCTGGACTGGCTGGAGTGACTGCTAACGCTCATCAGGTGGCAAGAGAAAACTACAGGCGTGAAGGGTTGCTCGGCTCGGGAGTTAGGAGAAATCTACCGCCTGAACGGAGAGGCACGAGTGGGGGACGTCCTCAGAGCGGTGTCCGGGATGCTCCGAGGGAGGGTCTTACCGCCCCATCCCCGCAGCGTCTCTCCCTTCTCCAGCCGGCTAAAACCGGCGTTTGAATCTTAATGGCCTCCTCCTGTAATTCCAAGGATTTCAGGGCTCTCCACCTACTCATTAATTTGGGGCTGCGTTTCCATTCATCCTAGTCTGGCTAACCAGCTACGGCTTAGAAAGTCTTTATTCACCATAGCCCCTCCCTTCCCCAGGTTAACTCTGCCTCCTTAACGCGGGGCAGGAAGCCTTCTAGAATAAATGACACGAGTCCTTTCTGGTGGGATCCACTGTAAGTCATTTGAACTTCAAGAAAAAAAGATTAATTCCAACGGAAGTGAAATTCACCCCAGCATAGTTCAGTTTTTAACGTCTTGGCTGTATCTTGACGGCCTAGACTTTAGAATTTGTCTTCCCCGCCCCCCAAGGGAACAGCCTTCTTTAGCTTTAACAGGTAACTTATCACATAGGAAGCAACTACGAACTGTGAAGTAACTGCAGCATGGTCTTCCTAAATCATACATCAGAGATTCTTTCGAAAAGTGATGAATAGCCTGTTTAAAGCAAGACACACACTCCTCTTCCTGTCCTTTACCCCTCGTGAATAAAATGACACTCTAAGAGAAATGTGAACCGGCAAACGTTTTGTTTGTTTAGTGCTGGCAATTTCTACAACACGGTTTTTCATTACGGTTCACACTTCAGGTGTACTGTAGGAGAGTGGGGGAGACAGACCCTGCCACTTGTGGGCTTTTTGTTCTGCTTTTAGCAGATCAGTCTCCTTCAGAGACAGCTGAAAAGGTGGGCTTTGGAATATGGTACAGAGTATATACCATGCCCCCTTGGAAAGCAAACATGTGTATGTATCCTGCAGGAACAGTTGACAAGTCGAAGGAGTTAATATCGAACAACATTAAACAATTATTTTTCTTTTACACCACAATGCAGCATCCCAGCCACTTACCTCTGAGTGTGCCTGCCTATGTCAGCTCTGTGGCTCCTGTGGGTGGCTTGCTTGCTTATTCTCCTTAGCGTATAACCTCACCCTCAGACATCAGTAAGTCCAACTCTGGTGTGGGGTTGCTGTGGAGGGAAGGACTCTTATAGTTAGGCTGATACGCCAAGATCCTTTTCCAGATCCCTCCTGCCCCCTGAAAATTCAAACACCTGATTCAGACCACAGCTGAAGTTCTGCCATCTGCAGAGGAATTGATGGTCAAGTATGGTTTGGAACAGAATCTTCTCATTGGTGGGGGTTTGTGTGCTCTTTGCCCAGGCCTTTTAGAAATGCTACCTCATTCAGGGTACATGGAATACGCTCCTTAATGGAGAGCAGGCCCATGTGAAAAGGTTTGAGAAGGCAGTAAGGATAAAATGATCATCCCAACTGCATAAAAAGTGGGGAAAACCTCTTTGGGAAGAACAACATGTTGTATTTTAATAGGGGTGTTACTGCCAAATCAAGGTAACTGTAGTGTAATAAGAACAGAGACCATGTTCCTAACTTGCCATTTGAACTTCACCAAATGTTTGAATCTCTCTCGGCCCCCCTTCCCAAATCAGTAAAAAAAGAACACTGAAATACATGGCCTCTGAGAAGTTTTTCAGATCTAACATCCTGAGCCCCTTCTCTTAATTTGAAGAGCCATCGCAAGCTATTTTGTTGTTACACTCTATGGCAAAGCATCATTCTCTAATTGTTTTAGCAGGTCAGTCTCATACCGACAAGATTCCAGACTCCTGAGAGGGTTGCCATCTAGGATCCATGAAATTCATTGATTGGTAGGGTCAAATTTTCATTTTTGAGATTAAAAAATGTCACATTCCTTATTTCTTGCTCCCTTGCTTATCAGTATTGTTTCTCCCCGGATTAGGAATGTCTTAAGTCTGGGAAACCAAGGCTGAGACTAGTTGGGGTAACAAGAAACTGTCCCTAATAGGAGAAATAGAGATAGGCATCACAGCAGAGCCAAAAAGTAACCCTTTGCTTTATTTGGCATTTGGTTAGGATCTGACTACACTTCTGGGTCTAGTTAGAAACAGCATGATTTACAGGAATGTGGCGATATTGGCCCCAGTCCAGAGAATGGAACAAAAACACAATCAAAAGGTTGGAGGGAGAGAATCTACAGAAAAGACCCTATATATTCATAGAAAAACCACTTTTTTGTATTTTCTTAGGGATGTTTCTGAATAGGAAATTGTGACATGGGAGAATTAATAAGATAACTTTAATAAAGCATCTTAATGATTCAGTAAGACCATAGCAATAAAGTAGACCACAAACACTCAGCACTTGAAATGTCATTAGCCCAAATTGTGTTGTGCTGTGCATGCAAAATATACAACAGATTTCAAAGATGTAGGATGAGAAAAAAAAATGAAAAGTATCTCACTAATAATTTTTTAACATTAAAAAAAAAGTTTTATTTATTTATTTTGGGGGGGGGGGAATGGCAGAGAGAGGGGGAGAGAGAGAATCCCAAGCAGGTTTCTTGCCATCAACTCAGAGCCCAAGATAGGGCTCGAACTCCTGAACCATGAGACCATGACCTGAGCCAAAATCAAGAGTTGGACACTTAACCAACTGAGCCACCGAGGCGTCCCATCTCACTAATAATGTTTATAGTAATTACATATCGAAAGAGAGAATCCCAAGCAGGCTCAACGCTTAGCATGGAGCCCAACAAGGGGCTCAATCCTATGACCCCAGCTTTATGACCCGAACTGAAATCAAGAGTCTGATGCTCAACCAACTGAGCCATCCTTAAGGTGTCCCTTAAGATTTTACTTTTTTAAGGTTATTTTATTTTGAGAGAGAGAGAGAGGAGGGAGAGGGGCAGAGAGAGAAGGAGGATCCCAAACAAGCTTCACACCCAGGGCAGAGCCCATCTTGGGGCTCAGTCCCACGACCATGAGATCATGACCTGAGCTGAAACCACGAGCTGGATGCTGAACCCACTGAGCCACATGGGCACCCCACTTTTTTCTTTTTAAACTGTGGTTGGTTAACTAGAAAGTTATAAATTACTATGTAGCTTACATTTTATTTCTATTGGATAAAACTGCCACAGGGGCTAATTATTAGCACCTAAGACACATTTACCAATCGCTCCATATGAGGCTTTTTGCTAAGCGGTATATACATAACCACTGCGACCATATACTTAATTATTCAATCTGGGACTCTTTTGACACTTTTGAGAATGAAAGGGGGCAGGCAAATTCTAAACCAGCCAAGCTACTAGGACAAAAAGCATAAATTGGAACAGTCCTGAGCAAACTGAGATGGCAGGCCACCCGAACGAACATTAGGTCATTTAATCTTTATGTTGGGGAGAAAGAATCTCTCTGCTCTTCAAAGTCCTTCTAGCTGGACTAAGAATCAAATTGACATGCGACAGATTAACAGAAGAAAAATCACATTTATTTTTGGACATCCAGAGAATCCACACAGACATGAAATTCTAAGGCAGCCGGGCAACATGAAGCTTCTATGAGCCAAGGAGAGGGGTAGGGGACTGAGGACACAAAAGACAGGAAGACCACTAGCAGGAAGATGAGAGGAGACTTTTTGAGAACAAGGTTGCCCTCTCATGGAGATAAGTTTCTTAGGTAAAAAGGAATCTCTGTTGATAGCTCTCTTCCCGGTACATCAACCCTATAAGTGCCATTATTATCCCTTTTGGCACTTGAGGGAACTGGAGCACAGAGGGATTAAGTAACTTGCCTAAAGTCACACAGCTAGTGGCAATGTTGAGATTCAAATTAGGGCAATCTGGCTCTAGAGGCTTCACTCTTGACTGCTATATAATACTGTCATCTTAAGACCTAATATAGATAGAGAATTTAATAGATGCAAAGTTTTTCTTAATGCAGCAACTTGGATGGGGTATCATCCTATTTTTACAAGACGCAGAAACTGAGTTTCAAACAGATCGGGTAACCTGCCCAAATCATAGAGCCAGAAATAGAGGCAGCAAAAATCAAAGTTTGAGATACCCGACTCCAGAGCGGTCCTCCTAACCACTACCCCATATTGTCTTCAGGCCACACTGACTTATAAAGCACTTCTGTATTGATCTTATGACTTCTCCCGGTTCTGGCAAAGGCCTGGTGGATAATAGGACTGGAACCCGGGTGAGATTAACCTTACAACAGGCAACAGCCACCGAAAGCTCAATCTTAGTGGCCTCTCCTCTCTCCATTTTAAGATGCTCCAAATAGCCATCATGCTGCCAGGATGGTGGGTCTGCCGTGCATATTAGAAATCACAGAAAATGTTCTCCCAGTAAGGTAGTGGAGGAGGGTATCATGAGGAATTCGAGAAAATTGAGAAGGCAATTACTTTGTTGCCAGAAATCTAAGCAAAAAAGTGTTCACAGAGCTCCCCAGGCAGAAGCAGTGTTACGGAATGTAAATCTACAGCTGTGACATGTGTACCTTTTCTCCTTCGTCGACGGTGGGTCACAATCTTGGCAGCCTGTTAGAACCACCTGCCTTTAAAGATCACCAATTGCCTTGGCCCCATGCCCTAGGATACTGATTAAAGTGGTCTGGTGTGGGGCCCAGGCGTTGGTGTTTTATACTCTCTCCCTAGATTATCATAAAGTGGGGCTGGGCTTTATGGGCTGTTGCAGCCATGCCTGGAGCACCTGGTTCTTGGTTTAGCACTGCAAGCAAAGATGACATTGGGTGAAGAGGGTGGGGTGGCTCTGGCAGTGGGCCTTACAGGAATCAGTGCTCCAGAAGGATTTCTCGACAGAGTGGTTCTCAACCAAGCCACTGTTTTTCTTGGCCCAGTGCACTTGTTTTCTGTTACGGCATTAAACCTGAGCTCTGAAATTTTTGTCTTCTTCATTGAGATCAACCCCTGCCTGTGAGACATTTTAATTCATGCTCCTTCCTTATCCGAATAGTGCACCCATAATAAACCTGTGTACGACTCTGGCTGATGAGTTATTTTGCATCTGTTATGGCTTCTTGCTTGTGTGTTTCAAAGGCTTTGGAGTCATTTAACTTCTGTTAGTCATTTTCACTTTTCCATTTGTGTTTCTTCTCTTTAAAATCCTCAGTAGACTACACAAACTAGATTTCTTGTTTTCGAAATTGGTCTTTCAACTCTGCAAGTGAACACATTTTTAAGATTCATTTTGCACAGCAGACTGTTAGTACTTAAGATATATGACTACACTGCTGTGAAGATATTTAACAAAATTCCACAAGGCCTTTGTTTGTTTTGCCTTAATACAAATTCCTCAACTATCCAGAAATATGCACCTCAAGCAGGTTTCTCACATTCAGGATGGAGGTTCTTATAAGGTAAAATTATCATTCTTCCTTTGGCTTCTATTTCAAAGACAGCCCTGTAATTTATTGTTCTAGACTTCCTGCTTGAGTTTCAGAACAAGATTCAGACCATGAAAATGTTTTGGACTGTCCTGTGATATGCCAGAAGAGAGGAGAGGGACAGAATTGGGGGAGCCAGAGAGATCACCGTGGAAATATTCCTTCAACAGAGATGAAGTGGGACAGGGAAGGTCCACAGAATCCACAGAAGCCAGCAAAAGCAGAAGCCAGAAAAGGGCCATGGTGACTTCCTCCAAAGGATTCCTAGAACCTTTAGAACACAAATGCCAAGAAGACAAATTGGCTTCACAATAATAGACCAATAAAAGGGAGGAGGGCAGAGTTCTGGTGTTAAGGATATCGAGGTCACTGTTGGCCAACCAGAGGGGAGTTTGTTCTTTAGAATTACATTAAAAGGAAGTGGTTTGGGAGGCCATTTGAGAGAACCAGAAGACTCAGTTGGCACTGACTTAGTCTGGGAAATTTGCCACCAAGAGACCCGGGGCTCTGGGACGAAGAGAGGGAGGTGAAGGTCTGAGTGGGTCTCATATTTGCTTTGTGGGCTTCTGGAAAGTATTTTAAAACATTTTTATTTAAACTTTGACCTTAAGAGGACTCTCCATTCACATCCAACATAACTCACTCATATTAAGAAATATGAATTATGAGAACATTCAGTGTGTTTCTTTTTATCCTGATGCTCTTTCCCTGACCTAACTGCCTTCTGTTCCAAGTCAGAGCATTCTTACTTGCATGTGTGATTCGGAGGGGCAGAAAATGATGCAAGTTTATAGGTAGGTGCACCTTGAAGAAATTTTAGAAGTGTGTGAGGCCACTTCTGTGGACGAACCAGTGAGAACAGAGGATCTGTATTGGGGCAGGAATCCTCCCAGTGTGGCCTGGGGAATGGGTTTCTCCAGCCAGAAGCAACTGTCCCCCACTGGGCAGAAGTCATGATTGGCTTCTTTTTTATTTTCTCTTTGTTTTTAAACATGGAGTAACAATGAGAATTGAAGGAATTTTTAAAAACAAAAACAAAGAAGAAATACTCTGGCTGGAACCCTGGCTTCTCCACTTCTAAGCTGTGCAATTTGGGGCACGTCAATTAATCTTTCTTAGCCTCGGTTTCTTCATTGGCCAACTGGGAGTAGTATTAGTACCTGCCTCTTGGGTTATCTTGTAGCTTAAATAATTAATACATATGAAACACGTACAACAGTACCTGGCACAGAGCAAGAGCTAAAAATATAATATTGATAATTATTACCTACATGGGGAAGAGTAAGAGATTCACAGAGGCCTGAGGAAAATAAAATAGTGGTATATATCAAAATCAACTCAACTGTTATTAAAAATGTCATAACCTGCGGGGTGCCTGGGTGGCTCAGTCAGTTAAGTGTCTGACTTCGGCTCAGGTCACGATCTTGCACTCCGTGAGTTCGAGCCCCATGTCGGGCTCTGTGCTGACAGCTCAGAGCCTGGAGCCTGCTTCCCAGTCTGTGTCTCCCTCTCTTTCTGCTCCTCCCCTGCTCATGCTCTGTCTCTCTCTGTCTCAAAAATAAATAAAAACATTAAAAAAAAATGTTTTAAATGCCAAAGCCTGTAGTTTAAACATTCCTAGGGTGCTATTTGCTAAGTCTCTTTTTTAAAATTTTTGTTAATGTTTATTTTTGAGGGAGAGTGCGTGCCCACCATCAAGTGGGGGAGGGGCAGAGAGAGGGAGGCACAGAATCCAAACCAGGCTCTAGGCTCTGAGCTATCAGCACAAAGCCTGACGCAGGGCTCAAACCCATGAACTGTAGGATCATGATCTGAGCCGAAGTCGGACGCTTAACCGACTGAGCCACCCAGGTGCCCCTCTCTGTTAAGTGAAAGTGAAAGTTATATGAAAACTTTGTCAACTAAACTGTAAGGTATAGCACTGAACACACCAAGAAAGAAAAAACTGGAGATGTTTTCTGTCTTCAAGGAACTTCCAACCTATTTGGAGAGATGGTCTATAGACCTACAGGGACAGAGTCACCATGTTGCTTTCTAGTTCTTTGACACTATTCTGTGGCTCTGCCAAGCCACGTTGCCTGGAAAACAGTGACTTTGAAAATGTGAGACATTCTGTTCTGCTTAAATATTAGGAAGCAGTGTGTTATGGGAACCAAAATATAAGTAACTCATGCGTACCCACAGAGGTTCCTATTACAACACGCAGCCTGGCTTGACATTGATTGTGCTATGCAGCTTCCATGTTACTAAGTAATGTTGGGATTGAAACACTATCGGCGTCATAATCAGCTGCCTGTTCTAGTGATAACAATGCCTATTACGAGATAATGGTGGCTTTCACACAATAGGGGCATGTTTTCCTCATATTTTGCAAACTCACTTGCTTTCAGATCAGTGGTTCAAGGTGGTCAGGTCTGAGGCCTTTGTGGTCCTCTAGGTTTTCCCTCATTATTAGAGGACAGCTTGCCCACTTACAGCATCCATTCTGTGTTCAGGCAGGAAGAAGGGAAAGAGTAGACAGCCAGTAGAGTCTGCTCTATAGGGAAATTTTCTGAAAGCTCCAACCAACATCTCAATTTTATTGGCCAAACTGTGTCACATGGCCACTCCCATCTGAAAGGAAGGGAAAGAAATATAGGTGTTTAGCTGGGTGCATTGTATACAAAGTGAAATTGGGGTCTGACTAATAGGAAAATGGGGAGAATGGTATTTCATTTATCTGTTGCTGTAAAATAAACAAGCTCAAAACTTAGTGTCTTAAAACTAAAACAATATATTGTTTCTCATGATTCTGTGGGCTAACCAGGTGGTTCATTTGCTTCATGTGGTATAGGCTGGGGTACTAGGATTGCCAAAAGGTATAAAATGGCCTCATTCCTACAGCTGATAGTTAGTGTTGGTCCCTAGCTGGATTTCAGTAGGGAATCTTGGCTGAGACCTCAGCTCTTCTCATGGTTCTTTGGGCTTCCACATGGACGGTTGGCTTGGTTCTAAGAAAGAGTGCCCCAAGAAGATGAGCCTCGATGTGCAAGGGCCTATTAAGCCTCCACTTACATCATGTTTGCCATAGTCCCATTGGTCGAAGCTAATCATATGGCCAAGACCAGAGTCAAAATGGGAAGGAACTACACAAAAACATATATGCCAGGAATCATAGTACATTGGGAACCACCAAAATACCAGACCACTGAAGGGTAGGCATCTAGCCATCTCTGCCAAAGCATCTTTTGATGCTTATATTTATTATATTAATATCAATATATTAAAATTGATCAATGCTGGGGCACCTGGGTGTCTCAGTCGGTTAAGCGTCTGACTTTGGCTCAGGTCGTGATCTCGCAGTTCATAATTTCGAATCACAAACTCTGTGCTTTGTGAGCACAAGGCCCACTTCAGATCCTCTGTCCCCCTCTCTCCCTCAAAAATATATACACATCTAAAAAAATTGATCAATGCTTATTCTGCAGCAAATGTAGGCCAAATACTTTGCAATCATTAACTCTGAAAATTCTCACAACAACCTCAAGGGGTAGATACTCTGATTTCCATTTAGAGATGAAGAAATAGGTTAGGAAAGGTTAAGAAACTTGCCCAAGGTCACAAAGTAAGAAAACACCAGGGCTGGAACTTGAACCCAACCTGAATGTTCAGCTGGGAGCACAATTTGGGAGCAGAGTCTGATTGTAGGGAGATGATAGAAAATCAAGTGACAGGGATCTGATGAAATTAGCTATTTTTAAAAGATTGTCTTCACGTTTTAAATTTTTTAAAAATGTTCATTCATTTTTGAGAGACAGAGAGCAAGCGGGGTGGGGCAGAGAAGAGAGGGAGACAAAGAATCCAAAGCAGGCTCCGGGCTCTGAGCTGTCAGCACAGAGCCCAATGTGGGGCTCGAACTCACGAGCTGTGAGACCAGGACCTGAGCCTAAGTCAGACTCTTAACCGACCAAGCCACCCAGGTGCCCCTGTCTTCATGTTTTTAGACACCATTCTCTTCCCTCCTCTCCTTTAGTAGGTACAGAGTTAAGGCAGAAGGACTATATCAAGAAGATGTCCACTCGCTTCTTTGTCAGGGGATCTGATGTGTACTGGGACCATCTTCAGCAAGAGTACATAACTGGAATCAGAGGTTAAGACACCCATTAGGCAGAAGGAGTTGGATGGCTACATTTGCCCTTGAGAAGACCTGAGGAAGAAGTTTGACATGGAGGAGTCTTGTTTAAGGAATCCTTTAAGGGGTTTCTGAAAGGTGTAAAATGAAGTTTAATGGACTCACACCTGGACAAGAGTGAGAAAGGTGAATCTCACTAACATGCTAAAAACACCTCCAAATTATGCAAATCATAATACAGACACTATACTTTGTTTGAAAGTATGTTTCTCCAAGTGTGATTTAGGGATTCGTCCACAGAAATTATGACTCTATCTCCAGTGGGTCAGTCAGAAAGTCTGCATGTTTGGGGTGCTTGGGTGGCTCAGTTGGTTAAGCATCTGACTCCTGATTTCAGCTCAGGTCATGATCTCATGGTTCATGGGATTGAGCCCCGAGTTAGGCTCTGCACTGACAGCATGGAGCCTGCTTGGGATTCTCTCTCCCCCTCTCTCTCTGCCCCCCCCACTCTCTCTCTCTCTCAAAATAAAGAAACATTAAAAAAAGGAAAACTGCATGTTTAAGGAACATTCCAAGTGACTCTTACATACAATAAGCTACCAAATTATTGATTTAAAATGTTCTTTCAGTATGATGATTAAATTTTTTTTTTATGTTTTTATTTTATTTTTAAGAGAGAGACAGACAGACAGACAGAGACAGAGTATGAGCAGGGAAGGGGCAGAGAGAGAGGGAGACATAGAATCTGAAGCAGGCTCCAGTCTCTGAGCTGTCAGCATAGAGCCTGACGCAGGGCTCGAACTCATGGATGGTGAGATCATGACCTGATCCAAAGTTGGATGCTTAACCTACTGAGTCACCCAGGCTCCCCTAGCATGATGATTTTTAAATTTGTGCTTTTCAAGCTTTAATGTGCATGTGAATCCCCGGTATCTCTTGAAAAGGCAGATTCTGATTCCATAGGTCGGAAGAAAGGCTTGGGATTCTGCACTTCTAGCAAATTCCCAGTGATGCTGCTGGTCCAAGGAATCACACTGAAAAACAGAACAAACGCTTTTGGGCTAAAAAGTGAGGAGACAGATGTAAACAGTGGGAGTGAAGGTAGGGGTACCCACTGCCATCCACAGGATGTCACTGCTCTTTCCAAAGAGGTCACTATGAGAAGACAGTGTGGCAGCAATAGAGGGAGCTTAACGATGTTCAGAGTGGGCTTCGACAATCCAGGTGAGATAGACAGGCAGGTGCACTTATGAAGGTGTTTTTCTAATGAGTCTGGCCTTGAGGATCTCAGGTGCTGTGAAAAGAGCTCAAACAATCTCAAAGACTGAGAAATTGAACTAAATGAACACAGATGTTTAGAGGAGCTGAACTCCCAAGGTGCAAGAATACACAATTTGTATTCAAGAGTTTGTTTTCTTTCAACGCTTGCTTTTTACTATGGTATTGCATTGTTTATAAGTGGAAGGAAGAGACTGGTATATATTATGTACTAGTTTACTTTAAAAAAGTGTATTTTTAGTCCTTGCAAATTGAGTCTGAATTCCTAATTAGGCAGATGCTACCCCAGGAGCACAGACGATGCACCCCAGAAGGCACACCAGTGCATTCTCCTTTAGAAGCTGAACTTGCTACTGTACTTTTTCCTCAGAGTGGCTTGCCCTGATACCACCTTTAGAGTTAACAGAGGACTTTTATAGCCACTTATCCCATTTTACGTCCCAATTACAAAAAAAAAAAAGTAAGTAAATAATTACTCTCCTATTTGCAGATTGAAAAAAACAAAAAATTACAGAGAGTTTTAGGGATTTGTCAAAGGGGCAGGGCCAAAATGAGAACCCAGTTTTGGGTTTTCTGAGTCCCAGCCCCATGACCTGTTTGCTACAATGCAATTGTTTATAGCAAACAATACAATATTTCCATGGGTTATTGGAGTCTCACCTGGATTAGAAAGGAAAAGAGAAGAGGCTCTCTGTCCCACTAAACTGAAGCAAGAACACCACTGCCTCACAGGCAACTGAAGAAGTCCTCAGGGGTTACAGAAGCCCCAGCCTGCAGAGCCCAGGAACACATTTCTGCCTCAGCAAAAGAGCTGACTGGAAATTCTGGAAAATGTTCCCCTACAAAAACACAAAAGCACTGAATAATAATACCAAATGTTTGGTTAAAAGCACAGTTAAATTTATAAGAAAGTAAATGAGATTCACAGCAGGTAAGAAAAAAGTTGAAACCAGAGTGGTCAGCAAACCCTGAAGCATAGAGCTGCTTTGGGGGCATGAGTTGATCCAGGGAGTTCGGTTCTTTTTTTTTTTTTAAATTTTTTTTTCAACATTTATTTATTTTTGGGACAGAGAGAGAGACAGAGCATGAACAGGGGAGGGGCAGAGAGAGGGAGACACAGAATCGGAAACAGGCTCCAGGCTCCAAGCTGTCAGCACAGAGCCATCAGCCCAGAGCCTGACGCGGGGCTCGAACTCACAGACCGCGAGATCGTGACCTGGCTGAAGTCGGACGCTTAACCGACTGCGCCACCCAGGCGCCCCTGGGAGTTCGGTTCTTTATGGGGGAACTAAAGTCCTGTGGGAATGAGAACTGAGTTCCTGAAAAAAGCTGGGGGTCTCAAACATCTATACTCTCAAGGAAAAAGTTGAGCTGGGAAAAGAGTTCATCCTTTGGCAAAAGAAACCCAACAAGGAAATGTGTTTGTCTCAGGCCTTGGTCAAAGGGATGAAAAACAAAACAGCAACCAAAAGTCTTTCCTGAGAATTTATAATTCCAAGCCTAGCCTCACAGAGGTTAAGTATTCACTCTACTTATAGGGTCTGGGAATCCCCAGGTAGAAAAATTATCTTAAAAGTATTTCAAGTTCATAATACCCCAAGGCACCAGGTGTATGGAGGAATGCACCTTCAATCCAGACTCTTCAGGGCTCCTGCATTTAAGAGGAGCCTTATATGAACGAAAAATTAAAAAAATTAGAAACACATGAGAAATTAGGCTATCATAAATCGGGCTCAGCAGAATAAAAGAGAACATAATTAGACTATAACAACCCGGGGTGTAATATCATCTAATACAAGATGTGAAATAAGTACGTTTGAAGTATTTACAAAGAAACAGAGAAAATTATAGACATAAGACATGAACAAAAGACTATCAAGAATAAATGGGAAGTTTTGCAAATAACCAAACGGAATTTCTAGAAATGTAAACTATAGAAAATGAGATTTAAAATGCAAAGGATGTCAGCTGCAGCAATTTCTTACTTGACACATCCCCAAAGGCAAGGGAATTAAAAGCAAAAATGAACTACTGGGACCTCATGAAGATAAAAAGCCTCTGCACTGCAAAGGAAGCAATCAACAAAACTAAAAGGCAACCAACGGAATGGGAAAAGATATTTGCAAATGACATATCGGACAAAGGGCTGGTATCCAAAATCTATAAAGAGCTCACCAAACTCCACACCCGAAAAACAAATAATCCAGTGAAGAAATGGGCAGAAAACATGAATAGACACTTCTATAAAGAAGACATCCAGATGGCCAACAGGCACATGGAAAGATGCTCAACGTCGCTCCCCATCAGGGAAATACAAATCCAAACCACACTCAGATACCACCTCACGCCAGTCAGAGTGGCCAAAATGAACAAATCAGGAGACTATAGATGCTGGAGAGGATGTGGAGAAACGGGAACCCTCTTGCACTGTTGGTGGGAATGCAAACTGGTACAGCCGCTCTGGAAAACAGTGTGGAGGGTCCTCAAAAAATTAAAAATAGATCTACCCCATGACCCAGCAATAGCACTGCTAGGAATTCACCCAAGGGATACAGGAGTGCTGATGCATAAGGGTGCTTGTACCCCAATGTTTATAGCAGCACTTGAAACAATTGCCAAATTATGGAAGGAGCCTAAATGTCCATCAACTGATGAATGGATAAAGAAGATGTGGTTTATATATACAATGGAATACTACTTGGCAATGAGAAAGAATGAAATCTGGTCATTTATAGCAGCATGGATGGAGCTGGAGAGTATTCTGCTAAGTGAAATAAGTCATAAAGACAGATACCATATGTTTTCACTCTTATGTGGATCCTGAGAAACTTAACAGAAGACCATGGGGGAGGGGAAGAAAAAAAAAAGAGGTTAGAGAGGGAGGAAGCCAAAACATAAGAGACTGTTAAAAACTGAGAATAAACTGAGGGTTGATAGGGGTGGGAGGGCGGGGGGGTGGGTGATGGGTATTGAGGAGGGCACCTGTTGGGATGAGCACTGAGTGTTGTATGGAAACCAATTTGACAATAAATTTCATATTTTAAAAAAAATTTAAATAAAATGCAAAGCATGGATTAAATGACAGCTGAGCCACAGCTAAGGAATGAATTAACAAATTGGAAGAAAAAGCTGAAGAATCACCTTGTAATGCCATACAGAGAAATAAAAGTATGGAAGGTATGTAACTGAGGCTAAGAGATATGGAGAAAGATATAGATATTAAAAATATATTTAATTAGAGTTCCAGAAGGAGATAATAGACAGAGGGAAGTAAAGGCAATATTCAAAGCAAAACTGAAAAACATAAATTGGTGAGAGACATGATTTCTCAGATTGGAGAACATCAAATCCCAAGCAAGATAATAAAAATAAGTCCATTACTACAAACATTATAATGAGGACTTTAGAAAGCTAAAGACAGATCATAAAAAGAACTAGAGAGAAAGGAGAGAACATAAGCCAAAAAGGAACAACAATTAAATACCAGTCTTCTCAACAGCAACAAGAGAAGCCAGAATCCAGGGGAACAATTCAAAGTGCTGAGAGAAAATAAATCACCTTGGAATTGTATACCCTGCTAAACTGTCATCCAAGACAAGGGACAAAATAAAGACATTTTCAATAGAATGTGGGAAGATATCTTCATACTCTGGGAACTCCTAAGCCTCTTCAGGGGATCTTCAGTGCCTGTCTCTATATCGAACAGATCTCGATGGTCATAAAAATTATAGAAACTGCTGTGCCTACATTTTATCACATTGGCAGCATTTAAAAAAATTATTCAGGTGCAGGGTCCCTGGGTGGCTCAGTCAGTAGAGTGTCCAACTCTTGATTTCGGCTCAGGTCATGATCTCACGGTCATGAGACTGAGCCCCAAGTCAGGTTCTGCACTGAGTGTGGGGCCTGCTTGGGATTCTCTCTCTTTTCTCTCTGCCCCTACCTTGCTTGCATTCTCTCTCTCTCTCAAAACTAAAATAAATAAACATTAAAAAAAAAAACAAACCACTATTCAAGTGCACAAGTTCCTGGAAAGGAAAACTCAGGTTAGATGACACTGTGCGCTAATCTCTAGATTCATTTTGCACCCTTGCTTTTTGGCATGTTTTTTGAGCAAAACATCAAAGTCACACACACACACACACACACACACACACACACACACACACAAAGAGTGTTGGGAGAAGTTGCCAGAGGAGATTTTGTGAAGGACAGGAAGTTCAGGGCAGTTATACTTGATATTCATTGTTGATATGAACAGAGTGAGGAGTTTCAAGTTTTCTAATATGCTCTAAGAGTCCATGTTCTAGGCTGAATTTTGTCTCCCTAGGCTGATTTCTAGGCTGTATTCATATGGTGACATCCTAACCCCTAGTTCCTCAAAATATGACTGTTTTTGGAAACAGGACTTTAAAGAGATAAGTAAGTTAGGGTGGGCCCTAACCCAACCTGACTACTGTCCGTATAGCGAGAGATGATCAGGGTGCAGAGATACACCAGGGAAATGCACACACAGAGACACAACCGTGTGCACAGGCAGACAGACCGTCTGCATGCTAAGGAGAGATGCCTCAGCAGAAACCAGTCCTGCCAGCACCTGGATCTTGGACTTCCTGCTTCCAAAACTGAGAAAAGAAATTTCTGTTAAGCCACCCCGTCCACGGTATTTTGCCATGACAGCCAGGGTGAACTAAGCCCGCTTCTCTCCCTTCAGTAAGTACCCCCTTCCCTCCTCTGGCAATACTCATCAAAAGGCTCTGTTTTTTGTCATTGAATATGAAGCTTTTGCTTTTTCTGGGTCAGAATCAACCAACTGGATAACTGATACCACGTGGTCCAAACGGACTGATGCTCTCCCTTCCGACTCCTCTAGGATGCCCACGTGTCGCTTGGCGATGCAGCCCGTCAGTCACCTTGGCTGACTGACCGGAACCAACTTCAGTCCTGGGCCGGAGCACTAAAGAAGATCTCCCTGCTCTCTTTCCATAGAATTCCTCCTTGTGTTCTTTTTCTAACTCAGGCCTCCCGTGGGGCAGAAGATTGATTTTCCTCAGCCGTGTCATGATCTATGCTTCCTACACCATCTATACCACAAACGTTCACTTTTTCTTTTCTTTTCTTTTCTTTTCTTTTCTTTTCTTTTCTTTTCTTTCTCTTTCTTTCATTTCTTTCTCTCCTTTCTTTCTTTTCTTTTCTTTTTTCTTTTCTTTTCCATTTTCTTTCTTTCTTTCATTTCTTTCTCTTCTTTCTTTCTTTCTTTCTTTCTTTTCTTTTCTTTTTTTTTTCTTTTTTTTTTCTTTTTTTGGCTCTTGGGGCTTGCAGTGATTCCTAGGAGTGAGATGAATAAGATGTTGAAAGCCCAGGCCAGACAGTTCCCCACCCCAGATATGGAAACTTCGGGAGACAAACATTTCTTACGCTGTGCACCAAAGGCACGCTGCAGTGTGTGGAGGAATGCGGAACACTCCCACTGCAGTTAGACATCCAAAGAGCTTTTTTAGCCTTGAGAGTTATAGACAAATGTAAAGCAACTCAAAAAGTCCTAAATTCCTGAGTACTGTTTGGATATGATTAGCCGGACTATTTTGGTCTCAATAGAGTTTTAAACGTTAAAGTTAATAACATCTCTAATAGAATATTGCAGCCTGTGTCAAATTCCAGGGTTTTCTTTTTTTTAAACAGTGGGACTTGGAGCCTGTGGTTTCTCAAGGTACCTCAGGGGGTGGGGACTCAGGAAAGGGGCCCCTCATTCTCGCTTTAATTCCTGTGGATCCAATTCTACCTGGGATTAGAATCTATGGTCCTAATCCTAACCCACTACTTTTTTCTTTAACTCAAGTACTTAAAGAACAATTATAGATAGCAGTTATAAAGTTCCCACAAATATTCAACGCCCACTCCTGTGGGAAGATTATATATCCTCACTCTGGTGGACTGAGATGTGGCCATGAGCCTTGCTCCGAGTAACGGAATGTGAATGGAAGCGGCCTGTGTCACTTCCAGGTGGGAACCTCAGAATCCTGTGTATGATTCACTGTATTCTCCTCCCTCACACCCCCACCCCTGTTTTTGGAAATCATGGAGGTAGAGTGGAGATGACCTCCATCATCCTTGGGTTCTTGAGTGACTACAATGTAAAGAGCTCCTGCCAACTCACATGGGACATGCAATAGTGGGAGATGAACTTGGTTGTTTTAAACTGTTGAGGTTTTCAGGTTTGTTAACTATAGCACAACCTGGCCTATCATTTAAAAAAATTAAAAAGATTTTTTAATGTTTATTTATTTCTGAGACAGAAGGTGAGTGGGGAGGGGCAGAGAGAGAGGGAGACACAGAATCTGAAACAGGCTCCAGGCTGTGAGCTGTCAGCACAGAGCCAGACGTGGGGCTCGAACTCACAAACTACAAGATCATGACCTGAGCCGAAATCGGACGCTTAACTGACTGAGCCACCCAGGTGCCCCCCCCAAAAAATATTTTTTTAAGTTTATTTATTTATTTTTGAGAGAGAGGGAGACAGAGCATGCGAGGGAGGGAGGGCAAGGGAGTGAGAGAATCCCAAGCAGGCTCCATACTGTCAGCATCAGAACCCGATGCGGGGCTCAAACACACAAATCATGAGATCATGATCTGAGCAGAAATCAAGAGTCTGATGTTCAACTGACTGAGCCACCCAAGTGCCCCAGGCCTGTCTTGAGTAATACAATAAATAGATTGTCTTCAGGCATTGTAGAATGCCTTTAAAATTTTTTTTAATTTTAAGTAAAAACCACTTTTTATTTAAAATTGTATTCTGAGATAGTGCATATTAATAAAAGGGGAGAAACATTTACTAATAACAAAGAGGCAGTACCTCCTTCATCCCCAAGAGCTCACAAATTGGGCATCTAACAGCCTCAGTTCAACTCCCCTAGGGCAAATCTAGGTGGGAGTCAGCAAACTTTTTGTAAAGGGCCAGATTGTACATATTTTTACATTGTGGTGCATATGGTCTCTCTCTACTCAACTCTGTCATTGGAGCTCAAATGTGGCCTTACACAATGTGTAAACTAATGGGTGTGGCTGTGTTACACTACACTTTTATTTATTGAAACAAGCTGGCCTATAGTTTGCCCATTCCTGGTCTGAGGCACAGAGACCAGCATTCAAGCCTTCAGATCTCCAACCCCTGCCAATCACTTTTCCCAAGCTTTATTGGAATATAATTGACACAACACTTTGTAAGTTTAAGGGCTACAACATAGTGATTTGATGTATTTACATATTGCAAAATGATTGTCACCATAGCTTTAGCTAACACCTCCATCATGTCATATAATTACCATTTCTTTTTTGTGGTGAGAACATACAAGATCTACTCATATAAACTCTCAAGTATATAATACAGTATTATTAACTATAATCACCATGCAGTATATTAGATCTCTAGAACTTATTCTTCTTCTAACTTATACCCTTTGACCAACCTCTCCCCATTCCCCCACCTTCCCACCCCACTGCTTACCACCCCACTACTCTGTTTCTGTGAGTTTGGCTTTTTTAGATTCCACAGGTATGCAATTCCATGATATTTGTCTTTCTCTGTCTGAGTCATTTGACTTAGCGTAACGGCCTTGAGATTCATCCATGTTGTGGCAAATGGCAGGATTTCCTTCTTTCTCATGGCTGAATAATATTCCACTGCATATGTATATATACCATATCTTCTTTATCCACTTATCTCTTGATGGACACTTAGGTTGTTTGCACGTCATGGCTATTGTGAATAATGGTGCAATGAACATGGGGGATGCAGCTATATTTCCAGGATTCTGTTCTCATTTCCTTTGAACACATGCCCAGAAGTGGCATTACTTGATCATATGGTAGTTCTGTTTATAATTTTTTGAAGATCTTCAGTAACTCTATACTGTTTTCTATGGTGGCTGTACCAATTTACAGTCCCAGCAATAGGGCACGAGGGTCTTCGTTTTCTCCACATCTTTGCCTACACTTGTTATCACTTGTCTTTTTGATAGTAGCCATTCTAACAGGTGTTAGGCAGTATCTCATTGTTGTTTTTTTTTTTTTTAATTTTTTTTTTCAACATTTATTTATTTTTGGGACAGAGAGAGACAGAGCATGAACGGGGGAGGGGCAGAGAGAGAGGGAGACACAGAATCGGAAACAGGCTCCAGGCTCTGAGCCATCAGCCCAGAGCCTGACGCGGGGCTCGAACTCCCGGACCGCGAGATCGTGACCTGGCCGAAGTCGGACGCTTAACCGACTGCGCCACCCAGGCGCCCCTCATTGTTGTTTTGACTAGCATTTCCCTGATGGTTAGTGACATTAGTGAGTACCTGTTCATACAGCTGTTGGCCACTTGTATGCCTTTTTTTTAAATTGAGGTATAATTGACATGTAACATTATATTAACTTTAGATGTACAACATAATGATTCACTACATGTCTATTCAGTTCCTCAGTCCATTTTTTAAAAAAAAAATCAGGTTGTTTGGGGTTTTTTTTTGGTGTTTAGTTGTATGAGTTCCTTATATTTTGGATATTTTCACTCTTACAGACATGTAGTTTGCAAATATTTTCCTTTATTCAGTAGATTGTCTTTTAATTTTGTTGATTATTTGCTGTGCAGAAGCTTTTTAGTTTGATGTAGTCCCACTTGTCAATTTTTGCTTTTGACTTTTGCCTCTTTGTTTGGTGTCATGTCCAAAAAAATTATTGCCAAGATCCACGTCAAGAGGCTTTTCCCCTTATTTTTTTTTCTAGTTCTACAGTTTTGAGTCTTATATTTATTTATGTTTTATTTTTTTATGTTCATTTATATTTGAGAGAGAGAGAGAGAGAGAATGTGTGAGAAGTGGAGGGACAGAGAGAGAGAGGGAGACAAAAAATCTGAAGCAGGCTTCAGGCTCTGTCTGAGCTGTCAGCACAGAGCCTGATGTGGGGCTCAAACTCACAAGCCGTGAGATCATGACCTGAACCAAAGTTGGATGCTTAACTGACTGAGCCACCCAGGCACCCTGAGTCTTACATTTTAATCTTTAATTCTTTTTTAAAAATTTTAATGTTTATTTATTTTTGAGAGAAAGAGTGGGGGGGGGCGTGGGGAGAGAGAGGGAGAGAATGAGCAGAAGAGGGGCAGAGAAAGAGGGAGACATAGAGTCCAAAGCAGGCTCCAGGCTCTGAGCTGTCAGCACAGAGCCTGAAGCGGGGCTTGAACTCACAAGCTGTGAGATCGTGACCTGAGCCGAAGGTGGAAAGTTGACTGACTGAGCCACCCAGGCACCCCAATCTTTAGTTTGTTTTGAGTTAATTTTTATGAGTGGTACACAGTAAAAGTCCAGTTCCAGTCTTCTCTGTATGTGGTTACCTAGTTTTCCCTAAACTTATTTTATTGAAAAGACTCTCCTTTCCCCAAAGGGTACTCTTGGTTCAAATACCAGCTGCCTGCATATGTCCTATCAGCCACTCCTGAGGAACTAAATCAGGTGGTCAAACATATTCATTTACTCAGCTGTTCACTCACTCATTCATTCACTCAACCATGATACTCTGATAACCTGTTATGTACTAGCCAGTGTGTCAGGCGCTGGGGACAGAGTAGAAAAAAACTGACATCTCACCTCCCATGGGACTTAGACGAAAGTGCAGGGTAACATACAATAGAGAAATTAACAGGGTGCCTGGGTGGTTCAGTCAGCTAAGCATCAGACTTTGGCTCAGATCATGAACTCACAGTTCATAGTTCTAGCCCTCACTTCGGGTGAGCCCCGCTTCTCTCTCTCTCTCTCTCTCTCTCTCTCGCTCCCTCCCTGCCCCTCGTGAGATTCTCATTCTCTCCCTTGCTAGCTTGTGCCCCCCCTCAAAACAAACAAACAAACAAACAAACAAACCAGTAGAGAAATAAACAAGATAATTTACAATAATAGTAAGCACTGTGAATAAAACAAAACAGCGTAACATAACGGGACCAACATTAGACCCGATGCCACAGAAGGGCTCCTTGAAGAAGAGACATTTGAGCTGAGACTTCCAGGCCCAGCTAGATAAGCAGAACTGAGGTGATTTTAGGCTCCCCTTCTTTCTCCTAAAACCCGCTTAGTGGTATCTGAAACTCCACTTCCCCAACTGGAGGAAACAGCTTTCAAGTACAAAAGCACAGTAGAGTTCCATTTTAGTGTGAATGGGTTTTGTCTGAATCATCACTGGCCAATGCATCCATCAGTGTGAATGACTGGTGGTCATACCCTACTGTGCCTGGCCAGGCCGGGGCAGGAGCGGAGTGACAGAACCTGTATGAATGCTGGCTGGAGTAGAGCTCATTAGGGGGCTCTGCACTCAGAACCTTGCCAGAGATGCAGGGAGCCATATACAGTCCTCTGAGTGAGAGAGAAAGTGGAGAGAATTTGGGGGAGGAGATTTCTCTCCTGAGGAGGAAAAGGCCCCCAAAGTCCAAGAGAGGAACAGCCTTACAATTCTCCATCCCTTTAATGTTTTGTTTTTTCCTACCCTTAGGTAGCTTTGCTTTCACAGTTTACACAAATTTTGTTTGCTTCTTTGCTTTTACTATGTTTAGTTCCCAGGGATCTGTTTATTAAGAACTTACTGCCCTTATTTTCTACCCCACACAGCCGGGCGCTTAGTAAATGCTCAATAAATGCATGCCACTTGATTGCTTTCCTTGGTAATTATGTTCTAGAAATAGCAGTAGTATATTACTGAGCTGCCTTATTATCTCCCTCCCTACCATGGGCTTTTATGCCTCACAAACATTTATGGCTAACCAAAGAAAAGGAGAATCTCATGCCTTTTTTTTTTTTTTTTTTTTTTTTTTTTTTGGTTTTCTCTAAGTGTATTTTTAAAGTCTGTTTAAATGTACAAGAGAAAAAGAAGACATTCGATTGAAGGGTTTTGTGTGGAAGATGGGAAGAGAATCCTTTGCTCAGGGTCTCATTCACTGTCCATGGTTTTGTGACCTAAACTGTGGGAGGAAAGAGCTGCAGTTGATGCCTTAGTCAACCGCTAAGGAGAGACCAAGATTGGGATGGAGAATTCCCGCCTCCTCTCCAAATCCTTGCTAGCTTGGGTAAGGAGGCCTCCTATGTATTTATGAGACAAAAGGCATTTTGAAAGTCTGAGCCTTTCCCGAGACGGAATGCGTCTGATGTTTTAGCCTGGCCATTCTGGGAAACACGGACCATTTTTACGTGCCGAGGAAAATGTTCAACATATTATTCATTCTTAACTGTTGTCAGTGAAGTATCACAGAGCCTCTGTCTCTAATGAGATCCTTTCCCAACCACCCCGCAATACATGTCATGTTATCTTTTGCTTTGGAAAAACTGTTTTTAGGACATCATAGTAAGCAGCCAGAGCCAAGCTAGCATAGGTGATGACAGGATGAAGTCTGGAGCCAGGCCCTGTGGCTTTGAATCCCAGTGCTACTGCCTACTGGCTGTGGGACCCAGAGTAAGTCTATTGGCGTCCCTGAGACTCCATTTCTCGTCTATATAATGGGGCCAAGAAGAGAGCCTGCCTCATTAGGGATTTTGTGAGGATGAAATGAGAAGATGTGAGTAGAGCGCTCGCTCCAGGATCTGACACGCAGGAAGCCGTCTGTGAACATCAGCAACGATTCAATCGTTACTGCTCCACTGCTGATGATATATTTCTAGAAAGAGGATTGTGTTTCCTCTTTCCTTTCTAAAACACAAGAGAGTCACTGAACACTAACCACCATGGCTGAAGGGCAATTTAGGAATGAAAAAATCTCTAGACCTCATCGTTCGAAACCTTTGTGTTTTATCACAGTATTCTAAAACCACTTTAAAATCATTCAGCATTTCCATGGTAGTATCATGCACAGTATTTTAAAAAGCAGAGAGTTATCAGCTGGGGGATTAGGTTACATTCTGTACATGTAATGTACAGAGAGAAACTCTATTCTTTTTTAGGGGTTTGGTTCTGTTCCTGGCTTATACATCAATTTCCTCTTCCTGTTCAAACCCAGACGGTTCACATTCCTGCACAACTTTATGGTTATTGGTGTTTCTGTGGAAACAACCACCTAGGAAGTGGCATTTCCCAGGCTACGAGCCTCACATTAAGTTTTCTTGGCAAGATGAGAGAAGGGTGTTTCAGATCCATAAAACCCATAATTTTAGCATGATTGTCAGATAATAAGGATAATAATAGAGTTGTAGAGCTTTAGAACTAGAAGAACATTAGATCCCATCGAGGCCAACCCCCTCATTTTACAGATGAGTAAGTACCTTATGCTGAAACCATGTCTGGCAGTCCTAAAATGGTTTCCACACAGATTATGTCATTTGTCTTCCCAACGCCTCCTTAGATAGTCAGTAAGTAGGTATTACTTATCTCCACTTTGTAGATGAAGAAACTGAGGCCTAAGCCATGAAAGAAAGCAATCAATGGGCACATCTACAACTCAACACTTTGACTGTCTTGTCAGCGCCCTTCCCATCGCGGCCTGATGCCTCTCAGGACCCTGTATGTCTATTGGAACCATCTAGACTTCAGTTTTCCCAGACTTGATACTTTTGGACTTTGAAGCCCTGTCGTATGCAGAACAAACTCTAAGGCCGTCAACATGATGCATGAGGCCCTCACCCCTGTCCTTTGCCCCTCTCTTCAGCCTCAACCCTTGCCATGCTGGGTTTCTACTTTTTGCTGTAACAACTTGAAAAGCAGTTACCACTGCTTGGAACAACTTTCCAATTTACTTTTTTTCACCCTAACTTTTTTTTAAGAATGAGCCTGAGATGCTCATCATTTTTCTCGAAAACCTACCCTAGCCGTTGCTCTAGAAAAGGTGGGTCTATACACTGCATGAATTTACCCAAACCTGATTTGACCAGAGATGGCCTTGAAATCTGGAGAGAGGAAAATGAAGAGCTGTGTAGATCTGAGAACAGATAAGAATCTGGAGAGACTGAGGAAAATACAGAAAGAAGTTCACGTTGTTCCTGATAACTTTTATATCACCTGGTTCCAAATCCTTAGCTTCCATGAGATACTCCTGTATGATCCACAGATTCTCCCTTTGGCAGTGGGGTTCTGGTAAACCAGCCCCCTAAAAACAAACAAAAACAAACAAAGAAACAAACAACAAAGCCCTGATTTTTAGTGTTTGCCAATTCCTAGGGTGTAAATACTCCCACTGTGGCCTATTTCAAGCTATCATGAGGTTACCAAATGCAGAGCTGGGGAGACATGCACATACATTTGCCCTCCGTGGGCTCGTATGAACTGGCTGTACCTCATCACTGCATTGGGCTTAGGCTAAGTGAACATTTCCTGTTCTTTGCATCCAAATCCTGTACTATATTAAATTAAGACACTGCTGATTGGCTACTTTATGTCTCACAATAAAGGGAAAAACACTACTTTTAAACTATACCATAATGCTTTAAGGCCAGTCCTCTGCCAGTCCCGCTAGCCGCTGCTCCTTTGACACTTTCTCGTCTGGGCTTGGCAACTATTCCTCCTGGTAGCTGTGTTGCTAAGTGTGTGGTAGGCAATTCTTTCTTCGGTATCTTAGCAACAAAATGTAACACAGCTTCATTTACTTGTGGGTGTCTTCTTGAATCTAGGAAAATACTTGCTGCTTTGTGAGCAAACACAGAGCTGCAGACATTCTTCTAATGATGAAGATCTGCTTTCTTAATATCAGAGTCTGGGCTTTCACTCTGCTCCCCTACTTTTCTGTGTAGACAATACCTTTCGGCTGTAACATGAAATCCTATGTAATTTCTTGAAGACATTTTATTTTATTTTTAAATTTGTTTAATATTTATTAATTTTTGAGAGGCAGAGAGAGACAGAGCGTGAGCAGGGGAGGGGCAGAGAGAGAGGGAGACACAGAATCCGAAGCAGCCTCCAGGCTCTGAGCTGTCAGCACAGAACTCGATGCGGGACTCGAAACCACGAACCGGGAGATCATGACCTGAGCCAAAGTCAGATGGGTAACAGACTGAGCCACCCAGGCACCCCTCTTGAAGACATTTTGAACAGCAGTTAAACTCCACATTAAATGTTGAAAATAACTCAAATGAACCGATGTCAAAATGAGCAAGTTTCTTCCTGTGGGTGTGATGACAATGTCATTGTAGCTTGCCTGGCCCATAGCTACTATGTCTCCACGGATTAAAAGAAGAATCCTAGTTTCAGAGATGTTACAATGTAGAGAAGAGTGCATTTTAGAAGCAGTGAAATTAATCTCGTAACACAGAAAGTAATTTGACTCAGCTACCACCACCTCAGTCTTTCCTAGTTATCTTTCGCTCCTTCTTCAGAGTTGGGCTGAGCACCCCACCTGGTGCTCCCATAGCATGCTGCGTATATCATCACGATGTCACTGAATGCAGAGTTGGGAAGATGGGTGGTGTCCTAATTGTCTGTTTACCCAAGGAATGTTATCTTTGATAACTCTTTGGGTCCACAGAACATTGCACACTGTCTGGCACAGAGTAGGTCCTCAGTAAATGCTTAATGATTGATTTGTGAGTCCTAAGAGAGAGTTTATCTTTCAGGCCAGCAGTGTGCAAAGTTCTGAGTGGGATAAACCCTGTCTGTCCCAGGTCCTCTCCTGCAGCAAACCACTCTCTGACCATCCCCCTGAATCATATCAAAATGTCAGAATGCACTGTCCCTCTTGCTTGCATTCTTCCTCATGCCCTTGATATGGAGAAACCAAGTCATATTAAAATTCTACTGAGTAATAATGGTATCGTGTTTATTCACCCCAGATATGTCATGCCTTTTTCTAAGGAGGTGGGAAGGGGCTAACTCACAGAAGAGGATCTTGATAAGAAGTCTGGGCTGATTTGAGGACATTTTTGAGCCAGACTGCTTTTCCCTAAAGTCATACCACTTAAATGATTGCCCAAGTTCACTTTCTGTCCTAATTTGGGGCCATGATGTATTAATTTAAATGGTCTGTATCATCTTTCCAATCACCCCCTTTGGAGGTCTTCTTGCCATATTTATGGGATTAGCTTGGGCAAGGGACCAGCATAGGTGACCCACCCCAACCTGTAGGGGAGGCAGGACCCACTTGCTCTGAACTAACTCAACTGTGTTTTATTATCTCCCAGCCAAGAGTCACAAAACCCAACTCACATCATTGCGATATCCTGTTTCCTTAAATGAGAGAAATCCTCAACCTCTTCCAGATCATCTTAATTCCTGCTCTTCTTCGTGAGTGCCTCTCATCTTCCCCTCTATTTCCAAAACTTCCAAAAATAAGTCCCTTCGGATATTTGGTTTTCTCACAATACTCTTCTCTCCATGCACCGCTTTACCGTCCATGATCTATCCCAACCTAGGAAAGTCGAAGAAAGAAGCACTCATGATAGATGCCAATCAAATAAACAAACAGCAGTAATTCAGAAACTTACAATACAGTTTTCCCGGTTTTGGAGTCTCACACACTGGGATACTGGAAAGATATCAAAGGATGAGAAAGTGGGACCCTGTGCAACTCGAGGCACCTGAGATTTAGTGCTCAGACAGAGGTGGGTGGGGGGACTGCTCCCCTGTTTCAAAAAGGCAAAACGCAGTCTCTAGTAACTCTTCTTCTGTATGGAGACTCTGTGGATCAAAAACCTCAAGAATGAAACACTTAATTACAACCAAACATGGAGTGAACAAAGGAATGAGAACGGTTTTATGTGAATCCTGCCCACAAAGGAAGGCAGCTTCTTCCAAATTTTGTAAGAGATCAGTGACAAGCGGGAATTTTTTATTTCTGGGCGCAGTGAGCAATCAATTTAAAGAGCCATCCCCACGTATGTTTTCATAGCAAATAGGTACAGGCTCACCACCCCGGTGAGTTTTGGGGCTGCTGAATAGTCTTGGAGCTTTTGTATGGACTTAATTTCATGACTGGGGAAAAACTATTTCAGCCATTTCCCTAACTTTAATAGTTTCCATCCGTAACCTCGAAAAGGAAGGTAAAAATAACGAATGGATGTGATGAGGGGGTTGCTCCTGAGTCTCTGTCAGCGCAGAGTCGTGCCAAGGACACGGCCCCAGGGAGGGGTGCGTGGCCCCTCGTCGTCTCTCACCGGGAGCCTCTTTTGTTAACGGCTTCTCTTGGCCATCATCTCTTCCAGACGCATGTGGCCAAATGATACAGTTGGCAGGAGATTGTCAGGAAAAGGGTATTCCTGGGGTGGAGGCTCTGAGTCGCAGACTGGGCAGCCAGTAGAGACAGCACAGTAGATTCAAACAGGCTAACGGTTTCAGCGCAGAGCCGGCCTCAACGGCCATGTGGCTGGGCTGACTCCTGAGGAGTCCTACCCCTCCACGTCCATGCTCACTCGGGCTCCCGGGGGGGCCCCCTACCAGTCTCTCTGCATCCTCCCCTCCCTGCACTCACCTCTCCTGCCCAACCACCGAAGCCGAAGTCATCTCTGAACGCCATCAAGCAATTTCCTGCTTCAGACATTTCAGTAGTTCCCATCACACTCAGAATCACGCTCAGACTCCTTATCTCAGCCTGCAAGGCCCTGTAACATCTGGCCACTCACTTCCCCTGCACATCACCTCACACAGTCTCTTCCTAGTTCCCTGGGCTCTCGCCAGTGGCCTCTGTCTCTTCCTTGAGCGTGCCACACCTTCCCCCCTCAGGGCCTGGGCACTCGCTGTTCCCTCTGTCTGGACTAGCACTGCCCATATCTCCCCATTGTCATCCCTCCGGTCTCAGCCCCCCCCCCCCCCACCACCCGATGGCCCTGCCCAGACCACCCAGTCAGATGTGGCAACCCTTTCCCAGTCATTCTCTGCCGGGTTTGCAAGTCTTTCTTTTATTTATTTTTCCCGGTTTATTGTTCCATTTTCCCTACCAGAACGTCAGGTCGTGAGGAGAGGGATTTTTATTTTGAACAGCATAGCGTCCTATCACGGAGCTGGCACGTAGTAGGAAGTCCATACATACTTGTTGAGCAACCGAGTCCCTTAAGTTATTTGGCCCTTTTTCTTTCAGGCCCCAGCAAATCTCGCTCCCACTCTTTCAGGATCTGACTCTAAATCCTGGAGGATCCTCCTGCTCCTAGAACCATTATTCATCACTCCCTTCTGCATTTGGACGAGTTTTTTGTTGGTTTGCTTGTTGGTTTGTTTTTTGAAAGGAGTGTGTTTTAACCAGGGTCTAGTACATTACGAGAACTTCAAGTGTCAAGAGAGAAATGTGAACCAATGGAAAATGTTACTGCCATGGAGGGCTGCCCTTTTGTAAATCCAGTTGTGGTGTCCGTATGGCACTGTTCAGCCAAGTCACTAGCAGCGACATGTATTCTGGATCTCTCTCCACTGTGTGTTTCAGATAATTGACTCCAAGTGTGGCTCAAGCTCACTCTTCTTTTTCTGGCTTCTCTTGTGGCTCTTAAGACAGGATATTACATAAACCTAGGATTCAAAAATATGTTCTTCTGATACTTATTATTAGAAACACTAAGGTCTAGAAATATAGTTCACCTTAAGAGGAATTTCAATTGCTTTTACATGCATTATGCGATTGCAGTCATCAAACGTGAGACTCTGCCCTCCTCAGTGTGCCTACATTCACAGTTTGCAAAACACATTTGAATTATCCATCTTGCTTGAACTTCACAACCCGTGGAGCTGTCAGTGAAGAAATGACCCTCATATTACAGAGGGGGAAACCAGTTCAGAGTGTTGGGAATCCCAAACTGTGTCCCAATTGACCAGATGTCCCAAAGCCCTTGCCTCATCACCATCACAATGTTGTTTTCATCGTGAAATTGAGTAACTCTGTAAAACAGGATCAAAAGTCTTGATTGTACGGAGTTACATATGTATGAGTACAGTTCACAACCTGCTGAAGACTCAAGTGCTTTTTCAGGAAAGGTTTCTGAGGTTTCCCTCACGAAGATCTCTGTTATTTTTTCTCTGGTGCGGATTCCCCCAGACATGGAGGGTCCAAATCAGTTTTTGATCCTCTTTAGATCACTAGCATTTTGATGTGGAGTTTATTAGATTCCAGTCAAAAGCAGTGGAACCTATCCAGTTCACCTGAAACAGGAACAGATTTGTTTTCTTCCATAGGTTTCAAAGTGTTGACAAAAGCACAAAGCCCCCTCCTTTAATACCACCTCAGTGACCCAAGGATAATTTGCGCATGGGGTCTGAGCGTGTGTTACGTAGGTTTACACTTGGGAAAGGTGTCTGTGAAAATTACGCAGAGTATAAATTAAGTTGTATCTCAAGGTCATCCTCAAAGCTTTCTGTTTCAATGCAGTTGGAAGCATAAAACATCACTTAAAATAAATGAGCTACAGCTATGGACAGGCAATCTTTCCTCTAACTCATGGTTTATTATCATGGTGTTTCAAGTGGAGGGGTTATTAGGCTTGTCCAATTCAAAAGACTGCCCTATACCTTTGGCAGAAAGATACAAGGGATGATATTTTCCTTTTTAAAGAAACATTTTGTACAGATGTACAATGTGAGCCTAGATACAGGAAAGTAACCTATTTCCTTCCAGAAGAAAACAGGATATGTATTTAGTACCTGGTCACTTCCCTTTTGTTGCAGGTCCCAATAGCTACTATTTAGTGTAAGAACTCACTAATAATTATGACGTATGTGTAATCTTTTTTTAAAAATCAGTTTACAAAGTTCTTCATGCTATTTTCTTTTATTCTCCCACCAACTCTGTGAATATCATTATCTTTGCTGACAACTGAGGAGACCAAGACCCAGAGCAATCGAGTGGCTTCTTCCAGGCCACCCAGAGTATCAATAACAGAGGAACTAAAACCATGATTTCAGACTCCACAATACCTGCTTTCCACCACTGCCATGCTTTGTGAGAGCATTTTAGTAGAGTTTTCTGAAATGTTCACGTTAGAGGAAGAGAAAATGCTAATTACATATTACTTTTGAGCCCTAATCACCACTAAATTCCTGGTATCAAATTTCTAATTGGCTTGTTAATGAATTGACCAAGATAATCCTTCTACTAGATAATAAGCTACTCAATAATTGGAAGTTAGCTGCTGTTATCTCAAGGATGTGTGAAACCTAAGCCTGGCCATTCTAGGGGGAAAAAGGAAGCTGATCTGATAGTTGTGAGGTTTTCCTTGCCCCTGACCCCACCCCGCCCCATTTGAACAGATGCACTCTGGAACAGCGTGGCCATTGTTACAACCTGATGGTACAGAATTTGGTCCTCGGATATCAGAAGATAAATTATGTTAGCTTGAGAGTCATCTTGGCCCTGTTTAAATGCCTCCCTTTCTGGGTCCCATTTTCAGAGTCAAGAACAAACTAACTTGTTCATACTTAACAGATGAACCGAGTTGATAAGAAATAAAAAGGAGGCTGATACCAGCCTCTTGGGTGTGTGACTTGGGTAGTGGCCCAGGATCCCCAAGCTCTTGGTGAATCCTTTGTGGTTGCCATCTTGAAATTCTTAAGGTTTGAACAAGGGGTTCTCCTTTCTCACTTTGTGTTTGTCCCTCAAATTAAGCAGCTGGTCCTACTTGGTACTGCAGGATATTAGCCTCAGAGATAGTGATCCTGCCAGATTAGAGTGCTGCCAAGGTTTTAGGTCTCCCCCAAAACTTGGAGATAGGCCAACCTACTCCTGACAGATCCAAAAAAGTGTAGGGTCAGGACAACACAGGGGCCACAGAGCCTCTAGTCCTCAGCAAAGGCAGAAGGCACTGCCCAGCCCCTGGCAGAAGGTTCCAGCTTAGTTGAAGCCAATGAGGTGGATGCCTGGTGCTCCTACCCAAATGTGAGGGAACTATGAAGTGCCTCCAGGAATATAATACTAGTCTCATTTGGGACCTTCTTCCCACATACCTACTTAACCTACTTAAGGGAGTGTTGGCATGGTCATATGGGAAGCATGTTCAATATCCAATAGGCTACAATCTTTTGGAACTTCTAAAAAACTTTTATTTTAGAAAGAATTTTGATTTTTTTAATCCTAACATTTTTATTTAGTATAAAACAATATTCATTGAGAAACACATTTCATTACTGATGAGCAGAAAAAAATTTTAAAATCCCCCGTGGTCTCACTCCCAAGAGGTGATCATTATTAACATTTTTAAAAATTTAGTTGGGGGGGGGGGGGGGGTTGGAGCAGAGAGAGAGGGAGAGAGAGAATTCCAAGCAGGCTCCATGCTGTCAGCGCAGAGCCTGACATGGGGCTTGAACTCACGAAACTGTGAGATCATGACCTGAATGGAAATCAAGAGTCAGACACTTAACCGACTGAGCCACCCAGGCACCGCCATTATTTATCTATTTATTTTAATTAATTAATTAATTAATTAATTAAAATTTGTATCCAAGTTAGTTAGCATATAGTGCAATAATGATTTCAGGACTAGAATCCAGTGATTCATCCCCCGCACATAAAACCCAGTGCTCCTCCCAACAAGTGTCCTCTTGAATGCCCCTTTCCTATGTAGCCCATCCCTCTACCCACAACCCCTCCAGCAACCTTCAGTTTGTTCTCTATATTTCAGAGTCTCTTACGTTTTGTCCCCCTTCCTGTTTTTATATTATTTTTGCTTCCCTTCCTTTATGTTCATCTGTATCTTTAATTCCACATATAAGTGAAGTCATATGATATTTGTCTTTCTCTGACTAATTTTGCTTAACATAATACCCTCTAGTTCCATCCACGTTGTTGCAAATGGTAAGATTTCATTTTTTTTGATTGCCAAGTAATACTCCATTGTGTGTGTGCATATATGTGTGTGTATATATATGTATATATGTATGTGTATGTATATATATGTATATGCATATATGTATATATATGAATGTGTGTGTGTATATATATATATATATATATGACATCTTTATCTGTTTATCTGCACCAGTTTGCATTTTCACCAGCAATGCAAAAGGGTTCCTCTTTCTCTGCATCCTTGCCAACATCTGATGTTTCCTGAGTTGTTAATTTTAGCCATTCTGACCAAGTACCCCATTATTAACGTTTTAACATATACATATATATATACATACACACATAGTTATTTTTATTTTCATTTAATATTTTGAGAATACAATCCCATGCCATTAGATATTCCACCACTGTATCACAATAAATCTACCATGATTGCAATCACATTTATAGTTTATTGAACTAACCTCTGGCTTGATATTTAGATTAATTTTCATTTCTTGCTACTTTACACAGTTCTGTGATGAACAGGTGTGTAGCTAAATTTTTGCAATCACCCAAGTCTACTGTTTTAGAATAGTTTTCTGGAAGTGAGTTATCTGAGTAAAAGATATGAACATATCAGGGCGCCTGGTGGCTCAGTCGGTTAGGTGTCCGACTTCAGTTCAGGTCAGGATCTCCCGGTTTGTGAGTTTGAGCCCCGCGTCAGGCTCTGTGCTGACAGCTCAGAGCATGGAGCCTGTTTCAGATTCTGTATCTCTCTCTCTCTCTGCCCCTCCTCTGCTCGTGTTCTGTCTCTCTCTCTCTCAAAAATAAATAAACTTAAAAAAATTAATAAAGATATGAACATATTGAAAGATGCTTGTCTAATTTCCTTGCAGGACTGTTGTACCAATCTCCATTCCCATCAGCAGTATATGTGAACTTGGGAAGTGTTTTTAGAGTCCTATAGAGCCTGGGTTTTGTGACTGGGTGGGAGGTAGTGATTCACACCCAGAAGAGGCTCCTTCTGGACTCTCATGGAATTTCTAGAATTGCAAAGGGTCAATAGAACGGAGGTGTACATGGCAGTCATTTTATGATTTGTAGTCTAGGCAACTAGTGTGGGGTGAAAATTATCCTAAAGAGATTACTGCCAAGAGGTTGCTCAGATATTTTATTTGCCTATAATTTCACTTTCTACTTATACGTAACAGCGCGATCACATGGTGCTGAATCAAAGATTTATAAAAATTGCACTAAACCCATGTCCTGTAATTTGAAAAACAAAACACAACAAAACGAGCCTTTGTGGGTTTTTTTTGTTGTTGTTGTTCTTTATTCAATCGTCAGTAGTCATTGGTTGGTTTGGATTCCCTGCGCCTCTCCCCTTCCAGCTTTTCTTTTTTGTCCACTGGAGAAGCACATGTTGTATGGTAGTTCTGACCATTCAAAAGTGAGCTCCTTGAACTTCAGCTTCCTTTGTAAATAAAAATTCCAGCTCAGATCTCGTTCATACTTACAAACACAGAGCCTCCTAATCTCCATGTCTCTTTTGGTATCAGATTTCTCTTTAGGGATTCATGTATAATCCTTTTCCACAAAGCAGGCCTGCATCTGAGCTTCTGGAAGCAAATCAATATGAGGGAAACGCCAGTAAATCTACCAGAAGTAAAGCTGGAATTTGGAGGGTCAGTCAATCGTGGGAGCCCTCACATTTATTTATTTATTTATTTATTTATTTATAATCAACAAAGATTTTATTATTACACTATGGTTGTGATAGATACAGAAGAGAATCTGAATTCTTAAAAATTATAGATCACATAAGGTGCTTCTAGTAAATGGGTGTGATGTGCAACATCATTTAAAGATAAATCTCCCCTGAGCATTATGGATGATACTCCAGAAATACTCTCTAATGTCAGGAAGAACCATAACCCACGAACGTGGTAGGCAGTCTTTTCTAGCGACTAGCGGTTTGGGTCTGTGGTTTGTTTACTTTCCTACACAAAAATGCAATGGATTATACAACCTCTGGAGTGGGCAGTCTGAGAATTCCCAGGGTACAATGGCTTATTCTTTTTAAAGCCCATTAAATATGAATTGGCCATTTATCATTAGTAATAGCATACATTATTTTCTTGATATCATCTCTTTTTTCTCCTTCTCTTGCGCATATCCCTGTTTTCTGTTTCCAGTTGCTCGCCCACATTAATTTTCTTTGCTTTTAGAGCTTACTCACACATCTCCTTTTAGTTTTCTTTGTAACAGCTCCAACACATTTCTTTTCACATTTGTGATTTTTGCTTAGCTTTCCTCCTTGTTTTTTCCACCAAACCCTGTTTATTTTCATTTTCTTCCCAATGGTCTGATTTCTCTCCCTGCCTGTCATATTTAATTGAGGTTTGCTGCGTGGTTAAGATGAAGAAAGTCTTTTCTTCTCATGCTCAAAAAGGAAAGTGCTGCTATATAGTTTTAGCTTCTAGATTACTACCTGTCTTGAATAAGATCCCCAGTTCTATCCTTTGTAAACCCAGTCACGGTACAGCTTTGTGCTCTGTGTAGAACACACCAGGGACACGCAGGTTCAAGATGCGTTGTTCCGAATTCCCAGTGTTGCTTTCTTGAACACGATAGAGCATCTTTATCACCAACTTCACCTCTTTCTTTGTCTCACCGCTCCTGCTATTGACAGATGTTTTGGGCTAGAATTCGCCCCTTTTGTTGAAGGGGAAATTAGTAGCTCTCAGCTCACTAATCAAAACCCAAGAAATGTTTAAAGAGAGGCATTAAATTCAAATCATCACCTCCAGAGGCTCTCTCATTTGCAGAATAAAAAACACTTCAAGGGGCATTGAAAAAGAATTCTGGAGCAATGAATAGTTAGAAAATGTGGTTTGTATGGGGAAGCATTCACTCTGCTTGTGAGTCTTTGTCACCGGACATGTTTCTCTCTTTGGGAAACTGTGGATCATAGGTATCCATGTGAGGGGAACATCATATACTTTTTTAAGGTCTTGCTCATTCTTAAATGAGCATGTGGTGGGGGGGGGGATAATGTGAATTCTAAAATATAGAGCATCTCAGACTCTCCACTGAGTCATTTCCTTGTTCTCATTAATTGGCTCATACCCAACTACGGAGTGGAAAGCTATTTTTATGCATTTGCTCACAACTGAGAGATCTAACACAAGATTCAGCCAATACAAGTTGGTGGTTTAAAAAAGAGAAAAAGATGCCTTGCTATATCTCATTAAATGAGGTCAACAATAGGTTTCATGTTTTGAGATGATTTTTGCGGTCTAAAGCATTTGTAGATAGGTTAAGAATAATTTGGGGACAAATCAGTGCTTGGAGATAAAGATGATATTCTCTCTGTCCTTTTCCTTCTATCATTTTCCTTCTGCTGTATCTTGGGGATATTTTTCCTTCGTGCTTGACTTTTTCGGGGTGGGATGGGTTGAAGCTCTATCAGACATAAGTGCTCTGCAATAAAATGTGACTCACCGCCCCTCTCCACTGTACACGTCGTAAAGGCTGTAACTCAACTGTGCGGCTGACTCAGTAATTACCCAGCACCATCTTTATTGAAATTATCAAGCAATCTAGAAATTAGGAGTGAAATAACCCATGAAGTCATCCCGACCTGGCTATTCCGGGCCCAGGTAAGAGTCTTTTCCAGGCCATTCTTCTGTTACTCTTTCAATTTAGTTTTATAATCACCGGTCATACAACCACTCCGTTCATTAATTTGGCACATTTCTGTTCCAACTAGCTATCACATAAAACTATAGAGCGGATCACTAAGAAACACAGCACATATCCTGAGATTAAGTAGCACTTATTTTTCAAAATAACAGATTGGAGGCCAGTCTGTGAAACTCAGGAAAACCCATAAGATTTAAGGAGGTTATTTAGGAAGTCTGATCTTGGTGCTGAGGGTGGAGTAGCAAGGCTCACTCGGGACAGACTTTGGGCATTTTGCCAGTGGAGAAAGGTCTGTGTGTCTGGGGGAATGGACTGTCCACTGAGCCATCTTCCCCCTTCCAGCTGTCAGTGCTGGGCATAGGATGACTAGGAGATGGAGAGGGGTGGGCTTGGATTAATTTTTTTTTTTTTTTTTTTAAGAAAATGCCATGAATCGGGGCTCCTGGGTGGCTCAGTCGGTTGAGCGTCCAACTTCGGCTCAGGTCATGATCTCACGGTTCGTGGGTTCGAGCCCCACGTCGGGCTCTGTGCTTACAGCTGGGAGCCTGGAGCCTGCTTCAGATTCTGTGTCTCCCTCTCTCTCTGCCCCTCCCCTGCTTGCGCTCTCTCTCAAAAATAAAAATAAACATTAAAAAAAAAATTAAAAAAAAAAAAAGAAAATGCCATGAATCAAATAGCTTTCCTAGATGTTAAGGGACCATGGATTCAGCATGAAGGAAAATTAGAAACCATTTAGTCCCACATCCCACAGCAAGAGGTAAGTCCTTTCTAGGGCATTATTGACATGTGAGCAGCCGGCTTGCATTTGAATCTCCCAGGGGCACTAACCTACCCTGGAGCCCATTCATTCTGGTTTCAGATGGCTATGTTTGTTTTTCATGATCCTGCATAATTTACTTCTTTGAAGCCTTCATCTGAATAAGCCCTCAGGAAAATTTAGCTGTTACTATTGTTATTGTCATTGGCTTTTTTACTTCATGAAAAACACCTAAAGGTTATCAAGGTTTTTATTCCTTCTCAAGGCTAATTTC
Organism: Lynx canadensis; assembly: GCF_007474595.2. Lineage (NCBI taxonomy): Eukaryota > Metazoa > Chordata > Mammalia > Carnivora > Felidae > Lynx > Lynx canadensis. The sequence continues at coordinate 212,455,335 of NC_044303.2, forward strand.
TTTGATTGCTTAAACCCATGAATTAGTTCCCAGATCCCTTAAAGTCTTGGCTTCTCTCTTTCTCCCTCGGGCTCTCGCTCTCTCTCTCTTTCTCTCCACGTGATTCACCAGCCACCAGGGCAGTGACCATGCTTCTTGTGATCTACTCTCTTTGACATTTCCTGGCTTGATTCATTCCAAAGAAAGGGCTCTTTCATCTCTGTGCTCTGTGCTGATCAGAGACAAATGCCTAAGGCAGAAGACTAAGGTTGTGATTGGTTGACATGGGTGAAAAACTATATATATATATATATATATATATATATATATATATATATAGGTACATAGAGAGGAATTCAATCCCTGGTAGCAGCTATTTGCTGAAGGAGAACTGGGTAGGGAAAGTGATTTTAAATAAGTGATCAAGGACATAGCAAGCTCAAATTCAGAAAGAATCTGATAATATTAAATAGAAATTACTTATTTACAGATTGCTGTTTGTTCACTGAAAACTAAAACAAAAAAAATCTTCATTTCTTGGAAGCAAAGTCATTTCTAGCTCAAATAAACTGAATTGTAAAAGAATAAGAGACACATGGGAGATTAAAAATAGTGTGTTTTTCATTGCAAATACTAGATTTTTAAGTTGTTCTTGCATGGTCTGGGGGAAAAGCACAGCAGAACCAGATTCTTCTTTCTTGATGCAGACAGAAAATGAAAGTAACAAGAAAGTAGAAAGCCCTCCTAAGCTTGATTAAATTATCAACAGTAAAGGAATAATTTCTGAATCATATTGATACCTGCCCTATGTTAAGCAACACATGTAAAGGACGTTCCAACTAGTAACCTATCATTGCATGACTTAGCTTTCAAGTTATTTTCTTAATATTGGTGATGAGTTTGTGCTGAGTGATCCCCATTCTCTTCTCCTGTTCCTCTTGTTCTCAGTAGTACATATTTGCCAAAAGGCTCTCTAGGGAGAGGTCTGTTACAACTGCTACACAACAACTGAGATCTGGATTGCTAGTTGAGTAGAAGATGCTGGTCGTGTCAAAAAGACAATGCTAAACTTGGGTTGGTGTCACGGGCGGAAGGAAGAGAAGGCATAAGCTGGAGAAAGCTGCCCACTCCAAACGAGTCAGCCCCGGGAAACCGCTATTTATTAACAGGGCTCTTTATTCCAGGTGCAAAGATCGGTTTTACCTGGTGCTCCTAGATGAGCAATCACCAGGGTCTATAGTCATGCTTGAAATTCAGGAACACAGTCCATGGGAGGCAAGGGGGCAAACTGTCGCAGCAGACATTGTTGGTTTCCATTTATCCCCTTCCTTTTTCTTCACAGGACCCTGATTTTGTGCGGGTGTCTTCCTTTTGCAAAAGCAACCCTGTGCTCCCAGGAAGGCTGGTCCCAGTCTCGGGGTGTGAACTGTGATCAGCTCAAGTCAGTCATGGCAGTCTCTTTCTCTTGCAGGTGAGCACTGGCCTCTCTGGCCAGTGAGGAAAGAAAGAGACGCCTACATTGGGTTCTTTTGGAAAGGATTGTACAGGATTGTACAGGGAGAGACAATTTGTTGTTCTACTAGGCATTATCACATCTGGCTGTGATGCCCGGAACTGCAACAGTCACTTTACAACATGAAGGGGGCTGCCCGAGGATGAAACCCACATGTTGAGCATAACTGAGCTGACAGATAGCACAACCCTGGGGGTCTGAGGTTAGAATGAAACACTGAATTCACCAACCACGGAGCTACCTGTTAGGCAGTGAGGGGTCTCCAAAATTTGTATGATGATGTCTTAATCCCCAGTACCTTTCAATATGATTACATTGGGAGTTACGGCCTTTCAAGAGGTAACTAAGGTCAGATTAGTCATATGAGTGGGCCCTAATTCAATCTGACTAGTGTCTTTGTGAGAAGAGGAGATTAGGACATATGGAAAGAAACACCAGGAATGCATGCACAAATAGAAGGCACTCATGTGCAAGCCAAAGAGAGAGCCCTCAGAGGAAACCATACCATCAACACCTTTGAGCTCAGAGTTCCAGCCTTCAGGACTGTGAGAAAGAAAATATCTGTTATTTAAACCACCTAGTCTGTGGTGCTTTGTTACTGCCGTAGTCTTTGTAAGCTAATACACTGCCCTGCCTTTGGCCTTCTTGACGTGTAAGGCTGTACGATTTTTTTTCTGTTTGTTTGTTTAAGTCACTTGACTGGGGTTTCTTGTCCTAACAGAACTGTTAAAAACACACAAGAAAGGTCCTGTAGCCGTATTTTTCTATTGAGAGTGAAAGCAAGTCTAAGGATAGGAGATGTAGCCATAACATTTAACACTGAGGACCAGAAACACCATAGAGGATCATCCTGTTGACTGTCATAAATGCAAGGAGTAGCAGGTCATTTTTTTTTTTTTTTTACTTTTTTTTTTTCAAATGCCAGGGTAGGGCTTTTTTTCACTTATTTTTGAATGCCAGGGTAGGGCTTTGGTCTCTGTTCTCCCAGCCTTCCCACAACTGGACATGGTGATGGAGCCTCATGAAGATATGGTTAGTGGTCAAGGGACAGAATGAAGCTGAATGTCCATGTGGGGGTGTAGACTGATGACTATGACCTCAGCTAACCAATCAAATTAACTAGCAACAGATGAAAAACAAATTTTGACCAGCTTCAGGGAATGAGAATTTATAAAGTCCTAGGTAGTAGTTAGAATAGGATGGCATAAAACTACTCCATTTTATGAGTCTCCCCCTACTAATTTAGGCTACCCCAAATTCTAACTTCAAAGCAGAAAGTTGGGCAACCACTGGATAACGACAGATCAACTGCCAGCATATAAGTATTATATAGTTTATATATACTCAAGCCTAGCTCTGAGCTATGAAATAAGAAACGTCTCTCTCATGACTAATGCAGTTATATTTGTCGGACCAACTATATTTTTCTAGATAATAGTTGTCAGGTTGACCATAGCCACATTATTTCAAACTTTCAATGCTTTGATTCAAATAGCTCCTCTTTGGTCTTCATGACTCCAGAACATTCCCTTCTAACCCATTCTGCTCCCTGGTGAAGCTTCCTAACATCACTTTCATTAATTTCTTCCCTCACCTCCAAAACATTCATGTGACTCTAAAACAATTGAAAACAACCTTTAAAGTATCTGCCTGGGCTATAGTCCTATATCCCTTCTCCGAGAGTTCCTTTGTCCCGGAGATGAGCCCCAGAAGTTATGATAATTCCATATGGCATCAATTCTTTCATTGTACCAGGAGTGGGCACACAGATTCTCCTTCACAGAAATTTGGGATTGGAAGTCAAAGATGCTGGTAGCTTCTGATGGTCAACTTAGAACTAAGGAGCTATAAATGTGTAAGTTATGGGGTGGATTGTCTTATATATTCACAGGGAACAAAAAAAAATCTGTTTTGCAGAGGGGAAAGGATGAGAAAGATATGCAGAGAGAAGCTGAGGTGAGAAAGGACATGACTGGAATGGGGTTGAGGGATCCAAACCAGGAAGCCTGTGGCACTAGCTCCTGAGAGCTTTTAATTCCTGGTTCCAGGCCTTGCAGAGACCCAGTTTCCCACTTTGCTGTAGAGTTCCTCCAGGTCTCTTTGCTTTTAGGTTAACTCACTCCATTTGGCTTACACTACTTTGAGTAGCTTTCTGTTATTTGTATCCAAAACCATTTCAGCCTAGATAAAAGTAATGTCCAAGCTTTTGGCTTGATATTCAACACTATCCACAGGTTAACCATCATATGTGGTTTTCATCTTCATCTCCCTCTGCTTCCCTGCATGGAACTTCATTCACATCCATCTCCTTTCTTTCCTCCTCTCACACCTTATACATTTCGGGCTCATTCCTTGTTTCACATCGTTTCTTCTACCTAAAATACTGTCCTTCTTCTTGGCCGACCTGGACCCTATGCATTTTTAAGGTCAACTCAAGTTTGCCCTTTGATAGAAATTCTTCTACAAGCTTCCCTGCTCTCAGCAATTTCTCCTTCTTTTCAACTTCCATAGTGCTTGTTGTTTCTGTTTTCGGGCAACAATAGCTTATGACAAATGGAGAAAAATATGCTGAAACACCCTGATGACAGAAACTCTAGCATTGGAAATAATATGGGAGACCAAGGACTGTATCCCTGAATGTCAGAACAGAAGAGTGGTAGCAAAAATATGTTTAAATATTACCATTAATCAAATAATATCCAATCTGTTGGAGAACATGAAATGTGCCTGTTCATATGACTTTGTTTAGCTTAATCAACAATACCTACATTGAGTGTGATGAAAAAACTCGATGAGAAGAGCTAGGGATGGACAAACAAGCGGATATGAAGGAGAAGATGGACACTGAAGTATTGGAGAAGATGGAGATTGTAGGGATAGGAGTTGATAGATCAGGGAGGAAAGAAAAGAAATGAGGAGATAGCAGGTCTTTCTGCCTCCTCTTTGACTTTCAGGTAAAATAAACTTTAACCCTGACTCTGTCACTAGCTCCTCTCTCAGAAACGGAGGAGGAAGAGAAATTAAGAGGGGGGAGTAAATAAAGAACGGTAGGATGAGGGGCGCCTGGGTGGCTCAGTTGGTTAAGTGTCCGACTTTCAGCTCAGGTCATGATCTCTAGGTTCATGAGTTCAAGCCCCGCATCAGGCTCTGGACTGACAGCTCAGAGCCTGGGACCTGCTTCTGATTCTGTGTCTCCTTCTCTCTCTACCCCTCCCCTGTTTGCACTCTGTCTCTCTCTGTCTCTCAAGAAATGAATAAACATTAAAAAAAGGAAGAAAGAGAAAACAGTAGGTTGACAAGGAGGGCAAGAATCGCTGCATCCCCCAGGAAAGGTAGATTTAGAATCCCTAGCTTCCAGCCCAGTTGGGATATTCTAGTCTTTATGACAAGAATTAACCAGTAGTGCCAGATTAGTATTTTTAATAATGAACATGTGAGTTCTCTTAGCCCTGCCTACTCAACGACATTCAGTCAAAAAGTATTTATTTCACTTTTTATCATCAGATGATTTGTTAATGTATGGAGTAATCACACTCATCTCTCATTGTATATTACAGAAACCACAACCCCCATCTGAAAACTCTGGCAGTAAACAGCATTTAGCCATAGCCACGTGGATAAGGCTGCCTTTTTGAGTCACCATTGACCTTTTGTCCATGAGAGCTTCCCCACTCCCGTCTGCCTTTGCGGTTTTCCAAGGCTGATGTTCCATGATTGGTAGCTGGGTTGGGTCCTTTTTTCTCTCAGTACCGGCTCCCCAGGTTGTTTAAGATAACAAACTACATGAGCTTACTTAGCTATATCTCCTGGTTGCCATCTAGAGACAGCCCTGTAGAGTTTGAAGTCCAGAACATGTCACACTTGGTGTCTCTGAGCTCTCCTTTGACATCTTTATTCAGTTGTATCAGAATATCCAAGGCTATTTGGAGGGGAAAAGATGTTACATACTGATTTCAGTCCTGTTCGTGGAAAATTGAAAATATCATTGCATTACATTTATTTCTCCAGCCTAAATCCATATGGAGACCAACTCTGTATCGAGTATTGACCTTGAATAACCCATAGCCTACTGGAAAAACAACCCGGAGAATTTATAAATCATATAGATTAATACTAACTTCTTTGTTTTTAGAACCACTTATACAAATAGTAAGCTACATTCTCTATCAGCTCCCCATTTCCCACTCCCCATATTTCCCCTAATTCTCTTACTTCATTGTTTCTTGGATATGGCATTAACTAGTGTAAAGGTAGGCACATTGGCTCTGTGTGTGTGTGTGTATGCGAGTGTGTGTGTGCATGTGTGTTAATGTAAGAGAGAAGCGCTCTCATTTAATGGTTCATTTTTAAGAAAGTAAAACCTATCTCTTACCACAAAGCCATGCTGCTAGATTCTGCTCCATTTAACCCCTTTTAATTCCAGCCATATAACATATAAGACTGTTTCTTAGCCTTTCTTTTCTCACCTGAGAAATTAGCATGGGCTGACTGAGTCTGTCGTTTGGAAGGTGTCTTTCATTCAGGATGCATCTCTACTTCTGGAATGAGTAAAGAGCTTTTCCAAGGGTTGCACATATCATTAGGCTCCATCAGGATGCATTGGAAGCAGTTCGGCCTTCCCTGACTCCTGGCAGAGTCATTTTTTCCTTAAGCGGACACATCAATGATCTGTTTTTATCCCACCCTCCATCAGGGTCATGGCATCCTAGGGGGTACAAAGTGTCACCTTGAGGAAGTAGGAGTTCTGGGTGTTTCTTTGTATTTTCAATTTTGTAGCCTTGGGATGCTGGAAAAGTTAGGCATCATTCCTCAAGTCATACCAAATTTGGTATGATGTTCCAGGACTTTAAGATCCTTTAATTGGAGGATTTTAACCCCCAGTTCATCCGATTGTGTTTCTATGATTCACTGTCCAAATCCAAGCCACAGTTCCGTGATGAAATAAGAACAATTTCTTTCCTAAGACTCAAACCGCAGATATGACTGAAAGGTTCATGGCAAGGGCAATTCCATCCTGTCACACGTCAATCAGCTCAGCTTGGAACTACAGAGCAGGAAATTTTAGGTTCAAAGAGGTATTGGCACAGGGTCTAACACACACGAGCTCTTTGGCAGATATTTGTTAATTGATTAATACAGTCTCAACACCAGATGCTACCTTTTCAGAGCCTTACTTTCCTCCCTATAGATATTGGTGAATCCATGTTTGATACAAAAAAAAAAAAGTGTCAATTACAGAGTAACATCAGTGATTTGACAAATAAAGCAAACCCTCTCTCCCTGCCTGACTACATAATTTGTGGAACCAGTACAAAATGAAAATGCAGGAGCCCTTGTGCAAAAATTATTAAGAATTCCCAATGGGAACCATAAAGCATTAAACCAAACGTGAGCCTCCTTCAAAGTACAGATTGGACCCTGTGAAGCTGGCACTAGCCCCGCATTTGATTAATATCCATGAGCGCCTACAGTTAGCCCCCACCGGGCCTCTCTTTGTCATGCACATCACCTTCTACCATTCTCACCGCAACCAGGAACCTCTGAGAGGTTTCTTAACTTGCTCAAGATCATATACAAGAGCCTGTGTACCATGCCAGTTTTTTTTCCCACTAGACAGAATGTAAGTCAGTTCTGAACAATACTTTCACATACATGGTCTTGTGTAATCTTCCCTTGTCTAGTTATGCGGATAATGATCATTAACATGAACTGAGAACTTATAGTGTGTCAGGCGATGTTCTAGTTGTTTTACGTGTATTTACTCATTTAATGCCCAACAGTGCATTCATGCTGCTTTTTTGGTCAAGTTTTGAGAGAAAATGGAAAGCACAACTCAAAAGATTAACTGAAGAGATTTCAATGAAGGGACTACTTCATTAAAGGTATAGAGAGGATTAAGGGGATCTTTAAAGAATGTGGATACACCTGGAACCCGCAAGAACAGGAAACTGTTAATGTCCCAGGCTGGAGGGAACAAGGAGAAAGGACAAGGTCACCAGAATGGGGTGACGTCTTTAGCCGTGGCAGACAGGCTACCTATTAGGTGCTGTGGCCATGGTCAAGGAAGACAGCCTCTGCCCACAACCTGGTAAGGAGAGATAGCATGGAGGACAGATACTCCAACCTCCTTACTTGCTGTCTTCAAATCTCCTTCCCAGGGCCTCCCTATGGCCTAACAGAAGGGAGCTTATGGGCTGAAGTCTCTAGGGATCATCCTCCCAAGACACAGAGCAGATAGAGAATGGCAAAGGCTACTGGAGAAAAAAAACAGAGTATTTATCCCCATTTTACAGATGGTGAAAGGAGACAGAGAGGCTAAATAACTTGCTCCAAATCACACAGGTAATAAGTAACAAAGCCAGGATTCAAATACAGTAGGTCTCAGCGCAGACCCGAAGCACTCAACACTATGTTCTAAAACATGTCCTCAAATGGTATAGAAGCCTAGCTTGGGGCCATAAATGATCTGCTACCAAACTTGTGAATTTGGAATATAATCAAGGAAAGCCAGTCTGAACAAATGAAACTAAATTTTAATAGTTTCAAATGTGTGTAATTAGATTACCTTCAAGATGTAGAATAATCAGAACTAGGCCTGCAAAGCATTCCCTGGGAAATGGTCTCGGGGATTTGGTTTTAAGAAGGGAGGTGAGTAGTTTGAAGCTAGCTACATTAATTTCAAAGCAAATGAATAATCCTGAAACAGAGTCAAAAGCACTTGAAAAGTTCAATTTCTTAAGTAGGGTACATATTCTTTCCCCAGTTATGTTCTTTGTAGCTTGCTTAGATCATGCATTAATTCAGTGAGTATGTATCCTATGCGGCAGGTGTTGTTCGAGGTGCTGGGATACAGCTATGGACACAACAGATCAAATCTCTACTCTGAAGGCACTTAAGCTCCAGTGGCAGGAGACAGACAATAAACAAATAATGAGTAAATGCATGACAGTGCTACGAGGAAAAGTAAACAGAGTCAGGATAGAAAGTGACGGGGGAGGGAGGGAGACACTATTTGATATAGAATTATCATGAAAGCTCTGTCTGACAAGAAGACATTTAAGCGGAGAACTGAAGAAAATCTCTGTGACTTTGGTGGTGCAGTTGTGAACTTTGGTCCAGTTATACCAGAGAGAAGTTCAGATCTGGAAGGGACCACAGAGAGGCTCACATTATATAAATAAAAAAATTGGTTCCCCTGGGAGGTGAAGCCCTTTATTTAGGCCCATACTGTAAATAATTATCAATGAAGCTTATGCTAAAAATTACATATTACATATCGGGATACATTATTGGGGTGCCTGGGTGGCTTATTCGGTTAAGCATCTGACCTCAGCTTAGGTCATGATCTCATAGTTCGTGGGTTCGAGACCAATAACTGGCTCTGTGCTGTCAGTGCAGGGCCTGCTTTGGATCCTCTGCCCCCCCATTCTGCCCTCCCCCCCTCAAAAATAAATAAACATTTTAAAAAGCCCAAATATTATTGAGCCCCCATATGTGCCAGGCACCCAGGCTCACGCTTTTTGCACGAGATCTTATTTTGCTGATTCAGAATCAATTTCAAATATATGAGTTTTTATTGTGATTTGAGTTTTCTCTTCCTTGACGCATGGGCTCCCTTTGTGTGATATGTCCAGATGTCCTGGAAGAGAAATGAAGTCCTAGCGGTTGTGGCTGGCAGAATGTCTCTTACGGGTACTTCAGATTCTATGTCTCACTCCGTTTCAGCCCCTCCCCCCCAATCGCACTTTGTTTCTCTCTCTCAAAATTATATAAACATTAAGAAATTTTTTTAAAAAAAGAATGTGACTTATGAATTGCATTCTACCCCATCTTTTAATAAATCAAAGATTTATTTTCTTTTTTGTAATTTGAAAATTAGACTCTGGGTCTCAAGTGAGCTGGCTAAAAATCATACTCTCTCCTTCATATGTCTTATCTATATTTCTAAAAAAATGCTTAACAGCTGAGTCATTGTCCTCGTATGGACGGCTGGACAAAGGGAGAAGAGTTTAGGTAGGAAGACAGCCAGGACGTTCAAGCCCAAATCAGAGGCTGAAGTTGGAGCCTCAAGGGGGAAGCAGTTCTGGGATGTGACACAAGATACTCCCAGGGCTATATACCAAATGCAGGGTACAAACACATGAACAGGGTCAGTGGCCAGAGTGAGGGGACGGAGATCTGGACAGCGCCTGGGGGAGGGGGCTGCAGGCGAGAAGGGAGACAAAAGGTTTAGCCAGCCCAGGTGTCAGGGACCAGAGCAAAAGCGAGAGTCTCATGTGAAAGGTGATTCCCATAGTTGTACTTCTCCAAAAGCTCTTTCAAGGCCCAGATTCTACTTCTTGCAGGGTTGGCAATTATTTTTAATATAAACTCATTTTGTTAATTAATTAATGTAAATTTTTTATGTTTATTTTTGAAAGAGAGAGAGAGAGCGCGCGCGCACTAGAGAGGGTGGGGAAGAGAGAAAAGGGGACAGAGAATCTGAAGCAACTCCATGCTGACAGCAGAGAGCCCGAAGTGGAGTTTGAACTTATGAACTGTGAGATCATGACCTGAGGCCGAAGTCAGACATTTGACTGACTGAGTCACCTAGGCGCCCCACCCTCAACTCATTTTAAATAGCATCTTAAACTTTGAAAATTCTTCACATATACACGCTATCTTAGTTAATCAGTAAGATAATGAATGAGGGTAAGAATTTTATAGATGGGAGAATTGAGGTCTAGACAGGGTGAGAAAAGGACTCAATGTGTGATAATGAGCTGATGGCAGAGCAGGGACTCAAACTCAGGTCTTCTGACCTCCATCTCTTGTATAGCTTTGACTCAGACTACATGGCTGTGTGATGGGAAGATGGAAAGGAATTAATATCAGTGATAAGTCGAGGAACTTTAAAGTTGTGGAACTTGTCCGACCATGGGAATTCATATTTCTTAAGAAACAGTAATTTGCCCATGTCATTCTCCCTTCTTCTTCTCTGGGAGGCCAATCAATTTAGTTGCAAAGGAAGATAACGTTGTGTCTTTGGCCCTTAACTTGCAGCATTCAACCTAGTTGAACTTGAAAACTGCCAAGGATCTACTTTCCCTGGGCTCCATCATGTGAAGTGCCACAATAGTTTTTATGGTCTGAATGTAGATCCCAAAGGAGAATATTCACCACTGACTGCTCACTTTGGCTGATTCTATTCTACACACTTTAGGACCTCCCATTTAGTCTTCAATATGACCCTATATAGTAGATGCTATTATTATCTTTAGATAAGGGAACCAAGGCACTGGGATGATAAGTAACTTGGTCAAAGTCAGACGGGTCATTACTGCTCCACCCTTAGACCCCCAGCATTCATGGTTCCCATTTATGACAGAAGCTTCCTACTAGGAGGTCTTGGGACTCTCCCCCTGAGGTTTTCTCCGGCCATAGGATAGTGCTTGGTCCAGGCACCAGGGCAGGTTGGAAGTTCCAGGGAATTAATGCCCATCAGACAGATCTCAATCAATGAAACTGGTGGAGAAATACCCCAGCATCCTTTTCCCTTGAATGGGACGTTCTACAGCATGCTCCATCTATATGGTCTCCAAGGTCCCCTCTGGAATTGAGCTTGATTTGATCACAATGTTGAAATCCTCCTTAACACACTTTGTATTTGCTGTCTTCATTCCAGCTATCACCCTCTAACTGATGCTTCTTGATATCATCTCCCATGCAAAATATCTGTACTCAAATCTTTGTCTTGGGATCTATTTCTGGAGACTCAAATGAAGACAGTTAGATCAGCCACCAGATCTGCTGATCCGACCACACAGGATATCATCTGGAGGATTTTGGAATGGCATCATAAAAGCTTAGCTAAGATGCTAGCTTGGACACTGGTCTCCAAGATGCTATCCAGCACTGTGTCTCTAGTAGGTAGAATACACAGATCCAGGAAATAAAAGTAGTAGTAAGTGGCCCTCTTACCGTCATTCCTGGTGAACCACTTGGGGAGTTTGTGTCTCCTGATTTTGCAACTTTGGTTTCTACTTAAGATCCTGGTTCCTGAAGTGAGTGGGCAGTGAGGGCAATGTCTGAACAGAGGAACATAATCAGGGTTTCAGTAAATCTAAAGTTATGTCTGTCACATGGTCATTTTAAACTTCTTGGGCCAGTGGTCCAGCAAGCCAAAAATTTTTTTAATGTATTTATTCATTTTTGAGAGAGAGAGAGAGAGAGAGAGAGAGAGAGACAAGCAGAGGGAGAGAGAGACAGAGAATCCCAAGCAGTCTCTGTGCTGGCAGCACTGAGCCCGATGCGGGGCTCGAACTCATGAACTGTGAGATCATGACCTAAGCCAAAATCAAGAGTCAGACCCTTAACTGACTGAGCCACTGAGGTGTCCCAGCAAGCCAAAAAATTTAAAAAGTTTTCATACTGGCAGGGATAATTGACCCTGATTATCTCAAGGAACAGGCTTACTTCTGCATAGTGGGAACAGGAAGAAATATGTGAAGACTTCAGAGGACATCTGGGGTGCCCCCTCCCTGACCCGATGCATTTGTACTGTGAATGGGGCAATTGCAGCAACCACAGCCTAATGAGGACATAGACACCTGGAGGCTAGACCCCTCAGGGATGAAGGTGCAGCTTAGGCACACAGCCTGAACCAGCGGAAAGACTGGCTGAGGCTCAGGAGAACCCAGAGCAGGGGTAGAGGAACCAGATAATAACAGCAGAATCAGAGCCTTAGGTCTTCACCGCAGTAGAAGATACTGTAGCCTGTCTCAGTCATATGTCTGTTATAAATGGTTTTTCTTGCAAATTGTGACCAGCCACCTTGAACACTCAGTGACAAGACAGACGCATGAATGGATCTGAGTGATGACAGGGGGGACTCTAGCAACTGCTTCTGGTCCTCCACTCACATCTGCTCTGTTCCCACTGGTCCCAGGTAGGCAAGCACACCCCCACTCTTGCCCCAGGGGAGAGTTTCAAGCAATTACAGACTTTAGACTGCATCTTAAAGTTGTAAATTAAAGAGTTTTGGTCAACAACAAGGAATAACAACAATAACAACAGAACGCTGTGAATGGACAATGGCCTGGGAAGAGGTTTGCTCTTTTCTTACAGCAGGAGGCAGTCGCCAGTGAGTCACTACCTCCAGAATCTGAGCTTTGTGGCCTGGAGCACTGAGAACTGGCCAGCCTGATCTGTGGAGGTGGCCTGCTAGGGTGTGAAAGTACGAAGCAGCAATCGTGGGTCTATCACTGGGTCATGTCCCATCTTGGTTATCTCATAAACTGCGTTGGCAAGAAACACATGCATTCTCAAGTTGAGAAGAATTTAATAAAGAGACTACTTGGAAAAGTGGGCACGACTAGGGGAAAATAACAAGGGACAGTGAAGCACCCCAGACCTGGAAATACTGAGGAGCCACCTGAGGCCATGGGGTGTCACCAGAATGGAGAGCAAGTACAGATTTGCCTGTAGGGGAGCCGCAGCAGTAGCTGTGGCTTTCAGTGGAGGAACATTGTCACTGTTATTGCACTGTCCTGATATTACAATACCCGTTCCTGGATGTTGGTGCTTCCTGCTGGAGCCCCTAGTGGCTGAACCCAACTGAAATCCACAGTACAAGGGAGCCAGACTGAATCAATCCATAAAAGCTAGCCTCTGGGGTACAAAGCAGAGTCCATTGCCAAGGAAATACAAATCTAAACCACAATGAGGTATCACCTCACACCTGTCAGAATGGCTAAAATCAACAACAGAAGAAACAAGAGAGGTTGGCGAGGATGCAGAGAAAGGGGAACCCTCTTGCACTGTTGGTGAGAATGCAAACTGGTGCAGCCACTGTGGTAAACAGTATAGATTTTCCTCAAAAAGTTAAAAATAGAACTACTCTATGATCCAGCAATTGTACTACTAGGTATTTACCCAAAGGATGCAAAAATACAGATTTGAAGGGGCACAATGCACCCTGATGTTAATAGAAGCATTATCAAGAGTAACCAAATTACAGGAAGGCCCAAATGTCCATTGACTGATGAATGGATAAAGAAGATGTGTATATATACATATATATATTGGAGTATTTCTCAGCCATCAAAAAGAATGAAATCTTACCATTTGCAGTGACATGGAAGTTAGTCAAAGAAAGACAAATACCTTATGATTTCACTCATATGTGGAATTTAAGAAACAAATGAACATATTGGGGACGGAAAAAAAGGGAGAACAAACCATAAGAGACTCTTAAAGATGGAGAACAAACTGAGCATTGATGGAAGGAGGTGGATGGGGGATGGGCTAGATGGGTGATGGGTATTAGGGCACTTGTTATGATGAGCACTGGGTGTTGTATGTAAGTGATGGATTATTGAATTCTGCTCCTAAAACCAATATTGCACTGTATGTTAACTAACTAGAATTTAAATAAAAAATTGAAAAGGAAAAAAAAGAGAAAATTTTATTATATTAGTGGAAGACAAGACTCACAAAATGGAGCATTTTGAAAATGGTCCATAGGTGTGTCAAATTAAGGGCTAAACTGAACACTACAAACTCTATGTGTTGTGGGAGCTCCAAGAAAGGGAGAATATGAGTAAGAAGTAATCAAGAAGTGGCGCTTTGATGAGGACATGTGCTCTGCAGAGAGAGGTAAGGAATGCCCATGGATGGGAGGTCCAGGGAGAAAAAGAAAGTAGGCAGAAGGAAGGCCAGCCAGTGGAAGAGGAAACTGATCTAACCAGAGGAGAGAGGTCTAGGAAGTAGTTGATAACAGTAGTTGTAGATAATGAGAAGTTTGAGGAAGAATGAGGAAGTCTTGAGAGCTCCGAAGAGGAATTAAGACTCAATCTGGAAGCAAAGGACCTCTTGGTAGTTGAGGAGGGCATTAACAAATGAAAGAAGAGTGTTAGGAAGGTGAAGACTTCAGGAGTAAAGGAAGGGACCGAAGAGAAGAGAGCTATTAAAACATGCTTGTGCAAAATGCCAAGGACTGAGATGAGAGACAGAGAGTTGAATCACCCTTCCAGAGAAGGATCAGCCAGACTTGGTGAGCAAATAGAGTGGATGAGACAAGGATGACTCCATTTGTTTCCATCATGTTCAATAAAGGGGACAGGGGACAGATGGAGAGAACAGTCATGTGTGCATTCTGGTCATTTAAACATCCTGAGTGGAGGTTCACTAAAAGGAAATAAAAACTGCCTCTCTGATTAAAGAAGCAAAATGTACCTTTTCATTTGCTGGTGGGGGGGGGGGGTGTTATGGATACTGAGTTTCACAAAAAGCTCCTAGATCTCCTCTTCTGATAATAAACAAGGCTTTGAGTAAATGTCTCTGAAATTGGAGGCTTTCTTCATATGTCCTGAGCTGTGTATGACTCCAGGCTGGGGGTTCAGAAGTCTGGAAATGGGTAGAAGGAGGGTTCCCCACCCTGCTTTCCATGGGGGAGGTATGCCAACATGTTCTTGCTGGTCCAAAAGAGAATTCTAAACAAGTCCAATTTGTTGTCTTGTTAAATCTTGAAGAATTCAAAATAGGTCTTTATTAATCAACCAGTCAAACACTATTTACTTGTTGAGCCAAAATCTTGATCTCCTTTGACCCTGGAAAGGATTTGTATTCATAGCGTCCCTTGGCCTAGGTTCATTAAAATACACACTTTCATTTTTGTTAAGATGTCCAAAGAATTGTTCCCAGAAAACTGTTACCACCAGTAAATTGTGAACTCCGTAATCTTTCCATGAAGATCTTGCATTCCTTGACATCCAGTCCTTTTGTTAAATTAGGTGACTCCTTGCAAAATGAATAATTAAGTAAATTAATAAAATAAAATAATAAACTTGGTTTCTCTGATCAGAGGGGCAGTTTTTGTTTGCTTTTGGGGAAGCCTCAATTCAAGTTGTTACATGTCCATGATTTATAAATAACTCTTCTCCCTACCTATCTCCCTCTTCCTTCCCTCCT
This sequence comes from Lynx canadensis, assembly GCF_007474595.2. Classification (NCBI taxonomy): domain Eukaryota; kingdom Metazoa; phylum Chordata; class Mammalia; order Carnivora; family Felidae; genus Lynx; species Lynx canadensis. The sequence goes on from NC_044303.2 coordinate 212,470,777, forward strand.
CTCCCATCTCACCAGATGAGAGCTGGGTTTATTTGTTCTTATAAGCCTTATAAATAGTTCTATTTTATACAAATTAAAGGAAACTGCTATTCTGCCTTGAAAGCAAACAACATACTTCAGTCTGAAGTATGCCTCATGTTGTGTGACATTTCTTCCAAAGAATTTGTGTGTGTGTGTGTGTGTGTGTGTGTGTGTGTGTGTTGGTGCTGAATGGGGGTGGGCCAGCGTGATTGTGCAGAGGAAGGGAAGGGCAACATAAAGTTTTCTCAGAACCTGACGCGGTGAGTATGTGGCATCAGTGCTTGAAGAGATAACAAGTGCTCACTTTAAAATGATGGCTCCCACGTAGTCTCTATCAAACTTTTGAAGAGACTTTACAAGACCAGACATAAAAAGGCATTTCCTGATTAGCTGTCAGGAATACTATGTGTCTAGAGACATGAATCACATCCCCTGTTTGTACGTTCCATTTCACAACAGGAACATGAGAAGCACCCGCCCAGTCCTTACCAGCTTCAGGGAGAAGGGGGAGCTAACCAGTTTCCCTCCTGTGGAGCGTTCGCCTTAATGCCATGCTCATCTGGGCTGAGACAGAGCCTGGCACCAGGACTGGAGAAGATTGGAATTTAGTTTGTTTGATGGCATGGATAGCCCAGTCAAGAAACTCAGCTCCACAGTGAAGGGAGAAAAAAAGAGGGCTATGGTTTTCCCCATGTAGTAGGACTTGTGAAATTGATCCAAACCACTGGACTCAAGGAACATGACCAGTGCTCTAATACTTCTGTCAGAACTAACCATCTGTACTCCCCTTTGTTCCTTTTCCAACCAGATGCTGCCATTTTCCTTTCTTATTTTTTTTTTAACCGAAGTATAGTTGACACACAATGTTACATTGCTTTCTGGTTGACAAGTCTGTATGTTATGCTATGCTCTCCACAAGTGTGGCTACCATCTATCAGCCTACAGCACTATTACAATACCATCAACTGTAGTCTCTGTGCTGTACCTTTCACCCCTGTGACTTATTAGTTGCCTTTCTTACTCTGCAGCATGTTAAGTGGTGGAGCAGCTTCCTGTTTCAGCCGAAACGGAATAAGGAGCTCCTAACCAGACTGTAAACTTATCTCAGTTTCATGCTCACTTTATGGTTCCTTCATTTGTATAGCATTGCACTGTTTTCCATGAAATTTTGGATCCACTGCTTCTTAGCGACAAGTGACTATTGTATTTGCCTCCACCTCTGACTTACTGGTTTGGATTTCTGATCTACCATGTTGGCAGGATCTCTGGGACAGCGGGCTTCCCACTACTACTCGCCTACCTGTCTCTCTCTCCAAGGATCCTGGGGTTAGCAGTAAGCACAGTGGTGCGCATCTCTAAGGCCCAAGGGACTGGGGAAGGAGAGGTTACTGGAACCTGGGAAGGAAGGGAGTATTGTAGACCAGACCACTGGAGAAGAGTAGTGATGTTTTGTCGATGAGAGAAGAGACCTTCTACTCTTCTTTTCCCTTCTCATCAGCTGGTGTTCCCAAAGTCCAACTCCAAAAGGAAGTCCAAGGGCATAGGAACACTGTCAGTGTGTAACATTCACACTTTACATTTTGGAGGCAAGAAACCAAAGCTCAGACAGTTTAGGTCACTTTTCCAATTTGTAAAGCTGGAAACGGAATCTAGACACGTGTGATTTTAAAATCATATTTGTAAACCACTATACTAGATTCTGTCTGTAGGATAAATTATTGTTTTAACCTTCAAATCTGATATTTTTTTTCAAATCTGATATTTTAACTCCTTGCCCACTTACCTCATTACAAAGTCCAATTTGCACAGAACCTCAGAACCTTCCATAGCATATGACTTCGTCATATTGTCTGGATCCTGCCCCCCAACATTACATTGATTCTCCTTGTCTTAGCAACTAAATACCTGTTTGCTAACACCACTTGTATTACTAACACTTTCTATAGAAACTGGACAGCTCTTCTTTTTGGAATCAAGGAATGGTGCACATAAGACATAGGGTTCCCAAGTATCCAATCAAATGCCATAATATAAAAATGTTGTCCTGTCAGATGCTAGGCGTATACTGGCTAAAACCGAGAGGTAGAATGATTAACCTTAAGAAAGAATTCCAAAGGTGAATAACTATATATTTGGGGGGTGTTTGTTGCTGCATTATTATAATTGTGAACCATTAGAAGCAGCAGAAGCATCCCACAACAAGGGAATTGTTACTATGAGTGGCACTCACTAAATACAAATGGGGAGAGCTTTAAGTTCCCCTTATCCCCTTCTGCATTCTAATAGAGGTTTAGGGCACGTTGCCGGACAAAGCTCATGGGGGACGCATCTGGGGTAAGAAGGAAAAGTTTTTAACTGTTCCATCCTTTTTTTCCCCTTTTTCATCCTTTTGGCCTTAGGTAGGGGGGTGATTAGGCAAGCTGAGAGCTGTTCCCTCTTGGGAAAATCCCCTGTCCTGGGAAAACCTAGCCAGACCAAACTGTAGCCTAGGGGAGGGAGTAAGTAGTTTGGGGGACTCTGCTGTGGGCCTGAAGGACAAGTCTTTTCTTTAGGATATCTTTAGATGCTTCTTCTCACCACCAGATTGGTAAGACCGGAGGGTTAAGAAAAGGGTGTGACCTAGGGAAAAGGAGGCAAAGACAACTTGGTTCTCTTACAGGGTGGCATGGAGTCGAGGGTTAAAAGAGTCTGTGACTCACACGTGTCCAGCCCACTTACTCCAGATAGGGGTCTGATGCCGACACACAGTATCAAGTATTGCTCTGCCCAGAGGGGTGCCTCTCACTTTTCCTAAGGCAGCAGTTCTCAAGGCATGATCCACAGACCTTGGGGGTCTCTGGAGCACTTCTGGGAGGCTTGCAAGCTGAAACTATCTACATAATAATACAATGATCTTATTTGCATCTTTTACTCAATGGGGCAAAAGCAATAGGGAACAAAGTGCTGGCACCATCACATGAATGAAAGCATTGGCTTTACGCTTTAACACAGTGTGGTATTAAAACCATGTATTTTACCAGCACACAATCACAATTTAAAAAAAGTCAGCTTCACCTAAGAACATCTTTTTAATATTATGTGTGACGCCATGAGCAAGTACCCATAAAGCATTTCTGCTGCAGACCTAAGTACACTGATTGTCATAAAAAGAAAAAAAAAAGTACATTGCAGTTGTTTGAGTTACAAGCTGAACTAACAACATTTTTCATGGAACACCATTTTTACTTGACAGAAGGACTGACGAGCTATGACAATTCAGGTTAGAGTACTTGGCAGATACTTTTTCCAAAGTGAATCGAGTGAGTCTGTTAGTTTGAGGAAAACAACTAATATCGTGTGTTGCTAATAATAAGATTTAAGATTTTAAGCAAAAGATAGATTTTTGGGAAGCTTTTGTTCACACTATGAGCTTGAAAGCTTCCCAACACTTAAAGACTTCTCTGATAAGTCAGTGGTGATATGAACAAATGTGATTTTTTAAATACTTTATAATAAAATGCGTCAACATTAGGAAGCTCTGTATATCTCAGTGAACGAATATTTCCCAAATGACCCATGCATGATGTTTCAAAATCCTGCATCAATAAAAGATCCATTCCAAGTGTAAGATAGACAAATAGATTTTAATGTAGCAGATACAAAAAGCTCATTGATATCGTTTCAGATTGCACATTACAACTAATCTTTAATGAACTCCCACTTGTCAAGTTTTGGGTAACAGACAACATCTGCAATTATTTGAAAAGGCTATTAAAGTAGTCCCCTCTTTTCTGATTCCGCATCTGTAAGAGGCTGGGTTTTCTTCATATACTGTAACCAAAGCGACATATTACAACAGATTGAATGAAGAAGTTAGAGAATCCAGATGTCTTTTATTAAAGACTTTTATAAGACTTTACAGAAATTTGCAAAAATGCAAAACAATTCCAGTCCTGTCACTAAATTTCCCTTTGTTTTGGAGAGTATAGTTACTTTTTCATAAAAATACAGTATTTATGACAACATGGAATTGTTACTATTATATTCAATAAGTAGAAATAAGCATTTAGAACTTTTCGCAGTTTTAATTTCTAACTCGGTAAACATTATAGCCCACACACGTGAAGGTTCTTTGAGGTCCTTAATCATGTTTAAGAGTGTGAAGAGGTGACAAAACCCAAGGTTTGCAAACCGTGGAGCTAGTGCATTTGGTGAGCATGGGATGGAGTGGCCCCAGCAGCAGTGTGTGGCCGCTCGATGTTTTAGGGATTCTCTCCTGTCTTCTCTCATCCCATACCTTTCAATGTTTTTTTTATTTATTTTTGAAAGAGAGAGAGACAGAGTGTGAGCTGGGGAGGGGCAGAGAGAGAAGGAGACACAGAGTCTGAAGTGGGCTCCAGCTCTGAGCTGTCAGCACAGAGCCTGATGCGGGGCTCAAACTCACGAACCGCTTGATCATGACCTGAGCTGAAGTCGGACCCTCAATGGACTGAGCCACCCAGTCACCCCTCTTATCCCATACCGCTTAAAGAATACAGGGTGCCTGGGTGGCTCAGTCGGTTAAGTGTCTGACTTCAGCTCAGGTCATGATCTCACTGCTTGTGAGTGTGAGCCCTGTTTGGGCTCTGTGCTGACAGCTCAGGGCCTGGGGCTTGCTTTCAATTCTGTGTCTCCCTCTCTGTCTGTCGCTCTCCTGCTCACACTGTCTCTCTTCCTCTCAAAAATAAAATAAAATAATTAAAAAAAAAATTTAAGAATATAATACAGGCTTTAATAACTAGACTTATGAAGTTTTTTTTTTAAAGCTTATTTATTTGTGTTGAGACAGAGATGGTGCTAGTAGGGGAGGGGCAGAGAGACGGAGAATCCCAAGCAGGCTCCACACTGTCAGCACAAGCCCGACACGGGGCTCAAACCCACAAAACCATGAGCCAAAACCAAGAGATGGATGCTCAACTGACTGAGCCACCCAAGCGCCTCTAGCCTTATGAAGGTTCGTTTTTTGTTTTTTGGTTTTTTTTTTTTTTTGGTTCTCTCTTCTTTCTTTCTTTTTTTCCTTCTCTTTTTTAATTAATTTTTTAAATTTTATTTTTAAAAATTTATATCCAAATTAGTTAGCCTCTAGTGCAAGAATGATTTCAGAGGTAGATTCCTTAATGCCCCTTACCCATTTGGCCCATCCCCCCTCCCACACCCCTTCCAGTAACCCTCTGTTTTTCTCCATATTTAAGAGTCTCTTTTGTTTTGTCCCCCTCCCTGTTTTTATATTATTTTTGTTTCCCTTCCCTTATGTTCATCTGTTTTGTCTTTTTAAATCCCCATATGAATGAAGTCATATGATACTTGTCTTTCTCTAATTTCTGTTAGCATAATACCCTCTAGTTCCATCCATGTAGTTACAAATGGCAAGATTTCATTCTTTTTGATTGCCGAGTAATACTCCATTGCATATATGTACCACTCTTCTTTATCCATTCACCCATCGATGGCCATTTGGGCTCTTTCCATACTTTGGCTATTGTTGCTAGTGCTGCTATAAACATGGGGGTGCATGTGTCCCTTCGAAACAGCACACCTGTATCCCTTGGATAATACCTAGTAGTGCAATTGCTGGGTCGTAGGGTAGTTCTATTTTTAATTTTTTGAGGAACCTCCAAACTGTTTTCCAGAGTGGCTGCACCGGCTTGCATTCCCAGCCTTATGAAGTCTTAAGCATACTCTTTTATAAAGAACAATTAAAAAAAATTTTTTTTAACATTTATTTATTTTTGAGACACAAAGAGATAGAGCATGAACGGGGGAGGGTCAGAGAGAGAGGGAGACACAGAATCTGAAACAGGCTCCAGGCTCTGAGCTGTCAGCACAGAGCCCGACGTGGGGCTCGAACCCACGAACTGTGAGATCGTGACCTGAGCTGAAGTCGGACACTTAGCCGACTGAGCCACCCAGGCGCCCAAGAACAATTTTTAAAGCAGAGTGCCAACCTGTGTGTAGACTGTGACTGTCATGACGCTATGTACCTACAGGCCAGGATTGAACTTTGAAAACTGAGAAGCATAATGTTAGGATGGTGGGATCATGCTTGATAGATTCTCTTTGACGTTATATAATGGTATTCTAACAACCTTAAAAAGTCAAAGTGAAAACACTCACATACACACCAACAACATCAGTCTCCCAGGAGATTCAAAAAGGAACAATTCTCCAGGTTTTTCCCCAGTTGGTTATAAAACCAAAATGTTAACCTCATGGCACCAGGAACGTCCCCGCGCTGTGTCGCAAGAAGGGAGATTTCAGTTCCTCGACTGTCCCGAATGCAATGGCCTTGGGGACTGTATGTCTTTCTCTCTCATGTCTCTGGAAGGATGTGCACAGATGGCACAGAGGACTCTCAGGCCTGGGAGTTGAGCTGTTTTGAACATAGCTACTGAGCAGGGAGCAGTTAGCACCTGGTTTTGTTGACAGTATCCTGACCCGCCGTTCACTGTGGCCCAGAAGACAGCTGGACCACTTCCACCAAGGACAGGGAGCAAAGTTACACGAAGCTGGCTGGGAATGAGATTTCCGGGGGCTGTAGGCTCTGTACACGCAGCAGAGAACGGGAAGGACAGGTACACTGCAGGCCGCCCGGCAAATGGCTGGCTGCCCACCAGCAGCAGCACCCTCGGGAGTAAGCTGGCGGGAACACCGGAGTCACAGGAACACCGGAGCGAGTCGCCTGTCTGGGTCTGCCTTAGGAGCAGAGGTCGTCTGTGATGTTTGCTTATAAATATGAGAAGCTTTTTCTTTCAGCTCAACTATTTCTTTCATTCAGTCATTCAGTCATTCAATAGACTGAATGCTTGCTATGGCTTATCTGTTCTAAGGTCTAGGACTATAGAAGTGAACAAAGCAGACAATCTCACCCTCATGGAGCTCATATTCTAGAGGAGAGAGACAGAAAATTACTAAAATAATGAGGTAAAATGTATGGCATATTGGATGCTGATAAGTGCCACAGAGAAAGATAAAGCAGGAGTAGGAGGGGGTGAGTGTGAGGGTGGGTGTGAGGGTGTTGGTGAAGCCTCACTGAGAAGGAGGAATTGGAGCAAAGACCTATTCGAGGTTACTGTAGGAATTAAAAATAAAGGTATAAAACAACCGCAGAACGTACCTACTCTCCCATTTTAACGTCACTGTTTTGTTGGTATTGTCTTACACTATTTTCTCTGCACGTAGGAACATACCATTTCTTCAAAGGTAGATGTGTGCTTGCACACACGTGCATGGAAGTCTTATTTTCTCACTTGGCAATGCATCCCGAGCCGATTTCCATGTTCACGACTAGTCCTGCACCCTTACTTTAACCAGTCACAGAAGGTGGAGAGGGCTTGGCATAATGGGTCTCGCCCCAGTTCTGCTACTGTGTGAGCTCTCTGTGTCCCAATGTCTTCATCGGTAAGATAAGGACATAGAGTGTAACTTGTGGGGTCTTTTGAGAAGAAGGCAGTGATTTCATACATCTAAAGCAGTCTGTCTCAGTAATCTGGAAGCTAATTAGAAGTTACATGATTCAGGATGCGTTTGGAAAATAGAGCTGACGGTGCTTAGCTACAGGGCTCGGAGTGAAAGAGAAAGGAACCATGGACGACCACTGGGTTTGGGCACAGAGGTGCTGTTATTTGGACGGGGAAGGCCAAGAGAACACGTCTGGGTGGTGGGCGGGTGGATAGCCCTCTTTTTGGCCATATTACCCCTATTTTCATTGCCCTTCGTTCTTATTGCCATCACCTCAGTTTAGGGCCTTGTCCCTTTGAGACCAGACTATGGTGGCCATGTGGCCCCATAGGTGGCCCTGATTCTAGCCCTCCCTTCTGCACACTGGCCTTCCCGCTGATCTCCTCCTGTGGCTTTTCCTTTTCTTCTTTGAACCCTCCCATCTACCACCACATCCTCTGCCTAAGCCCGGCTCACCATTCAAGGTAACATCCAAGTACCACCCCCTGCAAAAAGCTCATTTCCTTTTGAATTTTGATACAGAGTAGGGGCATCACTCATTTGGTTTTTAACATGTTGCTCACTTTTTCTTCTAAAAATCTGTTTTTCTTCTGCTGTTCCCAGAACCCTTGCTGATAGAACCCTAAAGATGGGGACAGCATAGGGCACAGCAAGTTGAGTGTTGGGGGACTTTGATGAGGCAAGGTGGGGATTAGGAGGGGCTCTTAGGGGACAAGAAAAACAAAGGAGAAACTCCATACCCCTCATGGGCACTTCGGGCTGGCTCTGCACAGCACCTGATTCATGCCAAATTCCACCAACAATGCCAGGCCCATTTCTAAGGGACTAATATTACCTATGTTTTTCATTGCTGGTGATAATTTGAGGCCATTTTCCCTGGTGTGTAAACTGTCCACAGTTGGAGGCAGTCAAGCAGCAGCCTTTGAGACAACTGGCTACCTGTTCCCATTTCCCTCCTGCCTTGCTCTGGCCTCAGTCATGTTCTGCGGCAGAATGGAGGCAGACCCATCCTTGTGGAGCTCATGTTAGGCCATCTCCCTGCTTTGTATAGGGCTCAAGCTGCTCTTTTTGGTTCTGGTGGTCCACCCTTGCTACTGGTAAATTGATATGGTTTATCCCCAGGGCCTAACTCAATGTCTCCTCATGGGCCTCTCCATGACCTGAAATCATTTTATTCGTCTCTTCTTTGGGTCAAACTAAGTTTTAAGATTATACATGCCATGACTCAAATTGATTTATTGTATTAACCAGCTAGGCACACAGCAAGGTCCTGGGGGCCCTCCTCTCATCCTCCTCCTTCCTCTCTCTACTTGTGCTTCCCCTGAGATGCCACTGCAGAGGTGATCGGCTGCTGGATCCCTCTGGAATTCAGATCCGGGAGAGTTGCAGGGAGGAAAACCCCCTAAGCTCCTCAACTGAGCACCAGCTTCTCTAACTGCCCCTGTGGTAGCCAGAATAATGGCCCCATCTGAAACCCCAAAACTTGTGAACCTTACCCTATATGGCAAAAGCGATTTTGCAGAAGTGATTAAATAATGGATCTTGAGGCAGACCATTATCCTGGATTATCCCGATGGGCCCTAAATGTAATCTATAAGTGTCCTTATTGGAGGGGGCAGAGGGAAATTTAATAAAGAAGGGGGGGGGAACAATATGACCATGGAGACAGAGGCGGGGATGATGAGGCCACACAATGAGTCAAGACTTGCTGGCCACCAGAAGTCGGAAACGGCAAAGATCGGATTCGCTCCCAGAGCCCTCAGACACCTTGATTTTGGCCCTGTAAGACTGAGTGCAAACTTCTGGTATCCAGAACTATAAGAGAATAAGTCTGTGTTGTATTGAGCCTCCAAGTTTGTAGGAAGTTGTCAGAGCAGCTGTGGGAAATAAATATGGCTCCTCAGCCCAGCCCAATTCTGGGGCTTCCAAGAAACCTCCTGCTACCTGAGGGGCCAACATCGTTCATCGGAGTTCTTGTACTCATTGTGGACACCCTTTGGCCAAACAAAAACTTCTGCTGTAGGACAGATTTATTTTCCTGGAGGATGCCAGCCAGTTCAAAATGGAACATAACTTCTGCTCTAGGACAGATTTATTTTCCCAGAGGACGCCAGCCAATTCAAAATGGAACATGGCTGGCAGGTGAGACTGGAGCCAGATTTGCCCCAAGAAATTTTGGCTTGTACTCTTACATCTGAGGCGGCCATTTCCTCCCTTGAGCTCCCTCCTCGTCCTCTGAGAACATAAGGAAGAACTTCCCAGAAAACAGACCAACTGGCCAGAGCTGACTGCATAAATTGCAGGATTCAGTACAAAATGAAAATACAGAGCCCCATCTTCTAGACTTGTTAAGATTTGAAGATGGTGGCTGCCCGCATGATCCAAGCACGGGGCCTTCTGAGGGCAGGGCCCTGTGAACCCACGAAGGGGCTGGCTCCTGCCTTTGGCCTCCATTGTATTCTTACGGGAACTCCCACCTTTGACACCGGTTTGCTTACAGCAGTACATAAATGTTTTTAGAAAAGCCATTTCTTTTTGCCTTCTTTTCTCTTTCATGAAGACGCTCTGCTCTCCAACTCACCAGGCCAAAAATAGGGCCCACTTGAAGAGTGAAATGAAACTCTTTCAGGATCCTGCTGATAACTACAATGTTTTCAAAACAAACAAGAACAGCTATAAAGATAGTTTATGGGCCCATCAAAAAGCCCCAACCACAGCATCAGCCATGGGACAGAGAGAGTCATTTTAGAGAAACTCTGTAATGCACAAGGTTGGACTTGCCTTTCTTTAGCTCCACGGTGGCCTGAGGCCGCCCTGGGTGCTTCTCAGAGTGTGCAGGGAAATGGGTGATCCCCAGAGGCTCTGATGGAAAAAGGGGAGTCATGGGGGTGCCTGTGCAACCACCAGACATGTAAGGTTAGATGGCAGTTGAGGGGGAAATAATCCTGCGGTGGCTGGTACTGAGACTGTTCCCCCAACTTTCCCCCCAAATCTCATGCTGCCCACTGGTAGATGGAGAGTAAAGGGAAACAGACCCCAGCCTGAGACCTTGTCCTTCATGAGAACTTTACAGATCAACCCGATTCGTATCTAGATGGTCCTTTGTGTCCTGGTGACTGAGCCTTCATGGACTCAAGACTCCATTACATGGCACTTGCCTTTAGATAAGTAGCTCCACATCCCTGATTCTGGTATCCCAGACAGACTGTGAAAACCCGATGGGCGGGAAGCTGAGCTTTTAATTTTTTTTTTTTTTTTGGTAAGATTCACCAGTCAATAGAAGAGATACTCAAAATTTATTAACCAATTGGCTGATCAATGGCCCCAGGAGACAACTCCTTAGAGGTGACAGCTTAATTGCTCAATTTTACCTTTAGCTGTGACAGGAGGTGACCCACAATGCCCCTAGTTAGCTTACCTTAAGAAATCCAATGATTCCTAGAATGTTATAGCTGAAAGGACCTCATTTTTGTAATGAGAAGAAGGTTCTAGATGGTGGCAAGAACCTGGGGAGACTAACCAACCCCCTGCCCTGGCCTCTCCTCTTGCTTTTTTCTCTCTCTGAAGCTATGATGCCAGCCACTGGGGCTCATGCTAACCTGTTCCAGGTACAAGACTTCCTCTCCCAGCAAAGCCCAGCTTTCATTATGGCAAATGGGGCACCAGCCTTCTCCAAGTTAAAGGCTGTGCCTCCTCTGAATGTATGAGCTGTCAGAGAAGCCAGAAATTCTGGGAAAGGAAGGGAAGAAGCCATGACGTGCAGGATGAGCTCACAGGCATCACCTTGTGGAGGAAGTCCTGGCCAGGCTGCCTGCCAAAAATATAACTCCTCTGTGACTGTCTGAGGTCATTCGGCATGAGAGGTCACTGACTGCAGATCCATTGATATGGACTTGAATTCTCTTTTGAAAGTACAAGTCTCCGTCAATCTCAGGTTGGAGGCAAGAGGTCAGTCTCATTTTGCCCTTGTGGAGCAACGGAGTTCTGACAGGGTAGGGGAGCATATTTGAAAGTGGGACTCTTTTATGGTATAGGACATGTCCCTGCGTGTCTTATCGAAGTTCTTACAGTAGCATGAGAGTGCTCAATACCCTGGGGCTAAGAGATCATGATGGGTAAGAAATAAAAATATTCATCGACTTCAGAAGTTTATCTTGGCTGGTCCAGCTCTCAGGCAAGGAAGAGGAAGCTCCTTATACTGGAGTATTGGAGTCATTATTTAACCATTGTGACTGCAGTTTCTTGTCCCTTCAATTCAGCTTGCTGTTTCCTGCCAAGTTTACTCTCCCACCTGGTACTTCATATCACTCCTCTGCTCAAGAATATACAATGGCTCCCCATGACTAGTTAAACCAGTTCATTCTCCTGATTAGGTTTTAAAATCTTCTGACTCTGATTTACCTTACATTCTGGACCCCATTGGCTAGAATCTAAAACTCAGGGTAGGGGCGCCTGGGTGGCTCAGTCGGTTGAGCGTCCGACTTTGGCTCAGGTCATTATCTCATGGTTCGTGAGTTCGAGCCCTGCATCGGGCACTGTGCTGACAGCTCAGAGCCTGGAGCCTATTTCGGGTTCTGTGTCTCCCTCTCTCTCTGCTCCTTTCCCACTCATGCTCTGTCTCTCTCTGTCTCTCTCAAAAATAAATAAACATTAAAAAATATTTTAAACTCAGGGTAAACTTCACCCAGTACTTTATTCACTGTAAGCATGGGGACCTTTAACTGCTGTAGGTGAATCACCTAAAACTCTTGGACACCACTGGTTTTGAGAATGAGTTTGCCAAACATAAAGAATGTGTTTTTAAAAATATATGTAAAAGTACAATCTACTTGAGCAGAAAAATTCTACTTCTCTGGGCACTTTCTTTTTTTACCTCCATTATTTCTTCCTAGCATCATAATAATAGTGGATATTGTCCTTTTCTTGTAACTGAGGTTTGCTGAGGCCTCCCTTTGTCAGTCCCTGCAAAGTCTTGTTCTATACTTACAATGGGATATGAAATAAAATGTGGTCTTCAGGCAACAGCTCCCTTGTGCCCAAGGCAGCACCCCTCTGGGGGACCGTAAGGGCCTCAAGATGCCAGACCCCTCTCTCATAAATGGTTAAGTGGGCTGGTCTCCAGCCCCATGTGTCTCACAGCCCCAAAGCCCCAAAGCCCATGAAAGCTTCTGTTGCATTTTACGTCCCGGGGCTTTTCGCCCACTTGTTCCTGTTTCATCAAGTCCGGGCCTAGGCATCCTCTGAAAACTCATTTCTTTTATGAAGCAAAGAATAAACCCCAGTGAAGGCAACCCTTTCAGCAAAGTCCCCAAATTGCAACCTTGAAGAGAGCCAGGGAGGGGGCAGGGGAAAGGGAGAGAGAGGAGAAAAAAGGAAGGCAAGTAGGGAAACAGGATCTAAAAACTTAGTTTTAATGCCAAGGAGACTCTTAGAGAATTTTGGCCCTACGAGCCGGGGACACCTTTTTGATGAGTCAGCCACCTTTTGACCATAAAGGCAATATATTTCCGTACATTAGCTTTTTTTAATCTGGTAAGGTGCCGTGTACGAGATCAGCGGTCCAGGGCACTCATGCTGAAAATGAACCCAAAGGCCTCCCACGAGTGCTGCATCTCAGGATGGTGCATCTGTGTGGCAGTTAAGGCGTGGGACTTACGAGGAACTCTGCGGCTGGCTTAAGTAGACACAGGCCTCTCAGCCTAGTGGGGGACTGACCGCCAGAGCGTCCGGAAGAGGGGCTGGCCTCCGCCCTCGCATGAACCCTCTGCCTGCTGTTCCACCCACACGGCCTCATTCTTTTGCACTTAGAAAGCATTTTGGGTACTTGAGAGCTCCAGATGAACATTCTCTCAATCGTGTTCGGGACCACATTTTACAGGCTTCATCAAGCAATGCCTATACTTTTAGTTTATGTTTCAGGAATGGTTTTCAGAAAAGGGTTACCCTAATCAGGGTAGTGTCTGGGGTGGGAGGAATTGGGGCACCTAAGAGAAGGACAAAAAGGGGTTGCAGATGAGGATGAGAGAAGAAAGGTGTGCTGTTGATGGGCAGGAGGACCAGGGATGAGGCCTCCTGCCATGAGGGCCTTAAATTTACTTGTGCCGTGGAACGCGTGGCGGCCTTGTGAAGCCTATGGTCCCTTTGTCAGAATAAGATTCCTTTTGTTTTAATGTTTATTTATTTATTTTGAGAGAGAGAGAGAGAGATCATGAGCATGAGTGGGGAGGGGCAGAAAGAGAGGGAGATTTGGAATCCCAGGGAGGCTCTGTGCTGACCACACAGAACCCAATGTGGGGCTTGATCCCATGACCCTGAGATCATGACCTGAGCTGAAACCAAGGGTTGGGAACTTACCAGACTGAGCCACCCAGTCACCTCAGAATAAGATGCTTAAACACATAAAGTAAAATTCATGGGGTTACAAAGCAGACCACAATTATTTCGAAATAGTTATCTACCCGCTTAAAAAACAAATTTGTGACATAATAACATAGGTGCTTCTTTGCTAATGCATTAAATCAGATCTAGTGGTGGGCCTATTAATTATCTTATTTTAGAAGTAATGATGTTAGTAAATGCTATTTCAAGATATCAGTAGCAACTATCGTTTGTTATGAAAATATCTTCAATTTAACTGGTTAAAAAAAAAAGTTCTAGGGATTATTGTGAGTCCTGTCACTTGCCAAGCTTTATAATGAAAGGAAATGCTAAATATCCATTTGAGGCTAGTGAAAATAAAGTTGTAACTTTTTTCCATCTAACTGCATGAAAATGCTGAATTATCTCTGCGAAACACTGGTTCTATCAGCCTCTCAATAAAAAACTTCCCTGTAGAGGTTCCAATTATCTGGGCAAACCCAGCGGGGAAAAGGAGGATCGGGTCCTTACACCCTGTAAATCACACAGGCGGCTTGGCTGACATTTGCTAATTGCTGTAAATGAAAAGCTTGGGCAGAGGTTTCTCATTTAATCTCTCATGTTAGCTTTATAAAAATCATTACTTAAAATTCATTAAATGTGCCCACGACTTGCACACAACTGAATTCACTGAAAGGGTCGTTAATTAAGAAGCTGCCAAAGAAGAGGAACGGGGGTCGTTGGTGCATCCGTGTGGTGTTCGAAAGATCCTGTCTGCCGTTCTTTAAGTGGTTCGCTTTGAGCTCATCTCCCGCTGCCTTGGAGACGGATGTTTGGACGCTGGCAGTCTTCCTAAAGTGTTTCATCAGGACATTGCTTTCCTGTGGATGTGGAGGGAGGTGGAGCCAAACTACCACGGAGGGCAAAAGGCTCCTATCGGGGCAGCTTTCTTCTCACACTGTTTTTGCTCCCCTGTTTTGGGTTCTTCCAACTCTTTAATTCCTCAGGTCAGCTCTGCAAACCACCTGACTCCACGCACCTATAAATGGTCCCAGGGAAGGGAGCGGAGCCAGGTAGAGTTCTGTTGGCTGCACTAAGTCTTGAAGCTGACGGCCATTGCTCCAGAGTTGCCAAGGCAACTTGCTCCTGCTGACCCTGCTGGTGGCAGAGAAGGGCACAAAGAGAGGAGATCTGTTGCCTCCCTTTAAGAAAACTCCTGTTGAGAACGTACTGAGCTATATGAGTTCCTAATATATTTTGGATGTTAACCTCTTATCAGAGAGGTGGTGTGCAAATATTTTCTTCCATGCTGTAGGTTGCCTTTTCATTTTGTTGATTGTTTCTGCTGCTTTGCAGAAGCTTTTTAGTTCTATGTGGTCCACTTGCCGATTTTTGCTTTTGTTGCTTGTGCTTTCGGTAACGTATCCAAAAAATCATTGCCAAGACCAATGTCAAGGAAGTTTTCTTCTAGGAAAAAACTTCCTTCTAGGGGTTTTATGGTTTCAGTTCTTACATTTAAGTCTTTCATCCATTTCAAATTATTTGTGAGTGGTGTAAGACAAGAGTCTGGTTTCATTCTTTTGTGTGTGATTATCCAATTTTTCCAGCACCATTTATTGAAGAGACGGTCTTTTCTCCATTGAGTATTCTTGGCTCCCTTGTCAAATATTAGTTGACCACATATGAAAGGTTTATTTCTAGGCTTTCGATTCTGTTCCACTGGTCTATTTCCTTGCTTTTATGTCAGTACGAGACTGTTTTGATTATTAGGGCTTTGTAACATAGTTTGAAAAAAGGAAGTGTGATGCCTCCAGCTTTGTTCCTCTCTCTCAGGATTGCTTTGTGTATTTGGGGTCTTTTGTGGTTTGTTATGAATTTGATAAACAGTGTACCACAGCCACTGATCCCAAGACCTATAACAAAATCTAACATTTGATTGTCCACAAGTAAAAGATCAAGCACTGCTGTCTTTATATATTGCCTTATTGAATCTTTCATTTAACATCTAAGAAGCGGATATTATCACTCATATTTTATGAAGGAAAATAAACATAATTGCCAAAGTAAAGGAGGTGGAACTTAAATCTATGTGGACAGGCTTAGTACATTATGGAAGGATTCTTATGTTTACATGACAACCCTCCTTTATTTGAGGGGGGGACAGTGTGTGTGAGTGGGGGAGGGTCAAAGGGAGAGGAAGAGAAAGGAACCCAAGCAAGCTCCACACTCAGCTCGGGGACTGACGTGGGGTTCAATCTCACGACCTTGACATCATGACCTGAACTGATATCAAGAGATGGTCCCTTAACAGATAGAGCCACCTGGGTGCCCCTTCAACCTTCCTTTTTAAAAATGAAAAGTAGTCCCTCATACTTTTAAAAGTTTATTTATATGAGTTTCCATAAATTATTTTCTGAATTGTGCCACCTAGGATTGATTAGGGCTTAGCATAAATGGTAGACCCAGGGATTGACCCAAAGTAGGCTAGCTTGGAGAGTGTAAATATAATTCTTCAGGAAAGCAAAAAACAAAACAAAACAAAAACAAACCCATAATGAATGTTAGACACACACCCATCTCTTTGTCTTTCAGTGTTATGGATTCAGTCCGAAAGGTGTGTAACTCCCCAAAGCCTACTTCTACTAACATTATGGTAACCAGGCTGAAATCAAAGTGTCAGCGGGCCACACTACCTCTGGCAGCTCCAGAAGAGAATCTGTCCCTTCCTTCCAGCTTCCGGTGACTGTGGCTACCTCCCTCCAAACTTTCTCTGTGGTCACATTGCCTTTCTATGTTTGTCAAATCTTCTGCCTCTGTCTTCTAAGGACACTTGTGATTGCACTTAAGGATCTTCCAGATAATCCAGGGCAATCTCCCAACAAGAAACCCTTAGTAATAGAGAATAAACTATGGGTTACTGGAGGGGAGTGTGGGTGGGGAATGGGATAGATGGTGGTGGGTACTAAGGAGGGCACTTGTGATGAGCACTGGGTGTTGTATGTAAGTGATGAATCACTGAATTCTTCTGAAAATGATATTGCACTGTATGTTAACTAAAATTTAAATTCAAAAAGGGGGGGGAATAAAAGCTTATTTACAGGTCATAAACAATTAGAAAGGCTAAATATAAAGGAGCTTAAAGTTAAAATTGTAAGAAGTGTTCGTCCTCAAATCTGAAGGAAGAACTTCCTGGGAAGGCAATCTGTTGTTCAAAATCATTTGCGTTTAACTTTTCAGGCAAAGCTCCATGATGCAAAGTCAGGTAAAGTGATTAACAGTCTCCTTTCCCAATGCCAGGACATACTCAGCATTAAATATTTTATCTAACCAAACAACCACCTTTTATCAAATAACACATGAGCAGCCAAGTTCAGTTTGAAATCTAGTTTTTAGTTTTCTCAGCAATTCCCAAACCACTTTTGAAATCCAGAACAGACATAAATCAAGGCACCACATCCTCATTGTCACCTTTGTCATCTTGTCATTGTCAGGAGATGTAGTGATCCTGGAGCCTGTAGTGTCTCCTCCTTTAATGCAGCTGGCCAACTGGTCAACTGGCCCGGAGTGTGACCACCTGTCATTTGCTGCATCAGGCAAAGAGCACTGAATTTGATACCCGGATCTGCTCGGTGACCTCAAAGAAATCACTTATTAACCTCTTTGACTCAAAGTTTTCTCCAGTTGTAATGAAATTCGCCTTGCCTGTTGCATAAGGTCATCATGAGGATTTCTCAAGGCATCTATGAGGAAGCGCTGGTTGGATTGCAGTGTTCTGCACAAATGCCCCATGTTGTTCGAGTGTCCCCATAAGCCCTGAAGAGCATTGCTCCTTATAGAAAAAGCTTCAGTGAATTCTGTCTCCAAAGGGGTCATGCTACAACTGTCTTCCTTCTCAATTGCCAGCTGACCCACTCACCACTCACATTAGTTTATACAAATTTATATGGTTATTTATCTTGTTAAAGTTTCCACTATAAGTTGGCAAGTACCTTTGGGGCGGAAGCTTTGCCTGGGTAATTTTTTGTCCCTAACGCATCCGATGGCCCCTATAAGCAAAAAGCACTCAGAAAATACAGGCAGCTGGTAACGTTTATTGAGCACAAACCATGTGCCAAGAACGGTTCCAAGCACTCCACATTGATTATTGAACGTAATCTTCACAACAAATCTTTGAAGTAAGGACTACTATCACCCCGTTTTAAAGGTGAGGAGTCAGAGGTAAGGAGAGGGAAGAGACTCATAAGGTGAGAGGCTGGGCTCACAGGAGCACAAGGATGCTATTACTAAGAGCAGGAGTCTAAACCACCCTGCTTCTGAAATACATGCTCAAGATGAGCCCCGTGGGTAGGAATGAAGAGAGCTTCTGCAGTTCCCCAACCATGCCTATAGCCCATTCCCTTCTGTGCTAGGCTGACAGTGGCCCCTCAACCCCAAATTCACACACCCTGAACTTCAGAATGGAAATAGGGTGTAGATCCCAGGTATGCTGAGGATTGCCAGCAAACCAGCAGAACCTAGGCAAGAGGCGTTGAACGACTTCACTCCCAGAGCACCCAGAAGGAACCAAGGCCTTCCTAACATTGTGATTTTGGACTTATGGCCTACAGAACTGGACAAATACATTTCCACTGTTTTAAGCCACCCAGTCTGTGACGCTTTGTTACAGAGGCCCTAGGAAACCAATACATTTTCTTGCTCTTTCTCTCCCTTCCTGTGAAGTGAAGGAAAGTATTGCACAGATGACTCAAAAACCCAAGAATCCAAGGCTCTGGGGGCTTTGTTTTGTATTAGTTCCTTTCCTTTTTCTCTGATTAAACTTCAAAGAAAACCAGCCCACTCAGATTAAGGAACAGTGAGATTGTCTCGTGGGTCATTATCTCTTGGTAAAGTAAAACCAGTCCCAAAAGGTCGACTGCTTGAACAGCCCATATTCATTAATCAACCAATAATGCTGCGAAGCATAAACAGGCTGTTCCTTCTGCCTCTTTGTTGGGGGCAGGGTGGTTGGAGAGAGGTCATCCCAGCCCAAGAATTCGAAGTGGTCTGTGAAAAAAATGACAAATTATAATTTCAAACGTCTGCTCTGATGCTTATGGGTGGAGTCCTGGATCCAACAGCCTGTTCAACTGACTGTTGGCAAAGTTATATGCTGGAGGCTAGGCTTAGGAAGAGGCTTGAGGTTGCTCAATTTCTTGGCATGACTGAGAATAAGAAATTTCACTTAGAGATATTGAGGGGCAGGGAAACAGCAGAGGCCCAGACAGTACTCAGAGAGGCTGCTCTGCAGACATCCTTGGTTGGTGGTCTTGACCAAAGGTTTTTAAAGGAGAGGCATGGCTGGTATTTGTTCAAGTTTACGTTGTGCTGTGTGAGACTAGGACATAACTGATCACTCCCTTTCCCTTCAAACCTTCAGAAAAAGTTGCCTGAAACACAACCTTGTATTAATTGTCCTTTTGGGAAAAGACATTGTGCCTCAGAGGCACAATGGGAGATGTTATATAGAAAAGAGATGTACTCAAGGAGAAACACAGGAGAGGGAGTGGAATTCAGAGCAATCAGGAACCATCAGCCTTTCCTACCTCTCATCTTCCCACATCTCTTCCCACTGTTTGTGAGATTGGAGTTTAAGTCCATCTTGAATAAATCCTAAAGGGTGCTGAAGCCAGGAAAGCTAGGGGTCTTGAAGGACCACCATCAGGCTACTGACACCCAGATCTCACCTCTACTGAAGGCCAACTATGGAAAAGGTGCCTAGGGACACAAAGTCTCATGGGACCTATGAGCTTATAATACTGACAGGCAAAAACCAGGTTAACTGTAATAAGAATGCCTTAATAAGAGAACAAAGAGTTTCATGGCTTCAGAAAGAAGAAAGCTAAAATTCCAACAGGTAGAATAGAGGAGTATGTATGTGTGTGTGTGTGTGTGTGTGTGTGTATGGGTGGGTGTGTGGGTGTGTGAGTGTCCCACTCATCCACACACACACACACACACACACACACACACACCTCTATTCTACCTGTTGGAATTTTAGCTTACATACTGACTTTATACCCTTGATCACTCTGGGCAGAAGTGCTCTTTTTCTTCTTTCTGAAGCCATGAAACTCTTTGTTGGTTAAGTGTCTGACTTTGGCTCAGGTGATTTCACAGTTTGTGAGTTGGAGCCCTGCATCAGGTGTCAAGCTGACAGCATGGAGCCTGCTTGGGATTCTCTCTCTCTCCCTCTCTCTCTCTGCTCCTCCCCCACTCTCTCTCTCTCTCAAAATGAATAAACTAAAAAGAAGAAAGAAGAAAGAAAGGAAAGAAAGAAAGAAAGGAAAGAAAGAAAGAAAGAAAGAAAGAAAGAAAGAAAGAAGAAAGAAAGAAAGAGCAACCTAGGACATGGGGGCTGCAGAAGGAGCTCTGACAGACCTGTAGTGGGGAGAAAGGATCAGGACTTGAGCATTTCCTAGAGGGGCCCTTGGGGTCTGTACTAGTTTCCCATAGCTACTCTAATGAATTAACACACATTTAGTAGTAGATTACATGACAGAAATTTATTCTTTCACTGCTCTGGAGACCTGAAATCTGAAATCAATTTCACTGGCTTGGCATCAAGGTATTGGCAGGATCTACAAGCTCTAAGGAGGAATCTGTTCCTTGTCTTTTATGACTTGGATGGCTAGCAGTATTCCCTGGCTTGTGGTCACAGCACTCCAGTCTCTGCCTCTGTGGTCACATTGCCTTCTTCTCTTCTGTCTCTGTGTAGTAAGATCTTCCTCTGTCTCCCTCATAGATGGATACTTGTGATTGCATTACAAGCCCACCCAGATAATCCAGAATAATATCTCCATCTCCTCATCCTGAACTTAATCACATCTGCAAAGATTTTTTTTCTGCCATGTATGTTAACATTCAGGTTCCAGAGATTAGGACCTGATATCTTTGGGGGCCACAATTAAGCCTATTACAGGGTCTTCGGGTCTGGGAGAGCAGGAAATTGAAAGCTACAGAAAGGAGCTGGAGAAGGGCACTTGGACTGTAGCTGGGCTGACGGAAATGCCCCCGGAAACAAAGCCTTCACTAAGGGAAGCACACAGAAGACAAGTAGGCAACAGCATACAGGCAAGACACCTGGGCACCTGGAATTGTGGTCATTTCTCTTTTCCGAATTCCCGGAAGACCCATGGTCTTTAAATTCCTGGAAAGTTTCACATGACACAAGTAGGCAAAGTGGAGAAGAAGGTGCAGAAAAAGCAGCCGTCTTTGGTCATGAGTTTGAAAGGCTTAGCTACAAATGTAGTGTGAAATTGTCTGAAATTCCTGGCAGCAGACATGACTCATATTACTGTCTGACATTTACAGAACATTCTTCACAGCAGTTTCTAGAGTTTGTTAAGAGAGAGATACTGAAAATCGTTGGGTGACAGAATCAGTATCCAAAGACCTTTTTGTTAGACAATGGGTCAAATCCAAGAAGATGAAATGTTATAGTCGTGAATAAAGGTCTTGTACTTGGCCTACAGAAAAACTTTACAGGAAGGAGGAGATTTTGCTGAATGGCCGCCCACAGAATCCTGGTTATCAATAATACGCTCACAGGGAATCAAAAAAATGTAATGAGGGAGGTCTTGAAACATGTGGTGCCTAAAAAGCTGACGTGATCTTGGGCTGTATTAATAGAAAAATAGAATCTAAAACAGGGAAGGTAATTCCAAAATTTCCAAAGGGAGAAAAATTAACTGAGGGTAGAAATCCACAGCTTTTGGAGAATGTTCCCAAATCTGGGGCTCACACTGTTTCTGGAAACACATACGGGATCTTATCTTGGCTTTGGGAGCTGGCTTTGAAGAGGAATGATACTGGTGTGAAGTTGAGTAAGAAATGGAAGATATGGATAGATTCTGGGTAGATTAGGGAAGAAGATACTTGAAAGAGGATAGTATCATATAGTGATCTTCAAAAGCTCACCAGAATTATTAAATTATTTTTGCAGTACATATACATTACTGTTGCAACTAGAACTAGATTGACTTGAATTAAAACAAGAGAAGCAATAGTTTGGTTCTATACTACACTAATTAAACCATGCTGGAAGCACGAATGCAGTGAGCACCAAGCAGAAAAATTGGAGGGCATTTGTAGAAGAATGAATAGCATTGTGCAAGTTTCCAAAACCAAATGATGAAGACTGAAGAGAGGATTGGGTATGTTTAACTTGGGAGAAAAAAGTTTTTAAACTATTGGAATGGCCACTTTTTTTTTTTTTATTATTGGTTTTTTTTTTTAATGTTTTATTTTTATTTTTGAGACAGAGAGAGACAGAGCATGAATGGGGGAGGGTCAGAGAGAGAAGGAGACACAGAATCTGAAACAGGCTCCAGGCTCTGAGCTGTTAGCACAGAGCCCGATGCAGGGCTCGAACTCACGGGCCGCGAGATCATGACCTGATCCGAAGTCGGACGCTCAACCGACTGAGCCACCAGGTGCCCCGGAATGGCCACTTTTTGGAAAAAAGGTGGATGACCCAAGGAAAACAGAGAAAACTTTAGAATTAAATCATAAAGAATAACTTAAAGAATAAACTGTCTAATAGTTTCTTGGAAAATAACATCCCTATTTATTTAAGAAAAGCATTGAAACTTTGATCATTGCAGAGGTGGTTAGGTAACATTAACTTTAATTTTTTTTAACCCTTATTTATTTTTGAGGGAGAGGGAGAGAGAGACAGAGTACGAGCAGGGGAGGGGCAGAGAGAGAGGAAGACACAGAATCTGAAGGAGGCTCCAGGCTCTAAGCTGTCAGCACAGAACCCAACGCCAGGCTCAAATCCATGAGCTGTGAGATCATGACCTGAGCAGAAGTCGGATGCTCAACAGACTGAGCCACCCAGGTGCCCCTAGGTAGCATTAACTTTAAAGTGATTTTGTATCCTAGGATACCACGACAGATGCTTTTGAGTGCCTATACTTCTTCCTCAGGCAGCGTGTTCTGGGAAGAAAGGCCCATCCCCCAAATCAGCGGGTAGGGCGGTAGAAGGAGGATATACCTTGATTGGTATCAGTCAAATATGGGTTCCTAATTCCCTTTACCTGTGATCAGTTTAGGATCAGGCATAGGGCAAGTTATAGCCAAGAAGACATGTGTGGAAATAAGGTGGGTAATTTCTGAGAAGGATTTTGTTCCCTGATAGAGAGGGGGGAGGGGTAAGAAAGCCTGATTCTTTCTGTTGCCTTTAATGTGATTATGCAAATATGCCACTTAGAAGTGCAACAGTGGTCTCGCTACCATGCAGACCAAAGTCAGTGTCTGTGGTGGACATTGTTGAGCCCCTCATCAAACAAAAATCAACAATCTCTGATTAGGCATCCCATTTTGTGAAATAATTAAAGATTTTTATTACTTAAGTCACTGTTAGTTGGGTACTCTATCACTGCAGCCAGAAGCATGCTAATCCATTTAAACCCGATGAGTCTAAGAAAATCACTAAGGTTGGGGCAGCATGGTATATTGAATATAACAAACATCTTCTTGAAAAGATAGTAGTAAATTAAATTGCCATAAGTTGAATATTATTTTAAATGTATGAATGGAATTATTATCCAGGTAGCATCGTGAATATTGGATTCCATTCTAGGCTCTACATTTAAAGAGGAAACTGAAAGTTTCCTGGAGGGAGATAACCAGGATGATGGGGAATCTGGAATTTATGGGAAAAGGGGACCGGGAAAGTTTAGCCTGAAAAGAGAAACATGGTGTTTGGTGGTTCGTAGGGAAAGGGAGTAATGTTTGAGGGTTTTTCATATAGAACAAAGCTTAAACGTTACTTTGTATAGTGTCTAAGTCAACACTAGGGTCAGTGGTAGAGTCTAGGGCGGTAAGTTCCTGTTTGTTATAAGGAAGAACTTTCTAAGAACTAGAGCAGGCAGCAATACACTGAGAGGCCTTGTGAGACGGTGCGGTGCCAGGGAGCGGTCAAGCAGAAGCTGGCCCACCACGTACTTCAAGGGGAATTCCTGCCCTCAGTAGGCATTGAACTAGATGATTCTGCAAAGTGCTTACAGATCGGGTGCTCTTCATTAGCCCTGCTCCACAAAGGAGAAAACTAGGGCTTAGTGAAGGTAGGTGACGTGTCCAGGCCCTCACGGCCAGTGAGAAGCTGAGATGGGGCTGGGGTGTGGCTGCAGTGCAGGGCTAGGATGATGTCCTGAACCTTTGAGGATGCAGGGCTGGCTCCTTGAGCACATGGCAACTTTGGACTTTGCAGGTCTTGGCATTTTGTTTCAGACACCAGAGAGTCGAACCCCGGAGCTCTGTAGACCTGTGATGGGAATTCAGGGAGCTGCCCCCGGAAGGGTTCAGGCTGTCATAAAGGAAGGTACTTAAGCATTAAGAGACAGTATGATGTCAAAACAAGACATTACCGGCAGTGATCAATAAAAGGAACTCTGGCCTATACCCTGCCCCGCGCTGTCCCAGCCCTGAATCAGCCCTGCCAAGGTCTTGTGGACCTAGAGGTAGAAAAAAGTCCCGATGACGCTTGGAGGACACTTCCTCATCCTCACTAGAGCCAAGCCTGGCTGCAGAGGGGGTTTAGAGAGGCTCCAGGGGGTCACACGCGTGCAGGTTGGAATCTCCCAGAAATGGACGCTGAGCCTCTGTACCGTGCACACAGGTTTACTAGAGAGTACTTTGGAAAAGCTGCTGTTGGGGGGTGAGGGGAGCCAGACTGAGCAAAGGGAGAATCTGAACTGTGGCGCATTTGCCTGAGCTGGTCCTAAAGGGAGCTCTGGAGCTGGGATGGTCCCTCACAGCTGCCCCAACAAGAGGCTAGCGGCATGGGACTCTGTCTCCCATATCGACCAGTCTTTGGATGCAGGCTGCTCCCAGAGGATAGCCTGAATTCTTTGGCAGAAGGCAATTCCTGAAGAGGGCCTCAGCGGTGAGCCGTCAGTAGCTAGCAGTCCCTGCAGTTGGGGTGATGAGTGCATGGTCCTGAAGGAGGCAGCCATCATGGTGTTGCCAAAGAGAGCCACTCCCCTCTTGCAGCTGAATGCTGTGGCAGGCTGCCATGCAAAACACTTCCATTTCCTCTGGGGGCAACACTTCTGGCATATGATGAGGTCCCTGCGGCTAAATTAATGCTCCAAAGCACATGCTCTCTCTAAGGAAGGAAGCAGAGACCTGAGGGGGCGTCTGGCAGGCCTGGCCTCTTTCCCTCACCCTCTGAACGGCTCTGCTCATGCTCGGGCAGATCCCCGCCAAGGAGGTGAACGCAGGGAGGTGAATCTTTCATCCACGCTGACCTCAAAGGAGCACCAGGCCAGTGGTGGTGGCTGGAGGGCGGAGGGACACGGTCAGAAGGAAACACCCATGAGCTATCAAAGCTGGTCAACGTTCAAGTCCTGGATTTTGAAATTTTGGTAATCCCCAGCCAAAAGATGTGCGTCACATCTAGTGACCTGACACGGCCAGGATCAACATCCTCTGGGAAAGAAGAAACCTAATCAGGATGCTCTTGGTTTCCTTGACTAGGTGACATGCGTCATGGCCAGGATGTGGCCTTGAGGCCGCTTCAGGCATCATGGAACCTCTTTCTCAGGCACCTCCAGGCCTGACACAATTTAGCACTGAATTGCATGTGGCCTTGTATTGCATCTTAGCGGTATTGTTGGAATTGTGTCCCTTTCTCGTCTGTAAACTCCATGCTACCCAACACGCACCTCACGCTTCTTTGCATCTGCCCAGCACCTGACACACTTAGGAGACTGATTTCAGACTCTGTTAGCAGACTTTGTGTTTCCATATCCCCTCCTTCCCTCACAGGGTGGCTATTATTAGTTGTAAGGAAATAGATTTTGTTTTCTCTAAGTAGAGTGATGGGAAAATAGCTACAAAATCCCTCTAACACTCTCCTGAGGAGAGCTATGAGAACAGGGCGGTGGGGGTGGGGGAGGCGGGGGAGAAGATCCTGTCATCGAGGCTTCTTTTGAAGGGAGACGCTGTGCTTTCTCAGCATTTCATATTCTCCCTGGACCTCAGGGACTAGGGCAGGGATAAAGACCAGAGGCCTCACCCGCCTAACAAACCCACTTGTGTGGTGTTCACCGAATGCTGCCTGCAGCTCTACGATGTAGGGACCACTAGCATTCTCATGTTGCAGACGAGGAAAGTGAGGCACAGAGAAGTTGAGGTTCCCCAGCTGGTGTGGGGTGGAACCGGGGTTGACGCACTGGCCCCCAGCCTGTGCTCGGAGCCGCTTCCTGCTCTGCAGGTCCAGACTACTTGCAAGTGAGCTGGGGGAGCCCTGGGTGTAGCTCCTGGGCTGTGGACACAACTATGAGCAAAGAAGGGAAGGAGCCAGGGGAATGGGAAGGAAGGTGAGGATCAGATTTCAGTGCTCATATCCTTCCAACACTAAGGGACGGCTGTCTTCCCAGAGCTGCCTCCCACACAGCTTTAGGTATACGGGAAGAATCCCTCTCTACCTCCGCGGGGGAGGACAACGTACAGATATCCACAGCTTCAGCAAAACAGTCCTCTCTGTCTACTGGCTCTCTAGGCTCTGAAAGAAGTCTTTATTGTCTCTCTTACAATCTGGAAATGCTTGTTGACTGACACGATGCTGGCAGACTTGGCCTCATCTTTGCTCAGCGTGTCCCGCATTGATGGCCCAGCAGCTCCCTCCAAGAGGTGGGCGTGCTTGGCCCCTGGTTGGTTGTCCTCAGCCATCGGAACCACTGCCCCAAACTCTCAGACATCAGAAAGGTCTCATTTTCCTATTGTGTTCTGTAAGCTAATAGGAGCCATCCCATGGCTTCATGTTAGGTTTACATAAAGGATGAGTAATACGACAAATCATTCAGATACAATGAAATGGCACATATATTTCTGTATTAGCTCGGCTGCTATAACAAAATACCATAGACCGGGTGGTTTAAACAAAAGACATTTATTTATCACTGTTACGGAGACTAGAAGTCCAAGTTCAGGGTGCCAGCAAGTTCTACTCTCTGTGATACCCTCTTTCTGCCTTGTAGACAGCCACCTTTTAGGCAGAGAGAGAGAAAGAGAGAGAAGGAGAGCTCTGATCTCTCTTCCTCTTCTTTTAAAAGGCACTAACTGCATCAGGAGGGCCCCACCCTGTGACCTCATCTAAACCTAATTACCTCCCAAAGGCCCCACCTCCGAATACATTAACCTTGGGGTTAAGGCTTCAACATATGAGTTTGGGGGGTGGGGACACAAACATTCGGCCCATAAAAGTAACCTTGTATTACAAGATAGCTACTGACAGATACGAGGACAACAGCAACACTAGAAATGGAGATTTATTCAGCAAACATCTACTGTCTGCCTGCAGGTGCGGAGGGTCAGGGACTGCGGTTGGGATTTGAGGAGAAAGGATACAAAGATGAACACAGTGCTGTCGCCACAGACTTTCCTGTCTTTTGTCATCTCTGAAATCCACTATTAGAGGTCTGCTCTAACGTCAAAGTCTTTGGGTGGCTCATGTTTCAGTGCCCATAGGCCAGGTGGGGGCTCCTTGGTAGGGCCTGATCAGCATGGATGGTTTCTCAGGTCAGCCAGGCCTCCCCCTGCAGGGCCTACGGGAAGGTGTGTGTTAACTCCATCCCACCCCTTCACCCTCTGCCTTAGTTGAGTTTCACATCTTATCATCTTCAGCAAGGATGACAGAGAAACATGACCTAACTGACCCTGCCCCTCGCCACCTCATGCTGACAACCTTAGTTTCACAGCCAGAATAATCTGTCTGTCGGGGTTGGGGGGGGGGGATGCAGAAGGAAACAGAATCGTACTCAGTGGGTCCAATGGAAGGACTTTCATGAAGGAAGTATTTACAGAAGTGGAGTCAGGGCCCAGGACATGCACAGGGGTGTGGGCACAGAGATTAGCATGGTGGGAAAATTTTTCTAGGCCTAAAGGGCCAGACTAGGAAGAAGGGAGGCCTTGAGCTGCAGAGGAGGGAGTGGCCCAGCTCTAGGTGAGGAAGCGTGTTTGGGACATACGGAGAATGCTCCCGTGTCCCTGTCACAACCTCTCTCTCTGCTACTTCAGCTGCAGCTGCTGCCTCACCCTGACAGCTCTCCCCTGGACTGGAGGCAAGTGTGTTTCTGATTTATTTCGAAGGCTCTTCTCAGCAATTGCACCTGCTTGCCTTGCTTGCAGTGCTGCTGGAAAGCACAGGGGAGTCGATTCCCCGGGGGCACCCAGCAGATTGGGCCGGGTCCAGGAGCTCCTGGATGAATGCTGAAGCCTCCGCCCTCTGACAGAAATCCCCAGAGGCGTTCTGTACCTCTCAGAGGTCCCCGAAGAGGCCCCCTGCCAGTTACTCACAGCTGTGATCCCATTCACACTCTCGGCTCATTTCTCCCCCTCGCCTGTCCAGCCCTCCCTGCTCCTTCAGTTCTGGAATCAGCTTTGGAAAAAAATCTCTGGAACCCACGTTCTTGCCTCAGCCTCTGCTTGTAGGGAAGCCCATCCACGTTGTGCAGAGTCACAGCCATGACGGGAACAGCTGCCCTGCATTAGGAGGAGCTGTGGGAAGAAATACCCCGGCCTCTCTCTTCTCTGGCTCTGCAAACTCCTGCTTGTGCTAGCTACTGGCTCAATCAGCAAGAAGCCAGCAGGCAAGGGAGCATGGGAGTGCAGGGTTTGGGAGCTAGCCTCCCAGGACAGAAATGAGCAGGGAAAGAAAGACTGCGGATTTGGTGGGGGCAAGTAGAGAATAACCAGTAGATTTTCTAGAACACAAAGTTTACCAGGTCACTCCTTTAATGATGATGATGATGATAACAATAATGCTAATGAATGGCATTTACTAAGACCTCATGTACCACAGATTTTGCACTGGAGACTTCAGGCAATGTACACAACTACCCCCATGAGGTAGACATACCATAATTCTCATTGCACAATGAGGAGACTGCGGCATGGTGAAGATAATCAGTTTGTCTGGAATCATGCTACCAGGATGAGTGACTGGGCTGTCTGATTGGACTCTCTGACTTTCAGTTTACTTTCGGTTTCTCAAGGTACCTTCAGCCTTATGACTTATCTTCTCCCAGACTCCTCCATTTACACCAATCCTTAGGCTCGCCCCCACCCCAACCCGCCAAACAACTTGATGTTTCCTAACTGATTCTGGATCACCTTTCCCCTTGTTAGCCTGCCTCCGTGGGCCTTCAAGTCTAGGCTTAAGTACCACCTCCTGCTGGATGCTTCCATCTCCTGCCCCACCCTTGACCTCTGATTACCCTGCACCCATCCATCTTCTCTGTGCTTCATCCGTATCGCTCAGGACCCTGCCCACGTGGCATTCATGGGATGGAGAAGAGATTTATTTACTGGTTTGTCTCTCCCACCACTGTGAGCTCTTGAAATAACTTCATCTGGATCTGTCCTTCTTTCTATTCAGTGCCTAGTGCAGTGCCTGGCATGTTGTAAGTAGTCAACAAAGTTTGATAAAGGGGGCAGAGAAGAGAGACAGTTCTGGAGCATGGAGCATTTCCAGCAAGATGGCCTGATTAGGGCGTCTAAACTGTGGACAGCTGGGAGCGGCATCCAGGAAAGCCAAGGTTGCAAGCACTCAGCCCCATCTCCTTCTTGCAGAATGTCAAGGTCTTGACTCACGTGTTCATGCACTGGGATCCTTCCTGCGGGGCAATGAGGTCATAGTGGACACAGGGCTTGGGTTTTGTTCCTGGTCTGGACAATGGTGTAAGTTGTGCAGCCCGTCATGGAGGGTTGACGTGAAGGTCAACAGAGACAGGTGGGTGAAAACTCTGTGACTATCTAAAGCACTCGTAGCTTTCCATTTTTAAGTACTGTCGAGAGAGGGGCCCAGGGTGCAACTCTTCAGGAGAAGGTGGGCCCCTCTGGGAGTTGCACTCCCTCTGCAGGTCTCACCTTGCAGGTCTCACACACTGTTTCAAGTCAGATAGGGATTTCAATATATATACAGGTATCTCAATGAAATACACAGGAGATTCAAGCCTTCATAGGAATTCCCCTGAGGTTGTTGTTCCAGATCACAGTTTATTTGCTTTTCACCACCCCTTACTTACTGACTTTTAGCTTAAAGTTGAATGATGGGGCACCTGGGGGGCTCAGTCGGTTAAGCATCTGACTTCAGCTCAGGTCATGATCTCACAGTTCATGGGTTCGAGCCCCACGTTGGGCTCTGTGCTAACAGCTCAGAGCCTGCAGCCTGCCTCAGATTCTGTGTGTTCTTCTCCCTATGCCCCTCCCCCACTCACACTCCGTCTCTATCAAAAATAAAATAAAAAACAATAACAAAAAAATTTTAAGTTAAATGAAATTTCATTTCCTTACATTCTTAAAAGTGTTCCATGTCCTTTGCCATTTTTGAGATACCCAAGGATGCGCAAAATCAGATTTTGCATATTTTGTTGAAGATTTTGTTGACTATGATTGGGCATTCGTGTAAAGCATTACAATGACTTTCCTTTGGTGTTCGTTTGGAAGAAACAAGGAACTGGTTTCCCATGGTACCTTTGATTGAGGTGCAAACTTCTCCCTCTGGCCACCAAGAAATCAGTGCAGTGTGCTATTGCTTCTGCCTCTCCTTGGATTACTATCCAACCATGACAAGTTGATGGATTTGTCTAGTACCTCAGAAATCATTAAGTGCATTTTCTGTCTCTTCACTTGACGTTGAAAGATCAGATAGGCAGAGAAGGTAAGAAAATTGCACAAGGTCTTAAAACCAGTAAATAACCATCCTGGGGCTGGAAGCTAGTTCTTATGCTTCTTCATATAGTTGCTTCTGCCATTTCTCATTCCATTATCCATTATGCTGTCACCCACAAGACCTCCTAGGACCAATGAGTGGATCGTGTTCCTCCCAAATTCGTATGTTGAAATTCTAACCCCTAATACCTCATAATAGGACTATGTTCGGATCTAGAATCTTTAAAGAGGTAATTAAGTTAAAATAAGGCCATTAGAAGTTGGTCTAATCCAAAATAACTGGTGTCCTTATAAGAAGAGGAAATTAGGACACAGACACACACGACGGGAAGATCAAGTGAAGACACAGGGAGAAAATGGACATCTACAAACCAAGGAGAGAGGCCTCAGAAGAAGTCAGCCCTGCTGACATCTTGATCTTGGACTTTGGGCTCCCAAAACTGTGATAAAAGAACTTTCTGTTGTTTAAGCCAACCAATCTGTGCTACTTTGTTATGGCAGCCCTAGCAAACTATTACAATTCCTTATAAAAACTGGGGCACCTGTGTGGCTCAGTGGGTTGGGCATCCGACTTCAGCTCAGGTCACGATCTCACAGTCCGTGAGTTCGAGCCCCGCGTCGGGCTCTGTGCTGACAGCTCAGACCCTGGAGCCTGTTTCAGATTCTGTGTCTCCCTCTCTCTGACCCTCCCCTGTTCATGCTCTGTCTCTCCCTGTCTCAAAAATAAATAAGACTTTAGCCTCTACTACAAAGCTGTAATCATCAAGACAGCATGGTATTGGCACAAAAACAGACACACAGACCAATGGAATAGAATAGAAACCCCAGAACTAGACCCACAAACGTATGGCCAACTCATCTTTGACAAAGCAGGAAAGAACATCCAATGGAAAAAAGACAGCCTCTTTAACAAATGGTGCTGGGAGAACTGGACAGCAACATGCAGAAGGTTGAAACTAGACCACTTTCTC
Source organism: Lynx canadensis (assembly GCF_007474595.2). NCBI lineage: Eukaryota > Metazoa > Chordata > Mammalia > Carnivora > Felidae > Lynx > Lynx canadensis. The sequence goes on from NC_044303.2 coordinate 212,502,321, forward strand.
ACACCATTTACAAAAATAAACTCAAAATGGATAAAGGACCTAAATGTGAGACAGGAAACCATCAGAACCTTAGAGGAGAAAGCAGGAAAAGACCTCTCTGACCTCAGCCGTAGCAATCTCTTCCTCGACACATCCCCAAAGGCAAGGGAATTAAAAGCAAAAGTGAATTACTGGGACCTTATGAAGATAAAAAGCTTCTGCACAGCAAAGGAAACAACCAACAAAACTAAAAGGCAACCAACGGAATGGGAAAAGATATTTGCAAATGACATATCGGATGAAGGGCTAGTATCTAAAATCTATAAAGAGCTCACCAAACTCCACACCCGAAAAACAAATAACCCAGTGAAGAAATGGGCAGAAAACATGAATAGACACTTCTCTAAAGAAGACATCCAGATGGCCAACAGGCACATGAAAAGATATTCAGCGTCGCTCCTTATCAGGGAAATACAAATCAAAACCACACTCAGGTATCACCTCACGCCAGTCAGAGTGGCCAAAATGAACAAATCAGGAGACTATAGATGCTGGAGAGGATGTGGAGAAACGGGAACCCTCTTGCACTGTTGGTGGGAATGCAAATTGGTGCAGCCGCTCTGGAAAGCAGTGTGGAGGTTCCTCAGAAAATTAAAAATAGACCTACCCTATGACCCAGCAATAGCACTGCTAGGAATTTATCCAAGGGATACAGGAGTACTGATGCATAGGAGCACTTGTACCCCAATGTTTATAGCAGCACTCTCAACAATAGCCAAATTATGGAAAGAGCCTAAATGTCCATCAACTGATGAATGGATAAAGAAATTGTGGTATATATACACGATGGAATACTATGTGGCAATGAGAAAAAATGAAATATGGCCTTTTGTAGCAACGTGGATGGAACTGGAGAGTGTGATGCTAAGTGAAATAAGCCATACAGAGAAAGACAGATACCATATGGTTTCACTCTTATGTGGATCCTGAGAAACTTAACAGGAACCCATGGGGGAGGGGAAGGAAAAAAAAAAAAAAGAGGTTAGAGTTGGAGAGAGCCAAAGCATAAGAGACTCTTAAAAACTGAGAACAAACTGAGGGTTGATGGGGGGTGGGAGGGAGGGGAGGGTGGGTGATGGGTATTGAGGAGGGCACCTTTTGGGATGAGCACTGGGTGTTGTATGGAAACCAATTTGTCAATAAATTTCATATATATAAAAAAAATAATAAATAAATAAATAAAACGTTAAAAAAAATTTTTAAAAATTAATTGAGGGAGGGGCGCCTGGATGATTCAGTCGGTTAAGCACCTGACTTCGGCTCAGATTGTGATCTCACAGTTCACGAAATCAAGCCCGACATCAGGCTCTCTGCTGTCAGCACAGAGCCCACTTCTGATCCTCTGTCCCCCTGTCTCTCTGCCCCTTCCCCACTCACGTGCACTCTCACCCTCTCTCAAAAATAAAAATTTTTAAAAATTAATTGAAGGAAAAAAAGAGAAAAACAGAGATAAAAAACTTCAGCTCTTTTGTGTTGTATTATTAGCATCGCCCATGGAACTAAGATATACATAAAATAAAAATGACGCATTTCAGGGCACCTGGCTGACTTAGTTGGTGGAGTGTGTGACTCTTGATCTCAGGGTTGTCAATCCTAGCCCCATGTTGGGCATAGAGATTATTTAAAAATAAAATCTTTCAAAAAAAGATAATATCTCTTTGATTTCAAAGCAAATTTCTTGGAAGGTGGAAAGGAATGGAAGTTTGGTATAGTGAATACTTTTTATAAAACTTGCAGTAGGAAGGGGAGAAATTAACAACAAATAATTTTTCAGTATTCTTAACTTTAGATATTCTTTGATTAATGTAGGCATCTGACTTATTTCTGGAGTGAGAAATACCATTTTATTAACTACTGTGTAGGCAACTGCTTTCTCATCCCAGACACAAAGAAAAAAAGAAAAAGTCCCTCCCTGCTTCCTAAAAATGTGAACTTTAGCTGCACTGATAACTTTCCAAAATCTTTTCTAACTGTCCTGATTCTTTGGAAAGAAATCCAAAAGGTTCTTGTCAAGAGAATCAGAAAAGAAAAGCATGGTGTTGTTAACACAGAAGGAAGATGACGTTTATTGGGAAATCTCTCTTCCCGGGAATGGGAGGTTTCTGGGCCAGCACCCAAGCACAGCAGTGCCTATAACCAGTGTCATTTATTTTCAGGGATACCACACATTAGAATTTCCATGTTAGGGGCGCTTGGGTGGCTCAGTTGGTTAAGCGTCCGACTTCGGCTCAGGTCATGATCTCACGGTTCGTGGGTTCAAGCCCCGCATCGGGCTCTGTGCTGACAGCTCAGAGCCTGGAGCCTGCTTCGGATTCTGTTTCTCCCTCTCTCTCTGCCCCTCCCCTGCTCACACTGTCTCTCTCTGTCTCTCAAAAATAAATAAATGCAAAACAAAAAAAAAATTAAAAAAAAAAAAAGAATTTCCATGTCAGAAGAGCAGTGTTTGCCTTCATTACCTTCGCGACAGTTGATTCTACTAGGTGACAGTGCTCCAGAGACCACTAAAGAGAGAAGAGCACCTTAAGAGTTGTGACAGCTAATTCAATAAAGCATTTGGAGCAGAAGATGACATCATGGAGCTCTTAGCAGGAAAAGTTTACAAAACCCAGAAGATGCCCTTGAGCCCAAAAGAAAAGGAGTCTAATCTACAAGTCCTTACTTTCAAAGTCTTTTTCCCAACTTCTTCTTTCTTCCTTCTCTCTCTTCTCCCCCTCTCTTGGCTTCTGGGAAGAGGGAAGGTGACCTGGAAGAGGACACCTAACATTTGAATCAGAGACACTGGGTCTGACGTGTGGGATTCACACGGTTCTGGCTGACGGTCCCCTGGCCCGTGTCCACTGGCCAAGGCGAATGGGAGGCTGGAAAAATGCTGTAAAGATGGGGAAGGAAGAGGGGTCGTTTGGAGGTGGTGTCTCCCTGCCAGGATGGCAGCTGGGAGGGTGTGGGAGGTGGAGCCCTCTCCAGTGCCGCTGCCAGGCCTCACCTTTGGTGGGTCTTTGGCAGTTCTTGAGTCCCGGCTTTCTCTTCTGCAAGGGCCTCCTGAGACAAGAGCAATGTTGTTGGTGAAGAAGCAGTTGCTGAGGTAGACAGACACGTGGACGCAGTGCACATCCGTAGAGTGGACGACGTAAGAGTCAACTGCCTTTGTCCTTTCTCTCCTTCTCCCCTCCCCCATTTGTTGTCGTTGTTCTGGCCTCTCCCGTGCGGCTCTGGCCCAGGAGTCCCACCAGAGTCTGTGTTGCGTCTCAGTCGCGAGATTTCCTGGCCCATTTCAGCTCTCTGAGCCCTAACTTCATAACCTCGAAAGGGAGAGAACCACATCTTGACTGCTCCATAAAGGCTTTGTTAGGGATAAGCTGAGATAACATATTTGAATGAGGTCATATATTTTTTAAATGCTTTGTAAGCTGCAAAGTGCTGTAGCGGTTTAGGTATTAGATTTGAATTCGCCTCAGATCAAAGTTAGTTCCTACCTGTACCAGCCTTTAGAGTTTTGTGCTTACAGACCTCCCCAGGTGGGGACCGATGTGTCCTAGTCTACATGGAGATGCCTGATGCCCGCGATGCCATCATTAGGGAATCGTAGCCTTGAGAGTAAAATAGTGCTTCTCAAAATAATATTAAGGGAAAACGTTTCTTGAGGGTGGGGTGGATGATAATCAGGAAAAGGCCTCCAGCAGTGCACATAATTTGCTTGGCTGTTATATGATGTTACACAGGTTTCTTTCTCTGTGGGACTCCTTGGAACCATGAACAGGCTAAACCATGCCATATAAAGAAGGTGGTTTAGTCTTCAGTGTTTCCCCAAATTATTTGACGAGCGACCCCATTCATACTTTTTGCAATTAGAAATACCTTTTTTTTTTTTTTAAATTTTTTTTTTCAACGTTTATTTATTTTTGGGACAGAGAGAGACAGAGCATGAACGGGGGAGGGGCAGAGAGAGAGGGAGACACAGAATCGGAAGCAGGCTCCAGGCTCTGAGCCATCAGCCCAGAGCCTGACGCGGGGCTCGAACTCACGGACCGCGAGATCGTGACCTGGCTGAAGTCGGACGCTTAACCGACTGCGCCACCCAGGCGCCCCTAGAAACACCTTTTAGAATTCCTATTGGGGTGAAATACAGGTTTGGGATTTATTGTTTTCATTAGTTTACTAGATAATTTCTAGAGCACTAGCAGCTGAGGACACCAATCCAAGGAAGGAAGACGGACGGTATCGATCGAAGGGGCAGTTTGTTGAGGGAGTGAGATGGGTGAGTCCTGGCCAGGCCTGCCTGACTCGGGGAAAGCCCTGGGACCCTCGGGGGCTACAGGAGGGCTCCGTGGGACCAACCTGGAGATGCCAAGGAAAGAGAAGACACCCAGAGCAGTGATTTCCTTACGCCATTTCAGTTCACCTTCTCAACAACTTTCCGAAGAAGACACTATTCTGGTCATGTTTTTGATCAGCAAGCAGAGGTTGGAAGGGTTCTATTAGCTGCCCACGGTTACACAGTTTGTCACTCATGGAAATGGGATTTGAATCCAGGTCAGACTGCTCCAAAGCCCGTTCTCCTTCCACAATAATACTCAGCCCCTCCAAGATGTGGGAAGGCGAAGTAGGCAAGCTTCGCTTATCTTACAAATACGCGGTAATGGCTGTGCAGGGGCAGCTGTCATGATCACTGAAGGCCATAGTCAGGTTCAGGAAACATGGGCCTCCAAATTCCTCTTGGGGGAAAAAATTCTCTTATTCTGGCCTGTGCAGTTTAAACTCAGGAAAAGCCGAAAGGGATCTGGGTGGAGTTGGCTCCATAAAAATCACTACCTTTATGGTTAAAGATTTATTAAGTGACCATAATGTGCTGGGCATATAAATAGACTTGACTCTTGCCCTTAGGGAACCCAGAGGAAATACACAAGATTTACAGCCAGGGTGTTTCATGGCAGATTAGATGTTTTAGGACCATACGCATTCCAGGATCCTACCCAGCAGAGCTGAAAAATGTGCCCGGGGAGGAAGTTTGAAATGGAAGACGTTTGTGTGAGCCTTGCAGTCCCTTCTACCTGGGCCCCTTTACTTTTGCTAGCTGTGTGAGGTAGGCAAGTTTCTTGACTTCTCTGAGCCTCAGCTTCCTTTTCCACCAAATGAAGATGATAATACTTGCCTCTAGAATTAATATGGAAGTATAAATTCAACACTGTAGGGGAAATGCCAGGCACATGATAGCTACGGTATTAAAGTTTCCCAGCTGTCCACAGGATGACGTCTAAGCTCTGCTCCCTGGTACGTAAGGACTTCCATAGCTTGGCCACTACTTCTCTCTCTGCCTCTGTCCCCTCACTAACTGGCCAACATCTGTGGGCACTTATTTCAGGATGACCTATCAAAGCCCTAGTTTCCTTCATGGTTTAGAACAGTTTGCAAAGTGTGTCTATTGACCCTAGGGGATCCCTAAGACTCTTTCGCAGGGTCCTGAGGTCAAAATTACTTTCATAGTAATGCTAAGATGCTGATTGCCTTTTTCACTGTATGAACATCCTCCCTGATTGTGCAAAAGCACTGGTGAGTCAAAATGAAAGAGTAATTGTTGTGTGTCCTCACCATCCGCTTGTAGGAAAAAAAAGTTTCATATAAAAATGTTCTTAATGAAACAAAAATTATTGATTTTATTTAATCTCGACCGTTGAGTACACATCTTTTTAACGTTCCGTGTGATGAAGTAGGAACTATGCAGAAAGAATTTCTGCTGCTTATTGATATTCAGCGATGGTCTGGAGGAAAGATGTTTGTACCACTGAACTATGATTTGAGTTGTCACGTTTTTCATGGAACAGCTTTTTTATTTGAAAGAATAACTGGTGGGCAAATTCTACTTATCCAGATTTGGAGATTCAGCTAACATTTTTCTCAGAAATGAACTGAATCTGTCACTTCAAGGAAAACCACTGGCCATATATGCTGCTAAAGACAAAATTTGAGCTTTCCAGCACAAATTAGAATTTTGGAAAAGTTGTTAATGATATTGCAAACTTGACAGATTCCTAATAATTAAAACCTTTTTTGAGGAGATCTATGGTAATTTTTAATAAATGTGATTTCTAAAAAACATTTAATTAAAGGGGCGCCTAGGTGGCTCAGTCGGTTGAGCGTCCGACTTCGGCTCAGGTCATGATCTCGCGGTCTGCGAGTTCGAGCCCCGCGTTGGGCTCTGTGCTGACAGCTCAGAGCCTGGAGCCAGCTTTGGATTCTGTGTCTCCCTCTCTCTCTGCCCCTCCCCCGTTCATGCTCTGTCTCTCTCTCTCTCTCTGTGTCAAAAATAAATAAACATCAAAAAAAATTAAAAAGAAACATTTAATTAAAAAAATTTTAACATTTATTTATTTTTGAGAGACAGAGCATGAGCGGGGGAGGGGCAGAGAGAGAGAGGGAGACACAGAATCGGAAGCAGGCTCCAGGCTCTGAGCTTCAGCCCAGAGCCTGATCAGGGCACAAACCCACGATCTGAGAGATCATGACCTAAGCCAAAGTTGGCCGCTTAACCAACTGAGACACCCAGGTGCCCCTAAAAGATCCATTTTAAAGTACATGTAAACCAATGGGTTTTATTATCAGACAGAATAAACACTCATTGATTCAGATTCCACACTGCACCTAAACCTTTAAGAAATTACTACTTGTTGAGATGTGGTGTTTTATCAAAGGAAAAAAAATACCCATAATTATTGTGAAAAGGCTATACTTCTTCTTTTTCCAACTGTATATGTGTATAAGGCTGGATTTTATTCATATATTTCAACACAAACAAACATGTCCCAACAGACTGAATACAGAAGCAGATATGAGGACCCAGCTGTCTTTTATTAAACCAGACGTTAAAGAGAGTTGAAAAATGTTAATACCATTCTTATCACTAGTTTTTTTTTTGTTTTAGAGAATAGTTATTTTCACAAAAATACGTTCTTTATGTTACCATGCAATTGGGTTTAATATTGCTATTTTAAAATTATTTGATAAATGAATATTTTTTTAAATTTTTGTTTTAGTTTCTAATTGGGTAAATAACTATATATAGAACCTACACAAATAAGAGCTCTTTGATGCCTTTAATAATTCTTAAGCATATAAAGAATTTCTGAAGCCAAAAAGTGAGCACCACTGGCTTAAAGGTAAAGTTCCCCCAAATTCAGGAAAATGTCCAGCCATTCAATTGGAGTGAGCAAACTTTTCTTGAATTCCTATAGACTTTAAGTATGTATTTCTCATCTGTCACCTGGCATTATCTTGTCATTCTCTGCCTTAACATACGCTTTTAAAAATTCATAATGTGTCCTGTTCCTCACAGGCCAGAATTCTGTCTTGTTGCCTTTGGGGGAGAAAGTGAGGATTGTTCACAATACATAAGGGGTAGGCTATATTGAAACTCCCTATTGTACTCGAATCATTTAGACACGCTGTTGCAAATCGGGCAGAACCTCACTAACTTACAAATATGGGTGGGGCAGTAGACTCAGTGAAAAATCAGAATTCCAACTATATTAATTTATCTTAATTTATATTTATATAGTTTATGTTTTTAATACTTTTACTTAAGGCAAAAACTAGTGCACACTCATTGCAGAAAAATTGTAAATTACTCAGAGCAAATAAAATAAAATGTATCTGCAGAATAAATAGTACCTAGGTGTTTTCTAGCCTTTGAAAGATTTAAAAAATACCTGCCATGTCGCAATGTGGAGATAATGGTGATCGGTATTTAGATCTATCACCTTCAAGGACATATAGCATCCATATAAAGCAAGAGTTTTACAGAGAATTGGGGTCCCACTTTATATAAAGTTTTGTATCCATTTTTTGACCTCAAATGCTCTTTAAAAACATTATTTTGGGGCGCCTGGGTGGCTCAATCGGTTAAGTGTCCGACTTCAGCTCAGGTCATGATCTCATGGTTTGTGGGTTCGAGCCCCATGTCGGGCTCTGTGCTGACAGCTTGGAGCCTGGAGCCTGCTTCGGATTCTGTGTCTCCCTCTTTCTCTGACTCTCTCTCTCTCAAAAATAAAAATAAACATTAAAAAAAATTTTTTTAAAGAAAGCATTATTTTTAGTGTCAATAATGCACATTTGGGTTGTTTCTGGTGCTTTTATCAATAACGCTATCATGAACATGCTTAAAGGGAAACAAATTGCTGATTTGTCCAGGATTGATTCCTGGAAATGGGATTGCTGCATCAATGGGAATTCCAAAATGCAGCTCCAAAATTTAAAATTACATAACTTGAAGCGTGGTGATGTGTTATGGTCAACCAACAGTGATAGCACGGGAAGTAGGAGGTCAGGGGGAGCCCTGCATTGCAGAGAGCCGGCTTCTTACACATTTCAGATCCCCAGCCTTTCTGTGTTCTCAGGTGCTTGTGGTAACGATGCTGTGAAGTCCCCTCTGAGGGGACACAGCTGTCAGGGAGCTTAGTACAAGCCCCAGAAACCAAGCCTGGATAATTTAAGCAGAGCAAAATGTATTAAAATATTGGGCCACTCTTGGAATTTTTAGGAGCAGCGGAGAGCTGAGCTAGAGGCCATGTGGCCAGGTAAACCTCCCAAATCACAGCAGATCTGGTCCTAAAAAGACTCTACTGCTTGTACCACTTCGTCATTGTGACAGTCCCTAGAGTTCACCCTCAGGGCTGCCTCCCCAAGGATTAGGCTGGATGCCAGGGCTGACATCCCTGCTCCCAAGTCACAGCTCAGCATGGATCTTGTGGCTGGCAGGGCCTTATAATTGTCCTCATTCAAGCTGCAAGGGAGGCTAGGAAATTGCGACTCTGATATTGGAAAGTGGTGCCTGCTTCCCACCAAGACGTATCAAACGGGGCAGCCCTTAATATTGAAGAACACTTCAGAAGGTGAACTGCCAAGAAAGAGTCACACATGTTTACCATAGATAGTAACAATGATTGTCGAGTGCCTGGGAATGTAGGACCTGTTCTAGGATATGTGACTCTGAGGGACCTTTCTGTTTACTACAGAGGAGCAGCCAGATCTGATTTGTCATCATTGTCTAGTGCCTAGGATGGCATTTCTTGAATGAATGAATGAATGAATGAATGCATGCATGAATATTTAGACACCGCTGGTGGAAATGGGTGCTATCCACCACAGAGGATGCTAGCACTACATTCACTCTGTTTCAGTGGATGCTTCTCTGGCCGTGGAATAGAGAGGGTCAGGCTAGAGACACCCACTATTCTATGGTCTTCTTCACCTTCTCTCCCTCCCATTTTTGGGGGATGCTAAAAGATAAACTGAGGCATATTAAAATTCTTTAAGAGTTTGTCTGAGCGAACATCAATTCCAATCTGTGGTACCAAACTGGAAGTGTTTAGGGGGATCTCCACCCACAGAAGTGAGGGGCAAGACTTTTATAACAGAAGACTCAGGGGTGAATCAGGAAATGTTTGATTGACTATAGCTTAAGGAGTTGCTTTGTTTGGGAAAGCCTCGTTCGTTGTTTGTGATTGGGTGTCTTTAGATTTTGATTTCTTTTTTTTTATATATATATATATATGAAATTTATTGACAAATTGGTTTCCATACAACACCCAGTGCTCATCCCAAAAGGTGCCCTCCTCAATACCCATCACCCACCCTCCCCTCCCTCCCACCCCCCATCAACCCTCAGTTTGTTCTCAGTTTTTAACAGTCTCTTATGCTTTGGCTCTCTCCCACTCTAACCTCTTTTTTTTTTTTTTCCTTCCCCTCCCCCATGGGTTCCTGTTAAGTTTCTCAGGATCCACATAAGAGTGAAACCATGTGGTATCTGTCTTTCTCTGTATGGCTTATTTCACTTAGCATTACACTCTCCAGTTCCATCCACGTTGCTACAAAAGGCCATATTTCATTTTTTCTCATTGCCACATAGTACTCCATTGTGTATATATACCACAATTTCTTTATCCATTCATCAGTTGATGGACATTTAGGCTCTTTCCATAATTTGGCTATTGTTGAGAGTGCTGCTATGAACATTGGGGTACAAGTGCTCCTATGCATCAGTACTCCTGTATCCCTTGGATAAATTCCTAGCAGTGCTATTGCTGGGTCATAGGGTAGGTCTATTTTTAATTTTCTGAGGAACCTCCACACTGCTTTCCAGAGCGGCTGCACCAATTTGCATTCCCACCAACAGTGCAAGAGGGTTCCCGTTTCTCCACATCCTCTCCAGCATCTATAGTCTCCTGATTTGTTCATTTTGGCCACTCTGACTGGCGTGAGGTGATACCTGAGTGTGGTTTTGATTTGTATTTCCCTGATAAGGAGCGACGCTGAGCATCTTTTCATGTGCCTGTTGGCCATCTGGATGTCTTCTTTAGAGAAGTGTCTATTCATGTTTTCTGCCCATTTCTTCACTGGGTTATTTGTTTTTCGGGTGTGGAGTTTGGTGAGCTCTTTATAGATTTTAGATACTAGCCCTTCATCCGATATGTCATTTGCAAATATCTTTTCCCATTCCGTTGGTTGCCTTTTAGTTTTGTTGGTTGTTTCCTTTGCTGTGCAGAAGCTTTTTATCTTCATAAGGTCCCAGTAATTCACTTTTGCTTTTAATTCCCTTGCCTTTGGGGATGTGTCGAGTAAGAGATTGCTACGGCTGAGGTCAGAGAGGTCTTTTCTTTTCTCCTCTAAGGTTCTGATGGTTTCCTGTCTCACATTTAGGTCCTTTATCCATTTTGAGTTTATTTTTGTAAATGGTGTGAGAAAGTGGTCTAGTTTCAACCTTCTGCATGTTGCTGTCCAGTTCTCCCAGCACCATTTGTTAAAGAGGCTGTCTTTTTTCCATTGGATGTTCTTTCCTGCTTTGTCAAAGATGAGTTGGCCGTACGTTTGTGGGTCTAGTTCTGGGGTTTCTATTCTATTCCATTGGTCTGTGTGTCTGTTTTTGTGCCATAGATTTTGATTTCTTAGCCTTGAGGCATTTATAGACTTAAGTTTCAGTCTGCTTGCATCGGCTGCTAAGACATTAGTTACCTCAATCTAATGGCCTCCTTGTTTAATTAATTTAACAGGGGAAATTGTCCAGGCCACACTGTCTCTTTTTAATTCTCCAAAAGTGTAGAGAGTGTTAATTTTTTAAAATTTTTAATGTTTATTTATTTTTGAGAGAGAGACAGAATGAAAGCAAGGGAGGAGCAGAGCGAGGGGGAGACACAGAATTTAAAGCAGGCTCCAGGCCCTGAGCTGTCAACACAGAGTCCAATGTGGGGTTCAAACCCACAAACCGTGAGATCATGACCTGAGCCCAAGTCATATGCTTAACTGACTGAGCCACCAGGCGTCTTGAGAGCATTATTTTTAAGTACATACTCTCACATGATGAGGAACGATCATTTCCAGATTAAAAAAAAAAAAAAAGTCAACAGGTCTGAACAGCCAGGACACCTCCATAGAAATAGGAAACTCTGACAAAGAATGTTGTTTAGACAGAGAGGTTGCAGATGAGAGCAAGGGCATTCTGGATATATATTTCTGGCTATATTATCCTCTCCCCCTTTTATACCACTCCACTACTGCATACTCTTTAGAAATAAAATAATTTTTAAGGTTGAAGAGTTGGTTGTATAAGTTTACAGATGGGAGAAGGGTTTGAATGAATAAATAGCTGATTCTGAGTCATCTTGATTTTCCAAGTCTGATTTCCATTATTAGAAAATGGGAACTCATAACAGATGATGTCATCTGTTGATACCAGCAAAGCATGAGACAGTAGAGACTCTGCCTTGCTTCATTACCGCTCCTGCCAAGCGTTGAGGCAGACCTGCGAAGATAGATGGCTTGGGATGCTTTCAGCAAGGGACCACCTGAATGTCAGAGCTTGTGTTCTAGGACCCCGAAGGCTAGCCCCTTTAAAGACACCCATGCCTTTATCTTATTCGGCATCTGTTTTGTTTTGTGTTTCTTTCCTAAATATATCGCTTCTAGCTGTAGATACCACAAATACAAATTACAGTTCATTCACACATCTGAGATGCCATATGCTAACACACAGCAGTGCTTGAAGTTAAAAAAGCAAGGAAGTAAAAAACTTCCTTCTTTGGCTCACCGTGACGCCCACTGAATCTCACCCAGTAGGACTGTTGGGACTGAAGAAGAGCTTGCCCAATACAGACGCTTCTCCAATCCCATATGGAGTTGATATTTTCTCTTAGGGCGCTACCTCTCACTACTCTGCGGATATTAACTGCTCTGCCTTCCCCCAGATTTTTCAAGTAATTAGTTGCTCACTGCAAGCAAACCCAGCCACCTTAGAGGTACTACATGCAGTATCCTCCTTAGTCTATCTTGTAGGGTTTGACTTGTCGCCAATTGCACTCTTCCTGGAAACTGGCAGATAGGTCATGTCTCTTTCCAGTGTTGAACATGTAGATGCTCAGGGCTTGGAGTTAAAAATCCAAGTAATGGACTGCCTGGGTAGCTCAGTCAGTTAAGCGTCTGACTCTGGGTTTCAGCTCGGGTCATGATCTCGAAGTTTTGAGGGGCTGTAGTAAGTATTAATAACCGCATGTGGTTCATAGGGCTGAATGCATTTCAACTCAGAAACAATGATGACCATTTGGGGAGCGTGTGCCATGCGCCAGGCACACCCCAGTCCACACCCTACACGTATGATCAGTTCTCACAGCAGCAACACGAGGAAGGGAATATTATCACTCCTATTTTAGAGATGGGGAAACTGAGACATCAGCTAGATCAGGTAACTTGCCCAAGATGGCATTTAGTACAAGGCAAAGCCATGATATGAGCCATGGCTGTCCCACTTCAAAGCCCATGTTCCTCAAAATAATAATGTCAGCAGCAATATTAAGGCAGAAAACACTTTTAGAGCATACCAGGCACCAGCCTGAGGATTCTATCTCCTGAGTATTCTGTGTAAATCAACTCCTCTGATTTTCACAACAATAACAGCGAAAGTGCTAATATTAACCCAGCTTTTACAGATGAGGAAATTGAAACAGAGCTATTAAGGAACTCCTTCAAGGTCACACAGCTCATTTGTGGCAGAGCTGGGGTTTGAACCTAGGCTTCAGAGTATGTACTATTAACCACATGCTGTTTGGGGAGCATTTCCCTGGATTTAGTTGCAGATTATGATAAAGCTGTACCTTCTCATCCACGGCAGGAAGGAGAATGCAGCTTCCTTTCTAGAGTCCTTTTGGTCTGATTCTGCTGCACTCCACGGTTCTGAGTAATGCTATCAGCACCTGCATGGATGTTTCTGCTCCTCCCACGCACAGATGGCTTTTGTGGGTGGTCCAAGTGGTCTAAACCATTTCCTGAATATTTCTGAGAAAGTAAGAAGTGTGGTTTGTTTTTAAATGGAGGTACTTCCACAGGGAGGATCAATGGTCCTAAGTCTAAGAGTTTTGCAGGGGCGACTATACAAGTCGCTGGAGTCTAAAGTGCCACAGAGTCTAGGAGTAGATACCACATGAATTCCCTGGGACTGCAGCACACCCCCTCTCTTAGTCTCCCTGATGACCACACAGGGTGTGTGTGACCAGCTGGGCCAAGCTGAACCTTCCTCAGGGATTTTCCTGCCTGCTACTGATAGAAAAGTAGTGAATTTTGTCTCTGGTTTCCCAGAGCCCTCAGGAGTGACCTGAAGCCACGCTCCCTGCATGTGGGTGGAAGAGAATGATCTGGCAACAGAGCAGGCAGATGGAGAGAGGGTCCTGCAGGCCTGGACACCAGGCTTCCTCTACCACTTTCCTGTCCCTCCTGGTTGTGGGAGACGACACCTCCCTCTTTCTCTGAGTTCTGTGAAGTTGGGTTTGCCATTGCAGTTGACTGGAAACCATCTGATAGGACTTAAATTACTTAATCATTGAAAAGATGTATCGGCTTTGAATCCTACGTCTCTTTCCACCTGTACTCCGGCTCCATGGTGTGCGCTGACTTTGAGGGCAGTTTGTAGTGATGTTGCAGTGGCCTCGCTTGAGTAGCAACACATCTGTGGCCACCCCTGCAGTATGCCGCTGATTTGCCACTTATCAACTGTTCTGGTGTCCTGAGGCTGCCACAACAAAGGACCACAAACTGAGGGGCTCAAACAATAGAAATTTATTATAATGCCGGGGGTTAGTAGTCTAACATCAAGGTCAGCAGAGTTGGTTCTCTCCGAGGGCTGTAGGTAGAATCTGTTGTTCTCCTTTCTCTGGCTTTTTTCTGGTAGTTTGTCCCCAATCTTTAGTGTCTCTTGGCATGTAGATGCACCACCCCAATCTCTGCGTCTGTCTTCACATGATATCCTCCCCGTGTCCATCTGTCTCCAAATTTCCTCTTTTTATAAGGGCACCCATTATATTGAGACCCACCCTAATGACTTACTCGATCTGCAATCACTCTATTTTCAAGTGAGGTCATATTCTGAATGTCCTGGGGATTAGGGCTTCAACACATGAGTTTTGAGGGAACACAACCCAACCCCTACCGCTAACGAATCAAGCAGGGGGCTAAAGAACAGCATGCTGTCCCCTGTTCACCCAACTGGGAGCTGTGGGAAGTACATACACAGAGGCCACTGACTCCAGATTTGCATTTCGCTTTTATGAGTTACTCTCACTTGGTGGCCTTGGGCAAGTAAGTCATTTAACCTTTCTGGGTTTGAAAGATGAGCAGAGTGGGGTAGATTGGTGGTTTGGGAAACCATGTTTCCTGGAGCCACTGGGGCTTGTTTTGGTTGGGGGTTTGGGGGTGAAGGTTGCAGCTGTTTGACACTCCACACTCCCTTCACCCAGTGGTAGGCCGGGTGGTCCACCTGGGCACAGAGTAGTGTTCTGTTGCTGATGTTGTTTAGAGCACGTAGAGATGACACAATACAGACTGACTTTAGTTGGCTTTATTGTCCTTCCATTCTCTAAAAACAGTGTGTTCTTCTATTGCCTATCTCCTGGGTGGACAATTCAGGCACACTGATCCCACTGATGCCCACCTTCATACACGCTGCTTTGCCCAAAGTGGTTCTGTTTGTATCTGTTTTAATCCGTTTTATGCATAAGGATTCCAAGAAAAATTTGAAAATAGAAATTTGCTTGAATAGAGGGTTCTGCTAAAAAAATTATTTTTAGTCCAGAAAACACCTAAAGGATCTCTCCATTTCCTCCCAGCTCCAAGATTCTAAGTATGTCTATAAAAGCGGTTTCAATCTTTTTAAGAATTTTCATTGTCTACCTGTCAGAAGGTTACCTTGATTGAGGCATCTGAGTGGCTCAGTCGGTTAAGCGACTGACTCTTGATTTTGGCTCAGGTCATGACCTCATGGTTTGTGGGATCAATCCCCGAGTAGGGGCTGCTTGGGATTCTCTCTCTCCCTCTTTCTCTTTGCCCTTCCCCTGTTCAAACTCTCTCTCTCTCTCTCTCTCTCTCTCTCTCTCTCTCTCTGTCTCTCAAAATATATAAAGAAACATTAAAAAATAAAGTTAATTTTAATCATTAATAATTAACTAGGTTAATTATTAATTAATCTTCTTGCCCCCCGAATCATTTAACTATGGCAAATATTTTTCATTTTCACTGAGCCTGGGCTCCAGATGGAAGAGTCGTGAGCCGCCGGGCGGATGCCACATCTTATTGGAGGTGAGACAGGAGAACGGCTGGCTCCATGAAGGAGTGATTTAATCTGCAGAAATGTCTTTTCTCTTAACTCTCTCATTTACATAACCTGGAATGTCTTACCTAGGTAATTGCTGCTGAGGAGGAAGATCTTTTCGGTATGCCTGCATCTGAGGTGATGGGCTTTGCCAGCCAGCAAAAATACCAGTCAGTAGGTATCATGGAGTCCTGTACAGCTGTGGTACCAGACCCGCTTTGTTGGTGGGCCAGTGGGCCTCCACTTGGTAGCCCCTTCTGGAAGGTTCCATCTCACGGGGGCAGTAGTCATCCCCTTTCCTCCTCATGCCCTAGCATCCTATGCTGCCCCTTCCTATAGCATAGAACGACCACCCTGCTGAGGCTTTCTCTCATCTACTGTTGCTCTCATTTTGGAAAAGAATAAGAGTATCTTGATATATGAAAATAATCACTAACGCTAATTTGGTACTTACCCTGTGCCAGGCACTGTTCCAGGTGCTTTACCTATACTCACCTGTCTGAGCCTCTTAACACCCCACCATCTCCCCGCCTTACCAGTGAGGAAACAGGCACAGAGGGGTTAAGTGAGGGGCTTCTGTGAGGAAGTGGCACAGTCAGCGTCTGAATGCAGACAGCCCGTGCTGTGAGCCACCGGCAAGATGCACAGGTTACCTTCCGCATGTGCCTTTGGAAGATAGTTATTTGAATAGCTTACCTTCTGTTGCCATTGAAGCAACCCTGACGGGGCTAGAGAGGCATCATAATGGCACTTAGAGAGCAATGAAATTGTGTATGCCTAGTAATCTAGAACAGAATTCCTATTTATCCCATTGGTCCTTTGGGCAGCAAGAGTTAAAATTCAGCATGTCAGTGACACTGTTTTCTGTTCCTGCAATGTAGTGGTTAATACGTCCTCCACTCCCTCCTGCCCTGTGGGGGAAGAGGAGTTCCCCTGGGCTCTTTCCCACGAGAGTGAGGGCAGGTCCAGAAACAAGGGAAAGGACGTCATCACCGAAGAGGGGGTTTCCAGGGCAGAGATTCAGCAGTGGGGGGGGGGGGGGGGGGGCGGGGCCGGGTGTGGAACAATTGCTTTAAAGGAAAAAAAAAACAATGCTTGTTCCAACTTTGGAATTTGCTTACGCTTAATTTCTGTTTTTATTTTGCACCTCCTATGACCAATCAAGTTATTGGTTATCATCTCAATGTACATAAAAGATTTTTTTTTTTTTAGTTAACAGAACAAAATTTTTGTTCAGCTTCATATAAATAGGAATAATCTGTTATAGAACACTCTAGAAGGCATGGGGTGTGATGTTCTCCTTTCTATTCCTTTGCTCACTGCCATAGTTCAAAACCTGCACCTCATTAGCTATAACCCATTTCTTCACTTTCAGCAACCCCCCTCTCCAATTCACTCTCTTTGCTGTTGCCTATATTATGTGTCTACAAATAGGAATCTGATTGTTTCCTCTCATACATGATACCTTGCCTTACCTTCCCCTCGTCTAGCGAAGAGCCCTGGAACCCAACCTGTCTTTCCCACTGGACTGATCATGCTCTTTGGGTCCTTTCCTCGCTTTCCTGCAGCTCAAAATCCTCCCCATTCTCCAAGACCTCTATCATGCTCTATCACTGCCACAGAGCCCCTGCCAAGGCCGCAGACAGAATGCACTTCCTCCTCCAGCTCCTTCCTGGTGTACCCATCTATCCATCGCTCCACATCTGGCAAGAGCAGCATCCTCTAGACCCTGAAGATGTGGAGACCATACTGAATTCTGTGAGCAAGAATTTCAAGTTCGTTAGGTTTACAGCCTTTGAGCCCCCTGGCCCAGCTATATGGTTTGAAAGAAAGAAAGAAAATCTCCTTCCTTCTTACTTTCATCCTGGTGCTTACCCAGCATTTTCTCCCCATCATCTATAGACACCATTTTAGAAATATTACACGTAGCTGGATATATTACAATGTGGTCAGATGGCTCTCAGTTGATTTTAAGCTCTTTTGAGGCATTTAATTATGACTACATGGATAGAGGTTCAATTTGAGGGTAGGTTAATTTTGTTTTCTTGGAACCAAGGGCTAAAATACAGTGTTTCTTTGTTTTTAGAAAATAATGTCAAACAAAATTTTTTTTTTAATTTTTTTTTTCAACGTTTATTTATTTTTGGGACAGAGAGAGACAGAGCATGAATGGGGGAGGGGCAGAGAGAGAGGGAGACACAGAATCGGAAACAGGCTCCAGGCTCTGAGCCATCAGCCCAGAGCCTGACGCGGGGCTCGAACTCATGGACCGCGAGATCGTGACCTGGCTGAAGTCGGACGCTTAACCGACTGCGCCACCCAGGCGCCCCCAAACAAAATTTATAAATTTGTAAAACAAACAAACAAAACTGTAAAACTATAAAAACACCATACTTACCAAACGTCATTCTCCTTTCCTTGGGGAAATCAAGACACTTCAATGTAATTGGAGGGTTTTGTTTTGTTTTGTTTTGTTTTGTTTTGTTTGAGCAGGATCAGACAAAACTGGGCTGGTTTGCCAGCTGCTTCCCTGGAGTTCATTAAAACTTGCTACCCATTTCCCACTATACCCCACCCCCTCCCCCCGCCCAAATTTACTTTGGTTTTTAAAATAATTTATATTTCATCTTTCTTGTAATAGTTGCTAACTTTGTATAATAGCTTTCTTAAGAGGTAGGAGGGTAAAACCTACTATGCACCTGTTGCTGTATCTGGTCCAGAAGATTTCTGATTATGTCATCGGGATACAGATTAAATGGTGTCATTTGAATGTCTTTACATGGGTCATTTATAGAACTAGTTTCATAAGTTATTTTCATTGTGGAAGAATAAAAGGAGAAACAGCCCTTCTGCTTCCAAAACAAAAACAATAAAGAGATCAGCGGATGCTGTAGGATGAAAAGGCACTGTTGCTTTCCTCTTGCCAACAGAATGTGCAGGAAGACTCACGGCCGTAATCCTGCCAGTGGGGTCACGGTCACAGTCCCCACTGATACTGAAGCTGGGTAAATCCCATCAGGGGAGGATTCTGCACACACCTGGCAGGGTCCACTAGACTCATCAAATTACACAACGAGCTTCAATTTTGGTAGGGGCTACCAACTGGAAGCCTGTAAGGGTATAAGGATAACCACAATATTAGGACTTTTTTTTTTTTTTAATTTTTTTTTCAATGTTTATTTATTTTTGGGACAGAGAGAGACAGAGCATGAACGGGGGAGGGGCAGAGAGAGAGAGGGAGACACAGAATCGGAAACAGGCTCCAGGCTCTGAGCCATGAGCCCAGAGCCTGACGCGGGGCTCGAACTCACGGACCGCGAGATCGTGACCTGGCTGAAGTCGGACGCTTAACCGACTGCGCCACCCAGGCGCCCCGGACTTTTTTTTTTTTAAATAAATGACATATCAGTCTTATCTGAGGAATAAATAATAAGGATTTTATTTTTGTGCTCTCTTTCCCATTTGAGTTTTTGCCCTAAGAAAGTGGGAGTGGATGATATATATGGACATTAGGGTTTCATGCCTTAACAAAGCAAAATTGTAAGACTCCCCTTTTATACCCACCATGCAAGTTCAAGGCTATAGGACAGTGCCAGAACCTCTGAGATAAAATCTGGCACCCACCCCCATTCATTCTCATTCCTCGAGGACCCTTCTCAAATAATCTCTTCATGACCACCTCCTTCTCCCTCCTTATCTGTTCTTTTCCTACAGAATCCACTCCTTTGTCCTCTGGGCTCCCAAAGCACTTTTAAAAACACCCTTTTACAGGATCTACTACATAGCATTGTAGTTCCTTGTTGGTTTGCTCCTTTACATGCTCAGGTGAGTTTACAAGGGTGCAGTTGGTTGTATTTGTATCTGTCTCCCGTTGGTATCTTGAGTAGCTGTTATTTAGCCCCAGAAGAATAGAGTGGCCTCTGCCAGGTGTCTGCAGGTTAATTTCCAAGGCCTGCTGCTGTTTTCTGATCGGGTAATAGAAATGGCCCTGCTCTAGTTCACTCAGGCTACTGTAACAAAGCACCACAAGCTGAGTGGTTTCAGTAACATCTATTTATGTTCTCATGGTTTTGGAGACAGGAAGTCTGAGATCGAGAGGTCAGCAGGTTTGATGTCTCCTGGGACCTCTGTCCTTGGTTTGGAGGGGGCCATGTTCTTGCTGTGTCCACACGTGGCCTCTCCTCTGTGCCTGTGAATCTCTAGCGTCCCTGGCTTTTCTTTTTAAAGTGTATTTGTTTTGAGAGAGAGAGAGTGCGCGATCAGGGGAGGGGCAGAGACAGAGGGAGAGACAGAATCCCAAGCAGGTTCCCTGCTGTCAGTGTAGAGCCCAACAAGGGTCTCAATATCACAGACTGTGAAATCGTGACCTGAGTTGAAACCAACAGTTGGACACTCAACTGACTGAGCCACCCAGGTGCCCTGGCATCTCTGTCTTATAAAGACACCAGTGATATTGGTTTAGGATCCCACACTAAAGGCCTCATTTTAACTTAACCACTTCTTTGTGGGCCTCATCTTCAAATACAGCTACCTTATGAGGTACAGGGAAGTTGGGACTTTGACATATGAATCTTGGGTGGGGAAGAACCACTGAGCCCATAATAGGCCTTGACATAAATTATTCAGTTTACTACAATAGGTGGGTTTACAAAGGTCCCATTGCTAAAGTAAATAGAACTATTCACCTTTGGAATCAGTCTGAGCCTCATCTGAGGGAATTTTCTGAGTGGGTCCTGATTCACATGTTGAGATTCATTAGTGCAGAGCCCTGAAAGCATTTCGGGGGGGGGGGGCAGAGCATAGGATGACTAGAGTGGCAGGTGGGACATTTGGGAAAGAAGACCTGTTGGGATGGAGAATTTTAATGAAAACATTGTGCTTCATTGAAAAACTATGCATTGTTTTCCAGAGTAGGGATTGGCAAACTTTTGCTGTAAAGAGCCAGACAATAAATATTTTTGTCTTTGCTGGCTGTACAGTTCTGTCGACTCAAGGATGCTATTATAACTGGAAAGTAGCCATAGGCCATGCCTGAACACATGGCTAAGGCTGTGTTCCAATAAAACTTTATTCACAAAGACAAGTGGCTGGCTGGATTGAGCCTGCAGGCATTAGGTTACCCTGATCTAGAGCACACCCTTTCCCCTGAGTTTTCTGATTTTGATATTATATGGATTCTGAGCCTATCTGTTGAGCTATTTTACAACTCAGTAACTTACTGACAAATGGTAATAATGCAAAATAATTCTTGACTCTAGAGATGTACATTTTTTACCTTGGGAAGCTCAAGTCACTTCTTCCACCATTTTGGAAGAAGCTAGTCTTGACTGAACTTGCACATTTCTTTCAATAGTCCTACTATGTAAATGTGTCATTCTTTGAATTTTCCATTTCTATTCCCTCATTAGTAATGAGTTAAATAAGATCTTTAACATGCATTCATTTTATATCTCTGTGAGAGTCATGATTTTCTCTCTTTTCTCTCTTTCTTTCTTTCTTTCTTTCTTTCTTTTGATTGTCTTTTAACAAATTGGGCACTGTTTGCAAAAGGCTTGGAAACTATGCTAAGAGCATTGGGCTTTTACCCTCTGGGACAATGACCTTTAAATCTTTTGGTTTCAAACATTTATCAGTAAATATTTTTTTAACTACCCTTCCTTAATAAATGAATATAAGATACTGTAGACAGATGCACATACAAGAAACAGTATTGGAAAATTAGTATAGAATTTTTAATAGTTTTTTTGTGTGTGCATATTCCAGGGAATCCTCTTCCTAACATCTTTGGTTTCCTCTCTAGTGGGCAATAGGGTACCAAAAATATTAACCAACTAGAAAAAAATGAGATTAAACACCAATAATGTACCAAACAAGCATGTTGTAAAAGCTAAATGTAGTTTGAGTTGATTGGCCCAAGGAGATGGCAGAATTCCTCTTAAGGAGAGAACTGCTCCTTTGTTTTGAAAAATAACTTAATGGCAATGATTGCTTATAAAAGGTAAGTCCAGGTGGCCTTGGTCTAAACATAAGCAGCTCCAACATAAAGAGTTCAATTATTTGTCTAATAGCCATTGGAATTTTGACATTGTATGCTAGAGCTGGGGGTGGGGGGGGGGCATGGGAACTTTGGCAGAGAAGATGGGAAGAGGGTCTGCTTTAAAGAGGGAAGTTCCTGAGCAACATGGCAGAGTGCAAGGTTATGACTTTGAGAAGATCATGGCCAGTGAGACACAGAAAATGTCCAATAAACATCATAAATAATGGTTGATGATCCGTTTACCTGTATAATTAGTATGCTCTATCACTGCCAGAGGCTCAGTAATGCATATTGTTTTTGCCTAACAGAATGGAACACGAAGAAAGCAGATAGTAAGTCCAAAAGTCCTTAAGATGACCAGAGGCAAACAGAGCCAAGAACAGAGCCTGAGCTAGGAGTGAATGAGGAGCCAGAGTGGTGACAGAAACAAAGAAGGAGCTGGGCTGCAAGATGAACAAATTCACAGTAGAGACCAGAGGCCTGAGACCCTTAACGGTGCAATGGAGGACACTAGTCCAGCAGTAATGAGGGTAGGTTCTAAAAAATGTCACTTCATATTTAAGGAAAGATGTCCCTGGACACTCGATTGCTGGAAATTTTTCAGGAAGAGACTGTGTGGTTACCTGTTTTGAAAAATGTGGTGACAGAGTGGACAGAAAGGACCTTAGAAATAGGAAACCATGGGGCGCCTGGGTGGCTCAGTGGTTAAGCGGCCGACTTCGGCTCAGGTCATGATCTCACGGTCCGTGAGTTCGAGCCCCGCGTCGGGCTCTGTGCTGACAGCTCAGAGCCTGGAGCCTGTTTCAGATTCTGTGTCTCCCTCTCTCTGACCCTCCCCATTCATGCTCTGTCTCTCTCTGTCTCAAAAATGAATAAACGTTAAAAAAATTAAAAAAAAAAAAAAAGAAATAGGAAACCAGTGAAGGGATTTCTGGAAACCAGGCAAGGATGGTGAGAATGGAAAAAGGGCACAGGGAGACATTTTAGAGGTAGGATCAATAGGACTGCATGATGAGTAACAATAGGGGGTAAGACAAGACAGGGGTCAATGAGTAATAACATTTATGTAGCTTGGGCCATTGGGTGGCTGGTGACATGCCATTGACTGAATCAGGAAACATACAAGGAACAGGTTTTCAGGAAAGACAATGGGTTCATTGTGGGATGTGTTGAATATGAAATGCCTACAAAACCTCCTGGTGAGATGGCCCATAAAGAGTTAAGAAAACAGGTGGGTGTCTCAGAAGACAGATCAGAGTTAAAGACCTATATCTGTGGGAATTATCCGCTAGCAGGTGCCATGGTTTTTGTTTATTGCCCTTTGATAAATATTAGGAAAGCAACCCTTTTACTTTATTTATTCATTCATTCAAAAGTACTTAATGAGTAGACAAACCACATGCTAGATCCTGGAGACAAATGATGAATAAGATCCTTTAGAAACTCATACTCTCAGCAGAGGATTTGACCATGGACTGAAAGCAGAGATGTGGATGTGGGGACCCACTTAGAACCCCAGAGTTGGTATAACGATTACTTTAAGCTGAAGACATTTGAGATTCAACAGGTGCAGAAAGAAGCCTTCTCAAAACTTCCCGAAACAGAAAGCAGAAACTTCTAAGAAATGAGGACTGCCCTAAATTCTCCCTTTGAGGTAGGTCTGCTGCCAGGAGAAAGCAAGAGTAAATCTATCATAAGTCCTCCTATGGGAGGAGTTTTGGCTCTAAAGAAGCTATAAAGACTACTCGTACCTGTATAGAGAAACATCACAAACTCTCTTATCTCCCATTTGTTCTCCTAAAAAAATCCATGAGTCTTTCCAAAAGAAACCTATTTTTTCTTCCCATAGGAACCTTTTCTGCCCCCTCCCTTTCCCCTACTAAGTTAGGTAGGCCAACCCCAAATTCTAACCACCCCTTTGGGTTATTCATCACAGTACTCCCATACGTATGTATGTTGCACATGTAAAGAAACTTTTTCTCCTGCTGTCTTTTGTTAGTTTAATTCACAGGCCCCTATCACTGAACATAAAAGAGATGAAGAAAAGTTCTTCTCCTACACAATGCAGAGAGAAATTCCCATTCTGAATGGCTGGGATAATGAAAGTAGCATTCAATAAAATGGGCAACATAAAGAGATGATCAGGTTTGGAAGAAAATGGCCAGACGCAACCCATTCCATTTTGGATGTTTTAATGTACATAAAGAAGTGAGGGAGCTAGTTTATCTTATGATTTATATCATAAATCTTCTCATATACTGTTCACCTCTCACTGCTAGTTGTTTCTCCTTCCTCATTCTCGATTCCTATACTCTTCCTGAGAATATCTCCTCCAAGCACAAGCAGAAAGCAAAGATAAAGTGGCAAAGACATGAGACCTGGCTCTCTGCCATGGCTAATTACACACATTGGCTTCCCTTCCAACTTTTCACCTGCGTTTAAAGTCTTGGGGCTTCCAGACCTTGGAATAGGCCAAAACTAACCAAAAAATGGGTACTGAGTCTCTCATTCTTTCCCCCTTGATCATTTCCCAAACTCTCTTCGGGACAAGTTGTATTTAGATTTCGCTCCTTTCAGAACAAAGTGGCCTCCACTACCAATTAGATCAGAAACCTCACAAGCGCTACTCAAATATCAGGGACTTTTTCAAGGATTTCGTCTCTAATTAATACTTTTTTTTTTAAACCGATTTACCTTCTCCTTTTTTTCTATTATTCACTGTCTACCAGGTTCAGTGGCTGCAATGTGCCTCAGATTGTGGCCCCTTGCTTTGCTCTCTAATCATCTCACATGTCTAATATTTGCCTCTCTTTGAGAAAAATTATTATTTCATATAGTTCTATTGTATTTCCTCAGCTTAATTCAGGCCTGGGAGCGTAACAGGGACTCAATCAATAATACTTGCTTGAATCAAATTAGATGGAGTTACGTGAATTTTTACATTTAATCCAATAATTTTTTTTTTTTTCAATTCACACTAGAAACCCAAAGTCACCATTTTCATGACTTTCTTGCATCTCTGAAAAAATAAGGTCTTTCATGGTCTTTGCTCAGAGAGAACCCCTGGGTACACGAGAAAGAATGGAGGCTCTGATGCCACAATGCGATTTTTGTTGTTGGCTATGACTTTGGAAACCAGGAATGTTCAGAAAATGCACATTCCAGAATTCCAGGCCTACACATTCTGGCTTGCTTTCAGCACGTTGACTCTATTAATGGCTTCTGGACATGCACACCGTTTTTGATGCTTTATGCGATTGTCTCAGGGTGGAATTTTCAGTTCTCCTCCCACCAGAATCCCAGCTTTGCTTTGGCTCCCCGCGTGGACGTGCACGATTCTTTGTGAATAAGGAGCTCGAGTGCCTCCTGGGCTTTGACCGTTTGTCTCCTCCAGGACTCAGGTCCTTCCATCCTTCTTCCCTGAGAGGGCAAGTGCACATGCAGAGGGGAGAAAAAGTGAGGTTTTCGTGTTTCAAAATAGAAAAAAGATTTCAACCATATAGTAAATGTAAATACACCTCTGGGATAAACCCTGGGTTTCACATTTCCATGAAAAACCATGAAACCAGGGCTTACCTCTAGTTTATCCCAAGAATCCTGAGGTTTCAAAGCCCGTCCAGGAGGCGGGGGACCAGCTGGTGACCTCATGCCGAAATCACGCAAACCCATGAGCTCACGGGCTGGAAGATGAAACCAGATGAGAGCAGCAGGACTTCGAGTGAGGTCGCAGAAAATCTGTGTAAGATCTCAGCAACCTAAAGGGGCAAAGGTGGGTAAAGCGCGGCTGGCTGCTGGAACGTGTAGACTTTCTTGCAGGAACTCGCAGTAAAATGACGCTGCTTGGTGTCGCTTAAGCCCCTGCAAGACTCAGAAACGGGAGGAGCGGACCCGGCAAAGCCAAGGCACGCTTTCAGTTGGCTTTTTGCTCGACCTCTGACTTCCGTGAGCGCCGTTCTCAGTACACGACGGAGTCACCACCGTCAGGCCTGCCTCTGTTGTCCGTGTTGTGGGCCCGGCCGTCTCTCCGTGTGCGGTCCCCAAGGCCGGCATCATGTGGCGCTCGCCCCGCTGTGCTGCACAAGGTCTGTCAGCGGCTTGGTCTGAGACGGCAGGCCCCAGGGGGGCCGCGGGACCCGGCCTGGGCTCCCGGAAGCCTGGGCTGGGGCGGAGGTGGTGCTGGGAGCGGCCCCAGGCTCCGATGGCACCAGGGAGGACCTGAGACATGATGCTCAGGAACACAACGTCCGAGTCAGACAGACAGAGGCAGCAGAGGTGTGGATCTGAAGGAAGAGTCAGACAGGTGGAATCGGGCCCAGGACCAGAGCTGAGAAAACCTTACCAAAGGAAGCAAGTTCAAAGGAGCAATGAGGCCCCAGTATGTAGCTGCAGGGGCTTTTCCTAAGATACTGGAATCCTGGTCGTGGAGGGGAGGCTTTTAAGAGCCCTGCTGAGGTCAGTTTCTTAGAGCAGAACCCATTCTAGTTGTTTCACGCAGAAAGGATTTATTTCAGGAACTTACATGGCTTATAGAATTATTGAGAGGGCAGACGCAAAATTAAGGTTTTAGAAACAACTCCTTAAGTGACACGGAAGAAGCAGGCCACCCAAGGACTCATGGTTTCTGCTGCATTTGGACGCTGCCTTCTCATGGAGCTGGCTCTAGAGTCTCTGCCACTGACAAGATGGGGTCGTGGGGGGGGGGGGGCGGGGGCGGCGCACTGCCACGCCAGCACTTGCTGGGCCTGCTGGATCAGCACCACCGAAGGAATGCACAGCACCTGCTCTGCCGCTCAGGAAGCCAGTGATGGGAGGCTGGGGCCTCTGCTCTCACCGCCGCAGGACAACAGACACCCCCGTGAGCGGCCTGCTACAGAAGCAGCCTACGCAGCAGCAGAAGAGCTTCATTTTTCACGAGACCTAGCTCTAACACATGCACAAAAGCACAAATGGGGGCGCCTGGGCGGCTCAGTCAGTTAAGCGTCCGACTTCGGCTCAGGTCATGATCTCGCGGTTGGTGAGTTCCAGCCCCGGCGTTGGGCTCTCTGCTGACAGCCTGGAGCCTGGAGCCTGCTTCGAATTTTGTGTCTCCCTCTCGCTCTGCCCCTTCCCCCTCCCCCTCTCTCTCAGAACTAAATAAACATTTAAAAAAAATTCTTTAAGTACAAATGGAGGCCCACTCCCCATATACCTTAAATATCAAATCAAATACACTCTACAAATATGTTCTACCCTTATAACAATGTGGACATTCAGAGTCAAATTTAGATTCTTTTTTTTTTTTTTAATTTGTTAACGTTTATTTGTTGTTGTTGTTTTTTTAACATTTATTTATTTTTGAGAGACAGAAAGAGACAGAGCATGAGCAGGGGAGGGGCAGAGAGAGAGGGAGACACAGAATCTGAAGCAGGCTCCAGGCTCTGAGCTGTCAGCACAGAGCCCGACGCGGGGCTTGAACCTACAAACCGCAAGATCATGACCTGAGCCGAAGTTGGACGCTTAACCAACTGAGCCACCCAGGCGCCCCAAATGTTTATTTGTTTTTGAGAGAGAGAGAGAAAGAGAGAGAGGGGGAGGGAGGGGAAGAGGGAGGGAGACACAGAATCTGACGTAGGCTCAAGCTCTGAGCTGTCAGCACAGACCCCGACGTGGGACTCAAACTCACAAACCGTGAGATCATGACCTGAGCCGAAGTTGAACACTTAACTGACTGAGCCACCCAGGAGCCTCTCAAATTTAGATTCTTGAACTCCTCTGAAGAACGTGCCAGAACGTGGCAGTGTGGGAGAGCTAGCCCCTTGCCCCAGTCTCCTTCCACCATCGACCTGGCCTACACTGACTGCCAAGGGCTTGGTGCCCATGCGCAGAGGCTCCAGCTCACATGTCCCAGCTCCACTCAGACTGCAAAGCCCTGTCTGCCGCCTCCTAGCCACCCCTCATGGAACTTGGTTTGCTGAGTGATTTTATTTTTGTCCTCTAGTCCCCTCTGGTTTCTTCCCTAGCCAAGCAGCTGATTTTAAGGGTTTGGGGAAGTAAGAAATGCCTCTGTTTCCAAAGAATGGGAAACCCATTGGTCTACAGTCCAGGAGACTGTATAACAAGGTGAGAAGCACATGGGCTTTAGCAGTACTAGAGTACATCTGGCAAGCTATCCAAGTTCTCCAAGCTTTAGCTCCTTTATCTTTGAAATGGGAATAAAAGGATGCTTTTTAGGAAAATGCATGTACAGTGCTTAATATAGTGCCCAGGCACATAGGAAGCGCTCAAAAAAAAAAAGTTAGCCATTGTTATTGTTGCTGTGATTACAAATTAAAAGGTAAGACTGACTATACGGGAACAGTCAAATTATGAGGGTCTTCTTGGGTCTTGAGCCAGATTTTGAGTCAGATAAGTTCTGATACTCTCCATTCAGTCTCTGTGCTTTGAGCTGGCAATAGGCACTGCTTAGAGCAGGCTGGAAAATAGTCTCCATCTTGCGTGTCTGTTGGCTGATAATGGCTGCCTGGAGAACTGTGTTGAGAAGGAGCCTGGGGTCGAATCTGGGTACAACACTGTGATTGATTAATAATGTCTTCCCTGGGCATGGGAGTAGATAGGGCTGTATGTGTGCCAGGTATTTGGGCTTTTTGGACTAGACCCCATTTCTGAGCAGTGGAAAAGAACACAGACTCTCAGGGAAACACTAGGATTGAGTCCACTTGTCCCAGCTCCCCACTCTGTGAGTAGGGGCTGGACGTTTAACTTGCCTTTGCTTAGAGGCTTCATCTGTATAATGAGGATATCCAGGTTTACCCTGCCTACCTTATAGAGTTATTTGTGAGGATCAAATGAGATAATGCTTATAAAAATACTGTCAGTTGTGAGGTGTTGCCTAAATGCAAGGTGTTTGTTACTAGTGGGTGGTATTTGGCCAGTTTGTACTTGACAAAGAGTAAGAGCCAAGTCAGTGATGGTTTTGGTCTGCCTCTGTCTGCGTCATCTCGGCCTGACTCTGCATCTTTCTTTAGTTTCTGAGTGCCGAGAGAGCCTGGTAGGGGAGAACGAACTTGCACCTCACTGACTGTGTGCTTCAGGTCGTTGTGCGGTCTGTGTGAGCCTCAGTTTCTTCATGTGTGACATGGAGATTGGATAAAGATAATGGCGACATCTGTTCCAACTCTCTCCCAGGACGGCTGTATAGCTCAAAGACAATGGACACGAAAGTGCTGGGGGAATTCAAAGTGGTTATGCTCCTTTACTATGATCTGAGCCACATGCAGCCATGTTCTTCTCAGTTCTATGGAAATGACTCACACCAAGGTGGTTGAATGAAGACGAGGCATGAGGCAGAACAAAATGGCAGAGTAGCACAACATCTGCTTTTGCTCAGTTAGCAAGCAGAGGGGTGGTCATGCTACGCACAGTTTCCTCAGACTCTGCCGGTAGAGGCGAAAAGGGTTTCAATACTGTATGTTCAAAGCTTAGAACAGCCCTGGAATTGAGTAGGTGCTCAGCAAATATCTGTTGAACTAATGATGAATGAAAGACACTCAACCCACACCAGCAGCCACCTGTGGTTTAGACTCTAGAACCCGAGACTGCCTGGCCTGGAGAAAGGAGACGCGATAGGGTTGTTGGATTTACCATCGTGTTCTCCCATACAGGACTCATGGCCTCATCTGTAAGAGGTGGGCCTTTCCAGGAGGGCAATCAAGAGCTGCAGGTAGTGAGTCGCAGAGGGCTGGGCCCTTCCGCAGCCCCGTGTCCCTTGCAATGCTTCAGTGACCTCAGCCCCCCCCCCCCCCCCCACCCAATGCTGTCCCCTCAGGGCTCCATTCTGAAGCCAGTCTTGAGACCTGAACTGACTTCATGTTTCTAAGCTGTCACAAGCTTCTTTTCCTTACCAGGACTTGCCGATCCTATGTCTCCCTCACCGATCAGAAGCACCTGTATCAGGCAATGAGCTCACCTGCCTGTAGACTGGAGCATTGGTTGGCCCCAGTGGAACTGGCTGGGGCAAGGAAGGATTGGGAAACAAGAAAGGGCAGCCCAGCGTGAGGTCAAGATTGGGCCACAGCTTGGCTTTCCACAAGGACTCTCTTGTCTCTGGATGGTGGGAGAGTGGATGTGCCCCAGTCACTACCAGGTTGTTTCGTCATTCGTTAAGGAGGGAACCGAGGTCACAGGGTGAAGTGATGTGACTTCACTTGTTGGAATGACGTTGGCAGTGCCCCAGTCACTATCAGGTTTTGTCATTCGTTAAGGAGGGAACCGAGGTCACAGGGTGAAGTGATGTGACTGAAGTCACACAGCTAGCACCCCCTGACTCCCAGTCTGTGGCTCTCCCTTCCTCCTCAGCCCTGCCTTCTGTTGATGACTCTTAGTAAAGAACGTGCTGGATCTAGGAATCCCTCTGAATGTGTTAGACACCAGAGTGCTACGCTATATTTCAAAAGCTCGCCTTTCCCCAGAGCATGAGGCCCGCAGTGGGGATGTGGGGCATTTGGCTGGTTGTGAAGAAGAGGCACTGATTCACACATCTCTGCTACCTGGCTGGCTGTTTGCTTCAGCCACAGGGAAGGCTGGCTTTCCCTTCTGGAGTCCCTACCATCCACTCTCCCACCATCCAGAGACAAGAGAGTCCTTGTGGGAAGCCAAGCTGTGGCCCAATCTTGACCTCACACTGGGCTGCCCTTTCTTGTTTCCCAATCCTTCCTTGCCCCAGCCAGTTCCACTGGGGCCAAACAATGCTCCAATCTACAGGTAGGTGAGCTCATTGCCTGATACAGGTGCTTCCTGTGCACAATGGCCAGGCCAAATGAAGGATGTGTGGCCCTAACAGTCACCCTTAGAGCTCTTTACAGTTTATAATGTCTCAAGAGAAGGCTGATGGAAGACCAATAGCCACTTTGTGCTTCTCTGGAACCCTGCCAGCCACCCTGATGCTATTGAGATGGTCCCTTCTTGTTTATTGCCTGCCACTTTTTTCTTGCAGTGGCCCCTTCCCTGAAAAGCTCAGTACGTATTTGTAAAACCTAAATCACCATTAAGAAGCCGTATTTAGGGGTGCCTGGGTAGCTCGGTTAAGGGTCTGACTCTTGATTTCAGCTCAGGCCATTATCTCCCCATTTGTGAGTTGAAGCCCCGCGTTAGGCTCTGTCCTGACAGTGTGGAACCTGCTTGGGATTCTTTCTCTCTCTCTCTCTCTCTCTCTCTCTCTCTGTCAAGATAAATAAATAAACATTAAATAAAAAGAAGCTGAGTTTGATAAAGAAAAACCAACCAACCACACTGGAGGGGAAGAGCAAAAGTTCCCATTAGGATTACCAGATATCACAAATAAAAATACAGGAGGCCCAGTTACATTTAAGTTTTAGACGAACATTGAATACATTTTTAGTATAAGTATGTCCTATGCAATATTTGGGACATACTCAAACTAAAAATTATTTGGTGTTCATCTGTATCTGAAATTCACACTTGAAGGGGTGTCCTGTATTTTATCTGACAACACTGGATCTTGTGAAATTCTGCAGGTGGCATATTTTATGAAACGCACCTTGAGTTTTGGCTGTTGGAATGACATTTGGGACTCTTCCAGTCCTGACATTAACGGATCTGACACTGGTACTGTGCACAAGCACCAGACCAGGGGAGTTCCACAGGAAGGCTCGTGCATGTTCCCTGCAACTGGGACTTTCCTATTGAAGGAAGTGCACAGCCAGTTCATGGAAAATGCGAATGTAGTTGAAGTCAGCACGCTTTTACCTTGGCAGTCTAATTGCAAAGAGCTTTCAGAGAACCTTCTCACTTGACTCCTCAACATCCTCAAATAGGGTCAGGCACGTGTTATCACCTCTGCTTAAGATGAGAAAACACTCAGTTGCTATCGGCCACATCAGTGCCTGGTAAGCAAAGACTTAAGAGTCCCCCTGGCTGTCAGCTCTAGGGCCGATTGTACATTTCCTTTTTTTTTTTTATTGGAAAATATTGCTTCATTATTACAGTCAAATATATTTTTCCAAAAACCATTGCAGTATTTTTTCTATTTATAAGTGTAACATTTGAGTATTGCAGCAAACTTGGAAACACGGATAAGAAAAAAAGAAAATCAACGAAGAAGGCAATTCCACGATTGCCTGATAACTATTACTGACATGTAGGTGTATGGGCTTCCATTCCGTGTCCTCTTTATACGTATTCATATATTATGTCTT
The DNA here is from genome assembly GCF_007474595.2 of Lynx canadensis. Taxonomy (NCBI): domain Eukaryota; kingdom Metazoa; phylum Chordata; class Mammalia; order Carnivora; family Felidae; genus Lynx; species Lynx canadensis. The sequence continues at coordinate 212,534,209 of NC_044303.2, forward strand.
AGTCAGCTGGGGCCACTAAAACAAATATCATAGACCATGTGGCTGAAACAACAGACATTTATTTCTCAGGATTTTGGAGACCAGAAGTCAAGATCGAGGTGTTGGTAAACTCAGTTTTTGAGGAAGGCCCTCTTCCTGGCTTGCAAATGTCCACCTTCTCCCCGTGTCCTCACATAGTAGAAAGAGGAAACTCTGGTGTCTCTTTTTAAAAGGGGACTAATCCCATCTTCACCTTCGTGACCTCCTCTAAACCTATTTATCTCCCAAAGGCCCTACCTCTAAATACCATGGTATTAGGGGCTAGGGCATCCACATATGATCTTGAGGGGTACACACTCATTCAGCCCATAACGTATTCCTAGTTTTAAATAAAAAGGCCATGTCACTTTATTCACATGTATGCATATGTGAATGAGTGAGTGAGGTAAATATAGATGTGTAAATAGTAACATACATGAAGCTAATCATATGTGTATATGCATAAACATATCTATGTATAATATGAACTTGGATGATTTTGAAATTACATAATTCACTTTTGGCATTAACCAGGACTTAAGACTAAGCACAGAAAGAGGGTGGAAAGTACCAAATAAACTCCAGGTAGAGAATACAGTGGGGCACCTGGGTGGCTCAGTCAGTTAAGCACCTGACTCTTGGTTTCGGCTCAGCTCATGATCTCCCTGGTTTTGTGAATTCGAGCCCCATGTTGGGCCCGTGCTGACAGTGCAGAGCCTGCTTGGGATTCTCTGTCTCCCTCTCTCTGCCCCTTCCGCATTTGCGCTGGCTCTGTCTCTCTCCAAATAAATAAATAAACTTTAAAAAATTATTAAAAAAGAAAAGAACAGAGTGGGCAGTAAAGGACATAGGGTGATGTTCTACTACCATGAAGGGTGAAGCTGGCTGTCCTGTGTAATAAACTGTTGCTGGTCAAGAATGAGGGCTTGGTGGGTGAAGAGACTGTGGTTAAAAAAAATCTATCTCTAATGCTTCCCCACTGATATGGTGGCTGACACTAACTACTATTCCCCAAGAATTGGTTTCCCCTTTGGACACAGGCACTGGTAAAATGTAATCCAGAGTTGACGTTATCGTGACTTCGGTGGCACTTAGGACTCAGCTGTAACACTTAGGACACAGCTGTAACATGTCTATAATCAATATATTCATGAATAACTCATAAATATCATAAATAACTCATGCTTATGGACCCTCCAAGGTTTGGAGGCCTTTCTTCATTTGGAAAGGTCAATACTATAAAACTGGAGCCTCTTTATCTTGTATGTCAGCTAAAATGGCTTATTTTTGCATAGAGTCATCAGACACAGTTACTTAGGACAGCACAGTCTGATGATGGCCCGGGGCCAGAATCAGAGACACATGTTGAGAGCAATGCTCCTGGGGGTGTGTAGGTTAGGAGTGACCCATAACCAACTTACAGTTTACTGGTCTTGCCTCAGGGTCAGTCACAAAAAAAATGGCCATTTATCATGTTCCCGTCATATGACGTACTGGTTCTCAGAGAAACTTCTTTCTCCCACAAATGAACCTCAACACACCCAGTTCCCCCAAATAAGCACAGCTATTCAGATCTTTGCAACCCACTCTCTAGCATTGCGGCAGATCCTGCAGAAAATTACAGGTGAGATCCCGGCAGCTGAAGATGAGTCCCCATCTCATTCAAAAAAAAAAAAAAAAAAAAATCCATCTGACCCTCTGGGGCTCCACTGGATGTCCTTCCTTAGCAAGTAACGCTGGCATAAGCCACTCAAGTAATAGATGGCTGTGGCGATCTAGATCAATGCAGGTACCATATTTGGTTATTTTTAGTTGTATGCATATATGTAAACACAGTATGCATAGTGTTTTTTGCCTTCAGAACAAACCTTTTATGAAGGGATCCTATTCAAATTCCTTATATCTTTTGCAGGGCAAGCTCAGAGTCTTAAATGCATTAAATAGAATGAGAACCTACAAAAGAAGCATCTATCAAAATGTATTAGTGTCTTATACCACTGGGATCTAACATGATTTGTTCAATGTTAATCTTGCTTGGAAAGCAAAACGTTGGAAAGCTTTGCTTAAACCTACCAAAAAGAAACCCAAACCAATACAAAACAAAACCCCAAATGGCCAATTGTTTCAGACCTGAAACCTTCTTCTACTCCCTCTCCTTGTAAGACATATTGGCCTGGGACACGATTTCTAATTATTTCTAAGACAGAAGTTCCCAAGGAGGACAAAAGAGGCATACATTCCAAGTGTAAATTTCTAAACCACGGAAGGAGAAAAGCACACCAGTGACTTCAACAGTAACTGTTTGGGACCATGATTTTGGCCAATAGTAATGAGCACTGACAAACTGCATTGAATAGTAAAATGCATCCAAAGCAGAATTTGAAATTAGAATTCACTTGTGCCAGTGGGCTGATGAAGCGCACCCGGAAGGCTGATCACCGTTCTCGGCAAGGACTTCAGTTATTCTGAACGTGAGTGCCACCTAGTGGCGAACCTTGACTTTACTTAGAGGATGGAGGAATTCTGCAGCTCACCTTGCCCAAAGTTGAAGAAAACAGCGCCATTCTCTGCTAGTGCTGACCTCTATTCCCTTTCCCCTTTTCTCTTTTATTGTATTCCCCCTTATTTCTGTTTTTAATTAATGAAAAGTCATACATTTACTTCCTCGAATATCAAACATTTCCCTTTACTTCTCCATGCTACCAGTCCAAAATAGCCCAAGCGCCTACCTGCAAACCCCCTTCATATACAAGATATTTCTACTCTATCCCTTTCTATTCCATAGCATGGGATGCAAAAGTTCCTTGTGAGAGAAGCCCCTGAAAGACAGCTTGGTAAGGGCCACCGGAGAGCTGAGAACACTAGCACGCCCATTACTTAAAGAATTGCTTAAGGGGCGCCTGGGTGGCTCAGTCGGTTGAGCGTCCGACCTCGGCTCAGGTCATGATCTCACAGCGTGAGTTCGAGCCCCGCATCCGGCTCTGTGCTGACGGCTCAGAGCCTGGAGCCTGCTTTGGATTCTGTGTCTCCCTCTCCCTCTGCCCCTCCCCCACTCATGCTCTGCTCGCTCTCTCTGTTAAAAATAAACATTAAAAAAAATTAAAAAAAAAAAGAATTGCTTAAGTAAACATTTATATTACCATGACTTCCAAGGTTCAAAAGCAATAATGCAAAGGGCATTACGCTAACTGAAATAAGTCAGACAGAGAAAGACAAAAACCGTATGATTTTACTTATATGTGGAATCTAAAAAACAAAACAAACGAACAAACACACAAAACAGAAACAGACTCATAAATACAGAGAACAAACTGGTGGGTTCCAGAAGGTCGGGGGGGGGGGGGAGGATGGGAGAAATAGATGACAGTGAATAAGAGGTACAAACTTCCAGTTCTAAAATAAGTAAGTCACAGAGATTAAAAGTACAGAATAGAGGGACACCTGGGTGGCTCAGTCAGTTAAGTGGCTGACTCTTGATTTCGGCTCAGGTCATGATCTCATGGTTCATGAGATCAAGCCCCACATCCGGCTCTGTGCTGACAGCATGGAGCCTGCTTGGGATTCTCTCTCTCCTTCTCTCTCTTCTACTCCCTCGCTAGTTCTCTCTCTCTCTCTTTCTCTCTCAAAATAAATAAACAGTAAAAAAAAAAAGTACAGAGTAGAGAATGTAGTGCATTATTGCAATCACGTGTGGAGACACATGGTAACTATGCTTACTGTGGTGAGTGCTGCATAATGTATAGAATTGTCAAATCATCATGTTGTGCACCCGGAACTAATAAACCATTGTATGTCAACTATACTTCATTAAAGATTTTTTAATTGTGATAATAGCAACTGTAGTGCGAAAGTATATGGGAAAAAAATCTCAAAAAAGTTTTTTCCTATATTCACTTAAGGATGGATATATGTATATCCTTGTGCTATGAAGGAAAACAAATAAACCAATGCATAGTTGAGTTGATACAAAACAAATATAAGGATACAAAATGACAAAACAGTGGTGAAAGGAAGTGGCATATATCACAACAAGAAATGCTCGTGGTAAAAGATTTTAGAAGATTGCACTAATGTCCACTCTCTCCAGCAAGTTTTATCCCCAGAAGTATGACCTAAGCCAGCTTTCAACCTAACCTCTAATCCAGCATCTTCCAGGTATCCCGTGGATCCTTGTAAAAGTGCTCAGCCCAGACACCTTAAGATACCAGTCGTGTCTTATAAGGCTTCAGCAACACCAGCCATTTAAGGGCCATAATATCATCGCACGTGCATTTAGCACTTTACAGTTCCCAAAGAGGTTTAACAAGACACGGGTATCCAATTGTCTTCCTTCACTATTTTAGGAGGCAGGGACATGACTGCCTAATTTGTTTCTCTGACCTATTGCTCAACACAAAGTGCCCAGCTTATATAGTTGAACAAACATTCGCCAAGTTAAATTGACCTAAACCCTGGTAGAAAGAGGAAAGCTGGTAATTTGAGCCACATGAAGCTTTGGTGTCTTCTCTATGAAGGAAGATGTTTCAAAAGAGAAGTGGGGTGGGGGCGGGGCGCCTGGGTGGCTCAGTCGGTTAAGCGTCGACTTCAGCTCAGGTCTTGATCTTGTGGTTCGTGAGTTCGAGCCCCACCTCAGGCTCTGTGCTGACAGCTCAGACCGTGGAGGTTGCTTCGGATTCTGTGTCTCCCTCTCTCTGCCCCTTCCCTGCTCACACTCTGTCTTTCTGTCTCTAAAATAAATAAACATTAAAAAACATTAGAAAGAGAAGTGGGGACCACTGGTTCATAAGCCATACTCCTAAAGGAAAAGTCTGCAAGAAGTGACCTGTGAGTCTGTGGAGCACAGAATAGTGGGCTGTGGGATAAGGATTAGCCTTCAGGTGGGGGTGATGACCGCAAGGGTGACAGTTGGAGTCTCTTGGGTTTTGCTCATGTTCTTTTTCTGTTCCGGGTGCTGGTTATACGGGTGTGTTCAATTGGTGAAAATGTATACAGTCGTACACTTCTGTGTATCTTTCCATACATACATTAGGCCTCAAAAAAAGTGTATGTAATAATCCTTTGTAGGCAAATCAACTTCAAATAATAGAACCTCTGCAGCAAATTGCCTCAAGTGGTGTTTCCTCTTGAACGCTAATTAAGTAATTAAGAGTCTGGGCTTCAGACCAAATAGCTCAGACTGGAATCTTGGTTCTGCCACTCACTAACTGGGAGATCTTGGTCGTGTTACGTAATGCCTCTAAGGTCCCATTTTCTCATCCATCAGGTGGGCAAATAATGATACGAACATGACTGAGGTGTGGGGAAAACGACTCAAGACGGCGCAGGCACAGGATGTGGCGCGTGGTCCGCGTCCCACAAATGACCGCTAGCCTCGTATACAAATCTCAGCTGTCGAACGCACGTGTGCCAGAAATTCAACTTTCTTTCTGCTTCTATACTTGCCTTTATTGTTAAGTCCTGATTCCTTTGGGGAGCAGAAAATCTCCGTCAGTTCGGATTTTCTACCCTCACCCTCGGATCACATCTACGTTTCAGATTAGCCTACGCATTTCTCCACCACTGTGTCTGCCTACTTCTTCCTACTCCCGTGGGATCTCGGGTGGCCACCCACAGAGATTCTAACCACCCCAGGCTCCCTGGCATCCCCTCAGCTACTCCTGCCTTCCTCTGGGGAACGTGGCATTACCGCACTGCTCCTCCTCCTTGCTAGGGTGAGGGTGCTATGGGAGGCTGTTTTCGGCTGTCTTTCTCGACGTGTGCACACTCTCTACTCTCTGGGATACTATGGACCTGCCAGCACTATATCTGAGCCAGTGGTTTGTCTTCCCCTTAGTCCCGCTCCCTGCCCATCCTGCCTCAGCCAAGGGAAGGAGCAGGACACAGGGAAGCCTGCACTACTTAGTAGAATGACAGTAACAGAGACTCTTGAAAACCAGAGAGAAGTTTATTTCTGTCTTATGTAATTGTCTGGTGTGTCTGGGCTAGTGGACAACCAGCTTCATGAGGTCATTTATGGAACGAGTTTGCTTCCATTTTATTTTTCCATCATCCCTTCAAGTATTTCTTCTTCTCCACGGTCAAAGTCAGACTGGGGCACATTCATGTTCCAGATCACAGGTAGGAGAAAAGAGAGTAAGCCCAAGCAAGTCATTCCCTTAAGCAGGTGAGGCAGAAGTTACTCACAACTTTCCACTCACAGTCTTTTGATGAGAACGTACCGTAGGACCACACCACTGACTTATCCAAGCATCCCTTCCAACGATATTCAGCACTCTCTGGTAAATACCAGCTTCTTCATCATTCCCGATGGCATTTATTTTCCGTTTCAATTAGTGTCCATAGGGAACTTCCTCCTCACCCACTCCTTAACTGGATTTGAAAGTGGGAGGACAATGGAAACTATGGAAATAGAATCAACAGGACTTGACGACTGATTATAAATAGTTGATAACTATTTTAGATTCCAGGTATAAGTGAGATTGTGCAGTATTTGTCTTTCTGTGTCTGGCTTATTTCACTTAGGTTATATCCCCCATATTTGTCTATGTTTCAAAATGGCAGGATTTCCTTTTTAAAAAAAATTTTTAATGTTTATTTTATTTTTGAGAGAGAGACAGAGCGCAAGTGAGGGAAGGGCAGAGAGAGACACACACACAGGATATGTAGCAGGCTCCAAGCTCTGAGCTGTCAGCACAGAGCCTGATGTGGGGCTTAAACTCACAAACCATGAGATCCTGACCTGAGCCGAAGTCAGCGCTCAACTGACTGAGCCACCCAGGTACCCCAGGATTTCCTTCTTTTTTAAGGCTGAATAACATTCCATTGTATATATACATTGTATTTTCTTTATCCATTCATCCATCGATGGACATTTAGGTTGTTTCCACATTTTGGCTATTATGAAGAATGCTGCAATGAACTAAATTGTCAAACTCATAGAAGCAGAAAGTAGAATGGTGCTTGCCAGGGGTGGGAAGAAGAGGGAAATAGGAGATATTGGTCAAAGGGTGCAAAGTTTCAGTTATGAAAAATGAATAAGTTCTGGAGATACTAACATACAGCAGTGTGACTATAGCTAACAATACTGTATTGTATACTTTAAATTTGCTAAGAGAATAGCTCTAAAGTGTTTTCATCATACACATACACACAAAAGAAAGAATATGACAACTATGTAGACTGATGGATATGTTAATTACATTGATTGTGGTGATTTTTTCCCAACATATATTTATATCAAGACAGCAAGCTGTATACCTTAAATATGTATAATCTTTATGTATCAATTTTATAAACCCAGAAAAACAGTTGGTGAAATAGAAGAATTGAGGCTTTTTTTTTTTAATGTTAAGGCTAGGGTGATATGAGCTGATATGGAAAATGCTATAAGAGGAACAGATATAATGAGAATTAAAAAATTATAATGAAAATAATAATAACAAAGCCCACCTTACATATGTACTGAGAACTTTGAATGTATTATTTCACTCACTCTTCAAAACAACACTTATTTATTCTTGTTTTCTTAATTTAGAGATGAAGAATCTGGAACACGGTGAGGTAAGGTAAATTGCCTAAGGTCTTGTTGCTTAAAGCAGCATAGCAGTGGGTAGACCCTGCCGCCAGGAATCCAGAGCCCCTGCAGGTAATCGCGGCTCCATGCTCTCTCCCCTGCCAGTATATATGGAGAAGAACCTGATTTTAGAAGGATGCCTTGTGCCTGGGGAGATTCAATGGCTAGGAGAGATGATGGCTGGGGGTGTCTCGATGGTTGGGGGCCGGAATCATCTGGAGGCATCTATCTACTTTCTTGTGTTGATGTTGACTGCTGGTTGGGACCGATGCTGGGCTGTCAACAGGTGCCCCCCTCAGTTGGGAATCTTCATGTGGGCTGGTCTTCCTCACAGCATGTCAGCTTTAGAGCATGTGGGCATTTGACATGGTAGCTCATGGAGGAAGTGTCTTACACAACTTCTGCCTAACTAGCATGCTGCATGGAAGCTGTACCACTTTTTATGATGGGTAAGGTAGTATTAAAATAGGTCCACAGACACTTTAATACTCCTTCTTTCAAAAAGGAGAGCCTGATTCCCTTCTATTAAATGTGGAATATACTTAGTAACTAACTTATTTTTTTAATGTTTATTTATTTATTGAGAGAGAGAGAGAGAGTGTGTGTGTGTGTGTGTGTGTGTGTGTTTGTGTGTGTGCAAGCAGGGGGAAGGGCAGAGAGAGAGGAAGACAGAGAATCCCAAGCAGGCTCTGTGCTGACAGGACTTAATCTCATGAACCATAAGATCATGATCTGAGTTGAAATCAAGAGTCAGACGCTTAACCGACGGAGCCACCCAGGTGCCCTCTTAGTGACTCATTTCTAATGAATAGAATATTGAAGAAGTGATGGTGTGTGATTTTTAAGAAAGGCATTGTGGTTGCCTCCTTGCTCTCTCCCGAGCCGCTTGCTCTCGTGCTCTGGAAGAAGCCAGCTACCGTGACACTCAAGCAAGCCTGTGGGGAGACCCACATGGCAAGACACTGAGCCCTCCTGTCAACAGCCAGCAAGGAAATAAGGCCTCCTGCTGCAGCCATGTGAGGGGGGTGCCTTGAGAGCAGATCCTCAGCTGCACTCAAGCCTTCAGATGACTGAAGCCCTGATGAATATCTTGTCAGAAACCTCATCAGAGACCCTGAGATGAACCACCAGTGAAGCCATTCCAAAATTTCTCACCCAGAGAGACTGTGGATAATAAGTCTTGGTTATTTTAAGTCACTCCATTTTGGGGTAATTTGTTGTGAATGACTGGTATACCTAGCCTCAGAAGTCATGCAGCATTATATGCAACATATCTGGTTAAGAGTCAGTTGTGAAAACGAGTCCAGGTTCAAGGAGAGGGAGATTAACCTAGCCACTCAATGGAAAGAGGGTCAAAATATTTGCAGACATAGTTTAAACTGCCACAAGAATATTTATCTTAGTGTACTCAGAAAATAATATTGGGGAGATGGTTACCAAATGTCTAGAAATCCAAGTCCCTTACAGCACATGTAGCATTTGTAATTAAATAATCATTAGCATAATGCTGGTTGAATTTCTGTTATTCCACTGGACTGTGGATTTGCATCTGGTTTGTTAATACTTGCATCCCCAGAGCCTTGCATAATGCTTAACAGATACTACATGCTGGGGCACCTGGGTGGCTCAGTTGGTTAAATGTCTGGCTCTTGATTTCAGTTCAGGTCATGACCTCACATTCCTGAGATTGAGCCCTGCATCAGGTTTGCACTGGGCATGGAGACTCCCTAAGATTCTTTCTCTCCCTCACTCTCTGCCCATCCCCACCATACATGCATGAGATCCCTCTCAGAAAGAAAGAAAGGAAGGAAGGAAGGAAGGAAGGAAGGAAGGAAGGAAGGAAGGAAAAAGGAAGGAAGAAAGAAAGGAAGAAAGACCAAAAAACCCCAAAACCAGATACTACATGCTTATGAGCTACCTATTGAACAAATTATGTGCAAACTTTAGATGATCAGGACATTACAAACATACAGATGTGGCCCTGGAGACTTTTGTTTGTTTGTTTATTTGTTTTTGAGTTGTTCGCCCCCAATAAAATCCCTGAACAATGCTTGAAAATGTATAAATCAATTCTTACATTTGTATAGGATCTTCTACTATGTATTATGTTTTCATTGTTTCAGTTTATGATTTCTCAAAGGATTGTACATGAGATGATTTTAGGAATTACATGGATGAAGATTTAAAAATTTAATAGCTATATGATTATTTTATGTGCACTAAAAAGCACAAAAGTGTGAAGTGTGTTAATTAAAGGAAAAGAATAGGTATATAGTAGAATGGGTAGCATGCAGATATAGTAAAAATTGCAAAACTGCTATGAAATGACTCATGTTGGGTAAATATTGGTTCGTGGGTTCGAGCCCCACATTGGGCTCTGTGCTGACAGTATGGAGCCTGCTTGGGTTTCTCTCTCTCCCTCTCTCTTCTCCTCCACGGCTCGTGCTCGCTCACTCTCTCAAAAAATAAATAAAAACTTTAAAAGTAAAAGGTTATTTCCGGGGATACGGATTAACTTTTTCTAAGCGTCATACCTATAATTTGGTTAGTTACTAATTGGTGACCCCTGATATGTATCTCTCTCTTTAGGGTGATTTAGGCTTTGGTTCCCAAACCAGGCATAGCATTTTAAAGTTATAGATCACCAGACACAGCGCTGGAAGATTCTGATCTTGGAAGGTGTATTAGACACATGTTTTTACAAGCTCTTTAGGAATAATAGTTAGGTATAGTTAGTAGCTGTGAGAAATAATCGCCACGTTTTAGCGGCTGTATACAACAGCAGTGTCTTTCTTGCTGAAATCAAAGCTTGGGGGATGTGTTCTTGGTTGGTGGGTAGCTCTCCTCCGTATGGTGATTTAGGGACCCAGGCTCCTTTTATCTGTGCCAAGAAGGGAACACAAAGCAATCACGACAACGATGGCTTCAGAAAGGAGCCATTTCTCCTCAGGCTGGGGAAACTAAGGAAAGAAGGTGAAATTATGAAAACGTCGGCGGTCTCCTGCCGAGCAGAAACTCAGACATCTGAGAAGGAGCTGCCACACGCCACTGCTGCCCTCTCTAAGCTTGAAGGAGGACTCCCACAGGGGAGGCTTCTGAGGAGGGGTGTGGGTGGGCCAGAGGGAAACAGTAAAGCTAGTTCTGTGGGTGTCAGAAAAACTGCCAACGGGGATCTACTGCTGCCCATGGAATGACGGTCTCCGCTGGGCGAAGACTAAAGCTGAGCGAGGCCGGAGGCAAACAGGAAGGAGCGAGTCTCTTCTTCCTTGCCAGACTTCCGGTTTGCCTCCGGCGGTCTTGTGGGCAGAACCTAAAAAAGAGCCAGTTGCAAAGCAGAAAGCTCCACCTCCAGCCCCAGCATTACAGAGCAGCGCACAGCCTTGTGGGTTTGAAGCTGAGAAGCAGTAATTCAATAACTGGCGCTGTGACGTGTGCTGGGGTCGGTCACAGTGGGCTGTCATTACCACCCCGTGACTCATTTCTTCCCTCTGCCCCTTCAGATCTACTCCACACCCTCTCCACCTGCTCAGTGGCCCAGGCTGCTGGCCTGTGTGTGTGATACACAACAGACTGCCTGGTTTTTCAGCTCCGGTGTGAGCACTGGTAAGAGATGGCGAGAAAGGCTGAGGCATTTGCTCACCTGACTCCCTGGCATGGCTATGGGTTTGCTCCGTCCTTCCTGGGAGCTCCCTCTTTGCCCCTCCAGGCCATGGGGTGGCAATACAGCCTCGTCTGTTTTCGGTGTCAGAGTACCGCATTATCTTTAGTGGGTTCCCAATAGTCTGCTCCCGTCTCTGTAAACAGTTTGTTAGTCTCTACTCACACTGTTCTACTCTGGGGTACCACTCTTTTTGTGAGACCCTGTAGTCTTGGTGTGAGAGGTAAAAGAGCAGGCACAGCTGTTCCAGCTGTTCCTTCCATCCTGACTTCCCACGTGCTCCACTGTTTCCTTTCTCAATCTCCCAAAGCTACCTAGGTCAGTCAAATCCCTACAAGAGAGATTCTTATTCGGCCAACTCATCTTGTTTTGGAGAAGACCACGTACTGGGGCTTTTGGCTAATCTGTGCATTAACTCCATTGTCACCTCCACTATCCAGCAAAGAATGAGGTCACTTGATTGAAATCATGGTAGCCTAAGAGGGGCTCTGGGTAATGGAGATTTGGGGGTTGACACGCGTCATGCCGAGAAAGGTTAAACACACATAGAAATCCCTAAAGGCAAAATAACTCTTTCGTAGTGTAGTGAAAGGAGCAAGGGACGCAGTCAGATGAATCTGGGTTGAAATCTCCTCTCTGTAAATCCGATACTTTCTCATCCTCAGTTTGCATATCATGTAACAGGTGTATTACCTAGGAAGAGAACACAGGTAATAGAACTCTCAGTCATAGAAATGGTTGAGATGAACAAGACGTTGTCCCTGCCCCCTCCAAAAACAAGAAGCTAGCTGGGGCAGCTAGCTGGCACTGGTTTGGAGCCAGCTTCTCAGAATCTCTTGGCTTTTCTTCTATGCTATTGCATTTCCACTACTCGATGTTTCTTGCAGCTACAGACATCCTGTCCCTTTCAAGGAAGAGAGGAAAGGAAAGTGGCCCCAAGTGGATGCCTCTTATCAGGAAAAGTAAAAGGCTTCCAAGAGCCTCCAGCAGATTTCCACTGACGTGTCACCAGCCGGGACAGTGTACATGGGCATCTCTGCCCCTGGCGTAGGCTAGGACAGAGGGTGCTTGCATGGGACCAGGCACATGGCTTCCCAGAACAGAACTGAGGCTCTGCTAGTGGGAACAAAGGAGGGGGGATGGGTATTAGGGAGGAGTGTGGTGGGTGGTGACACAAAGGGGTGACACCCCTTTTATCTCTTTCCTGGGTGTTTGGGAGGATGAACTGTGTGTGAATGGGCCCCTTTTCAAAATGAAAACATCAGCTTCTATATTATATGCCTGTTTTCTTTTTCTTTATTTAATGTTTATTTATTTTTGACAGAGAGAGAGAGACAGGGCATGAGTGGGGGAGGGGCATAGAGAGAGGGAGACACAGAATCCGGAGCAGGCTCCAGGCTCTGAGCTGTCAGCACAGAGCCTGACGCTGGGCTCAAACTCACGGACCGCGAGATCATGATCTGAGCCGAAGTCGGACACCCAACCGACTGAGCCACCCAGGCGACCCTGTATGCCTGTTTTCTTTTAAAGACAGACCCTTCTTTTTCTACTTTACCTCGAGAGCTACCTAACGAAACTGAATACGGCCTGGCTCTGCCTAGCCTCCAACCTCATCTCTACCTCCCACCATCCCCTCTTCTGCTCCCCACCTTCCTCTGACAGCCCCCACTTCCCTCTGAGGTCTGTCAATTCACCAAGACTTTTCTCACCCAAGGGTCTTTGCTTTTGCCATCTTCCTTGCTTAGAACAGGCTTCCTCCTTTCTGTCACCTCTTCAAAGAAGTTCACCCTGATTCCCCACCTATGTGAAAAATCCACCCCACCCCAGCCATTGTTCTTTCTGAGCATAGAGAGCTCTTCATTCCTGTTTATCGACTTGCATTTATCTGCTGAAGAGGCACCTTGGTGGAAGGTTTAAGGGTGCTAGAGCCAGACTGCCTGGATTTAAGCCCTTCCCAGTGGTGTGATCCTGAGCAGGGTACTCTGATGTCCTCGTGCCTCAGTTTCCTCATCTGTAAAATGGGAATATTAATATTCCTTACTTCATGGGATGGGATTGTAAGGAGGATTCAAAGTGTTAATATTTGTAAAGAGCCCAGAATAGTGGTCTGTACCTAGCAGGGAACTGCGCAAGTGTTAAATAAATAAAAGAAATCGCGTACATTTTCTCCACCACCCTGCACACCCCATGAAGACGGCAGCCGCCCCCGCTCTTTCACTGCAGTGGCTAGTGCAATGCCACCCCACCCCACCACTGCTGTTGCTGTTGTTTTACACCTAGTGGGCATCGAATATTTGTTGGGTGAATAAAAACATACATGAATAACTGAGTGATGGTCTAAATGGGGGAGGGGAGAAGCAGAATGACCTGGTTACCAAAACTAGCACACCGCAAGAGCACGAGTTTCCAGAAAATACTGACCAGTAGAAGTCTCCGGATCAGTGGGGAGTTGAAATCTGCACCCGCCTCTGCAGTCTGCTAGAACCAAATCGTTCATGTCAGAGTGTGGGGGCTGCATGGACCACCCCCGCCCCCACAATTGTCCACCTCTTGCTGCCCAGCTAACAGCCACAGGAGTCACCTACTCTGGGAGTACTGTGAGGTCTAGAGCAGCCCCGGAAATGGAAGGGAGCCTCTGGGTGGGACTCGAGGTGCACCCACCCACCCATTTGGAAAGCTGCAGCGCTGATTAGCTGTCTTGCTTGTCAACCCCAGCACCCGGGTGACAGCTGCTTCCCTGGCTAGCCTGAGCTCCGGCCCTGGTCACAAGTCAGTGCTGTTCTGATTCTCTCAGAAGAGGATTTTTCCAGACCCCAAACTATTGCAGCCTTGTGGGCCAGCTGCACTGCGTTCCCTTTCAGAGGCAACCAAGGCTCTTAAATCGTATAAAAAGTACATCCAAGTTGCTCTGCGGGGACTCAGTCAGACAACTGACTGTGCTGCTAATTCTTGTCCAACCTGGGTCTCAGAGGAGCCCTCAGAAGCCCAGTAAAATAGACCTCGATCACCCTGGCTGCTTTCCAGAGCCTGATAGTCGCCTACCTCTGAAGCCTTTGTGGAACCCTGACCATTTCCTGTGGCCTCTGGGCTGCCCAGCAAGCAGGGTAATAATGTTCAGCCTCCCTGTCTGCTGAGTACCACTTGTTTTCTGTTTCTGTTTGCTGAATGGCCTCAGGGTTTCCCCTTTCCTGCTCCAGCCCAACTGGAAGCCTCTTTATTAACAGTTTGTTTGCAAGCTCATGGTGGTCTATGAACCTGTCTAAAATTTCCTGGAAGGGAGACAACAGTTCCCAGAGGAACATTCTGTCGGTCTCTCCTCAGATAATTCTCACTCTGCCATCTATCTGTCCCTCCTGCAGCCTGCACGCCGCACACCTTGAAAATACCCCCATACTCCTGAGTTTCTGACAAGAGAGAAAACACTTCCACCAGTAAAAAAGTAAAACATCGAGGGTATCTGTTATGTAAGGGGCGGCATCTTCCATGAGGCTCTTGAAGGATAGTTTGGGGAAAGTTCTAGGTCGGCCTGTTAGAAACTATTTGCTGTTTGTCTACTTATTAAGGAGAATTTCTGGCCCCACTCGGTTGTGAGGACCAAGCCATTAGCTGAGGAACAGGAAGGAGAGTGGCAACGACCAAGATTTGCTTTGGCACAAATGCCTCCAATGGAGTCGATTCCTTGGCCATAAGGCTTGGCAGTCACTCTGAGCTCTTCCCCTGAGGTCGCCCCAGAGCCAGGCAGTTGGCTCCTGGGATTTGCTCTCCATTCGGCTCCTTTGGTCACCTCTCCCTTCTCAGCAAGTAGCATTCATTTCTCACAATGGGCCCATCCTGAGAAAGAAGGAGCCAGACGTGACTTGCTGCCTCTTTGGTGGGCCTTGGCTGGAAGTATGGCTGGTTATACCCCCACTTTCAGCCAAATCCCATATAAGTTGTCAACATGTCCTTACGTTGTCTTAAGGCTAATGGGATGAAACAAACCTTAAGCTGCTAGTAGCTTTTTGACTTGGAAGGGAACTCAGAAATGATCCATCTCATTGCTGTCCAGGCCTTTTTTTTTAGCCACAGCAAACTCCCTTTCAGTGAGATCTTACTAAGAAGCCCATGAGGCTGCCTGTGAAGTGGAGAAGGGCTGCAACCCCGCAGATTCGCCTCCTTATCCTCTCAGTAGTCCCTGAGGCTCTCGCGCTGGATGCCTAGGACTCTCTAGAATGCACCTCAAAAGGAACTCATTACCATGGAGAAAAGTGTGGCCCAGAGAACCCAACTGGTTTGCCCAATACAGCAGTGATTTGGAGGCCTACACACAACTGAAATCCCCATCTCTTGAAGCCGGATTCATACACTTACAAATGTTCTGCCAGCGTGTAACATATTATCTACATTTGTGTTTGACTTAGCTCTATAATGAAATGGCTCATCCCTTTTCTTTTTTCATTAATCTCAGGAATTTCTACTGTGCGTTAGTTTTCTATGGCTGCCATAACAAAGTACCACACATTGGGTGGCTTCAACAATAGAAATTAATTTACACACAGTCCTGGTGGTTAGAAGTCCAAGACTGAGGTGTCTGTAGGCTTGGTGCCTTCTGAGGCCTCTCTCCTTGGCTTGTAGATGGCCCTTTTCCCCTGTGTCTTCACGTGGTCTTCTCTCTGTGTCTGTGTCCAAATTTCCTCTTCTTACAAGGACACCAGTCGTACTGAATTAGTATGATCTCATTTTAACTTAACTACCTCTTTAAAGACTCTGTCTCCAAATACAATCACATTCAGAGGCACTGGGGTTAGGACTTAAACATACGAATAATTGATGGTACAGGGGAACACCATTCAGCCCGTAACAGCTGGCCAACCTTCACCTTTGAGCGGCTCATTTAAAGAGAGCATAGGAAAGCCATAGTCCCTGACTTCTTGTACATTTAAAACGATTTTTTCCATAGCCTTATTTTTAGGTCACTTTTTTTCTCTTAAAACTTGGAAGACATAGCTCTACCGACTTCTGGCCTTGCAAGTCATTATGGAGAAAGTTCGAGTCAGGTGGAATTTCCTATTCCACTTCCAATTGCCAAACACCTGAGGGAGGCCATCTTGGACCAGCCCCAGTCAAACAACAGGAGGACTTCTGCTTCACGAGTGACCACAGGTGAGATCACCAGCCGAACCCAGCACAATCTGCTAACCCCAGAAGCTTTAGCAAATGAATAGTTGTTGTAAGCCGCCACACTGGGGGATGGTTCGTTGCCCAGCAATTGCTATCTGGCACAAGGAGCCAGCAGGGATTCTCCCTGGGTCACAGTGCAGTCTAAGTCCCAAGGTGACATGGGTGGGTTTAGCCTTTGTCTCTCTCTGGCCCACAGACACCTGCCACTGCAGGGCTGCTCGTAACGCAGTGCGGACATGCCTGCCTTGCCAACAGACTGCTTCCTACACATGTGGGGAGCGAGTGCCCCCTCTCTCAGTGTCACATTCTCAAATTCTTTTTTCCTTTTCTTCTCAGCTTCTTGTAGGGGCCGAACCTGGCTCTGCCGACTCTGGTGCCCACCATCTCTCCTGGGCGCCTCCCAGCATTCTGTTTGCACGGTGGCAGTCTTGCTCCACAGATGGCAACTGGGATCACCTGGGAACACAGATATTGCCTAGTTTCATCACAGATGGGGTGGCTGTTTCTCAATTTTGTGTATGTGTGTGTGTGGGGGGGTGGGGGATGGTGATTTCCTAGAGGCGGAGGCAGGCACATATTTGCCCTCCCATTTACAAATATTAGAATAATAAAACTCTAAAAACAAATATGGGGGACTGACACAAGATTGTCAACCTTTTGTTTTATCACATGAGAGTATTTTTTTATTTATTAAAAAAATGTGTATTTATTTATTTATTTTGAGAGAGAGAGAGCATGTGTGAGTGGGAAAGGGGCAGAGAGAGGAGAGAGGGAGAATCCCAGGCAGGCTGCACACTGTCAGCACAGAGGAGCTTGAACTCATGAACCATGAGATCATGACCTGAGATGAAACCAGGAGTCAGACACCTCACCGACTGAGCCACCCAGGGGCCCGATATCACATAAAAGTATTTGAAAAAAGAGGAGTTCTTTATCATCATCCGTTCACCAGAGAAAGTCATTACAACACCTAACTAACTGCAAAGCACAAAAACCCAGAGAAAAGGAAAACCCTCTTTAAGAAAGAATTAATGTGTGAGGTCCACATTTATGTTTACGGGAAATATTAATTTTTGGAGATGCATAAAAATTGCAACTTGAAATCAGACTTGACACAATTTTTCTTAAAGTGAGCCTACAGAATGTAAAGGAACATTCACCTTCCTGTTTCTGTGCAAAGTATCGCTGCCTTATAGAAGGGCTGCATCAGGTTTCACGCTTCCTTATCTGGAAATAGTAAACCTTACTCGTCCCCCCAGATCAAACCATTCCTGAGGTTAGCCTTTGCTGGCACTCCAGATAAACTGTGCTGTGAATTTATACAGGGGCATCCGACAGAGTTGAGAGTGTTTTGAAGGGAAGAAAAGGAGCCCACTGGAGCTCACTGACTTTATCTGTTGGCCCCTCTACCTGCCCCATCTGCAGGGGCTGCCGGGGCTCAGGGCACAGGCTTCTGGATTCTCAAACCTTTCCCTCTGGCCCCAGGCACCAGAAAGCTGTGTGGATGGTGTCACTTCCCTCTCTAGCACTGAGTAGCTCCTGGGTGAACGTCTGTGGAATAAGAAATGAACGGGTCATTGCAAGGCCCACCTGAGTCTCCTGGGGGCCATGTGCAGAGATGCTGGGTGGTCACTCTGTCCCCGGCAGGGTCAGCCTCACAGAAGGCTACCCTTCACTCCTGGCAAGGGATTCAGTCAGGACATGCAGCGCTCCCAGAGGGTGGACATGGATATGAGTGCAATTAAGGGTACTTCTTTCTTCTTTTCAGAGAAAAGGGATAAAAAGTCACTTAGAAACCCAAGGAGAAGGCCTGGGAGGGGCCAGTAGAAGAACGGCTGGGATGCCTGACAACTGCCTCTGTGGGAGACTCTGCCCTTCATGGGAGCCCCTGGGGAGTCCATTGTGTCCTGTGATGGAAACCCCACTCCCCTGGCCCGAAAGTCCAGAGAAAGGCGGGTCCTGCTCTCCTGGGTGGGCCTGACGGCTGTCCTTCTCATCAACGGCCCACCAGGAAGGCACAAATGGACTAGAGACAAAGCTTGTACCTAAGAACAAGACAACGAACTCTCCTGTGGGGAAAATGGCCGCTCTCTGGGGAGCGTGAGCTCAGCAGAGCAGCTCCCCCTGCTTCTGTCTTCTCGATGCTGCATTTCTTTGTTTCTGGCTCCTTTCACCTGCCACCACGTTCCCCACTTGAAATCAGACTCCAGGGAGATTGTTGTCAAATCCCACAGACCCGGTGCTGACAACAGAAACAGAAGAGTGGGCTTTGAAGAGTCGGCTTCAGTTCCAACCCTGCCTCTTGCTAACTGTGTAATGACAGACAAGCCACGAAAGCACCCTGAATATTAAGTTTCCTCATCTAGAAAAGGCAGCAAATGCTCGTACCTGCTCTCTCCCTGCAAGAAGGCTGTGGCCCAAAGGAGTCAACACAACTAAGGAGTCACGATTAGTAATGGGGATTACTGGGGTGCTAGCTGTACCTCCTCTCCTCTTGCCTGAGGTCCCCTGAAACACCAGTAATCAAAAGGGAACGTGAGGAGATCTGGGTGGCTCAGCGGAGTAAGCATCTGACTCTTGCTTTCGGCTCAGGTCATGATCTCACAGTTTCGTGAGTTCGAGCCCAAGCTGCCAGCACAGAGCCTGCTTGGGATTCTGTCTCTCCTTTTCTCTCTGCCCCTCCCCTGCTTGCACTGCCTCTGTTTCTCTCAAAATAAATAAATAAACTTTAAAAAGAAGGGTGGGGGATGTGCAGGGCGGAGAGAAGGAAAGGGGAAGGACAAACAAAGGAGAGTGTCATTGAAATAGTTTCAACCACTACAAGCAAACCACAGCACAGTTTCAACCACTATGAAAATGACAGCAACAAAAAAGACTAGAAGAAAATAGGAGATATTAGGGGGTGAAAGTTATTCCTAAGTGCAAGGATTATTATTTTTACTTTCTGCTTTTATAATAAAAAATACATTTTAAGATGGTCCCCTTCCCCTGTGTTCCCAGTGACAGGTGTGCCCACCGTACTTAGTCACAATTTCAGAGAGAGTGCAGGGAAGGTGAGACATGTCCTGGGTCTTGATTTCATAGGCAGGGCAGGAGGAGAGAACTCAGCGGTGAAGGATAAGAGTAGGGAAAATAGTGCAACCCCACAGCTCAGTGTGGCGGATCACAGGCGACAGGGAAGTCTTGGTGGCAGGCACGATTGGCTCAGGGTGATTTTGAGGAGCCCTGGTAGGGAGTGAAAGGTGAGGGGGGAACGGGGCCACTGGCAATGTCTGAGTGGGGTGACAGGACACCAGCCGAAGAGGCTGGGGCCCCGAGGGCCAATCTCAGTAAGGGAGTCAAGTGACAGTGGTAGAGAAACTGAGGCAAAGCTCAGTTCTGCGATGAGCAAGGGCAGAAACCCTTTCACTTAGAGCTCCACGACACCGGGGGTTCATTCCCTGCACGCAGATTCCTAGAGCTGGCCTGTGATGTCATTTCGGGTCCACCTGCTACAAGGCTCAGATGCTGATGTTCTTTCTGCTACTTTGGTGATAAATTCAGAAAACGAGCAAGGCTGATCCTGGAAGCAGAGGACACCAATCACAGGGGGTTTCCTGCTGGTCTCAGCCTACGGATGGTGCTGCTATGGTCTGGGACCACCTGGGGGCACACACCTGGGCTCCTACTACCGCGGGAGCCTCCACAGACCTTCCCCCAGCCAACGGGAGCCAGTGTTGTGGCTGGATGACACTTGTGGTTCTTATTATGATTGCATAATCATTGGGGAACTTTCAAAAGACAAAGTCTATTACTCACAAATCCTGGAGGATACACAGCCTGCCACACAATGAGGTTGTGGGTAGAGAGAAAGAGAGCACAGACCTGGATTCTGCCTTTACTGGGGTCAAGGGTGGGATGACTAGGGTTTCCGTCTTTCTTGGCAAATGTAAACAATAAGAGTGGAATTAGGACACTAGCCGGGAAAAGCAGGGTCACTCAAGCAGTCAGCGAGGCAGGTCACCCAGGGCTTTCTAAAAGGGGACCTTCATGGGTGGGACTGTCATCTGACTGTCATCTGGTTGTGTAGCTGGCAATGTATTTACTCAAGATGGATGCCTTTGAAATGGAGGCCGCAGCCACCCGAAGCTCAATGCCAGGCACTCACACTAAACCTGGACTCTGAGGAGTTGACACAGCAGATTTCTAGCTGAGGATGGTACCCATTCGCTAGATAGGAGGGTAGAGACCCGGTGTTTCAGGGCTCTCTTCCCTGATGGTCCCCAGGCAGCCGGTTGGCTCAACAGGAAGTTCTATTGACCCCATCTGGGGTTGTTCTACTGTAAAAGAAATGTGAGGGGGACCAAGTGAAGGAAGCCTGTGCTTTCTGACAGTTCAAAAGAGTAAAATTACCTCAGACCCAATAATGCAAAGAATTTATCAACAGTCAAGAGCTGAAAATGATCATGAAATAAACTTTCTTTTCAAAAGAACTTTCTATTAAGGAAAGAAATACACGCTCATTGTAAAAGTGAAAAAGATGTTAGAAAGGCATAAAGAAGGGGCACCCGGGTGGCTCAGTGGGTTAAACGTCTGGCTTAGGTTTAGGTCATGATCTCACAGTTTGTGAGTTCGAACCCCATGTCAGGCTCTGTGCTGATGACTCTGATCCTGGAGCCTGCTTCCTATTCTGTGTGTGTGTGTTTCTCTCTCTCTCTCTTTACCCCCTTTCTCCTTGCACTCTGTTTCTCTCGCTCTTAAAAATATATAAACATTTGGGGTGCCTGGGTGGCTCAGTCGGTTGAGCAGCCGACTTCGGTTCAGGTCATGATCTCACGGTTCGTGGGTTCGAGCCCCGCACCAGGCTGACAGCTCAGAGCCTGGGGCCTGCTTCAGATTCTGTGTCTCCCTCTCTCTATCTCTCTCTCCGTCCCTCCCCTGCTTGTGCTCTGTCTCTGTCTGTCTCTCTCTCTCAAAAATAAATAAAGCATTTAAAAAAACGTTCATGGGAGCGCCTGGGCCGCTCATTTGGTTGAGCATCCGACTTTGGCTCAAGTCATGATCAAGCAGTTCATGAGTTCGAGCCCCGCGTTGGGCTCTGTACTGACAGCTTGGAGCCTGGAGCCTGCTTTGGATTCTGTGTCTCCCTCTCTCTGCCCCTTCCCTGCTCATGTTCTGTCTCTTTCATCTCTCAAAGATGAATAAACGTTAAAAAAAATTTTTAATGAAAATAAATAAATAAACATTTAAAAAAAAAAAAGAAAGACATAAAGAAGAAAAGAGTATCACCAAAACATCATCACCCAGACATAAGATACAGTTACCATTTTGGTGTATTTCTTTCAGTTTATTTTCTATTAAAAAGAAAAAGACAAGAAAAAAAAATTTTAACTTTTTTGAGAACACTGGAGTTTCTGCTAAATTTATACAGATTATATAAATACTACATGACGTATTTTTCTATATCTTAAAGAGGTCTTTTATTGATGCCAAAAGTATTTCATTGAATGAATATATTAAAATTTATTTATGCATTCCCTTCCTATTGGACAACAAATGGGCTTCTAATGCTTTTTTTTTCTATTATAAGTAAGGAGAAAAAAATCTAAGTATTCAATTCTCTGTTTATAGCTCTGATAATTTCTGTATAATAAACTCCTAGAAATGATATTACTAGGTCTCTTACATACTTTCTACAATTTCCCTGGGTAGCTCAGTGATTCTATCACCTTACTCTGCTTCCAAAGTCAGTTTCTCAAACAAAACAAAACTTTGATATTAGCCAAAAATAGTATTGGCATAATTCCCCTCTAATGGGTAATACAATCAAAATGCAAAAGATTTTGGCGGGCTGGAACAGTAACTCAGTGTTACAAATGAATACTCTTGAGATAAAACCTGGATTTAAGTCACCAGACAGAATGGCTGAAGTACAAGATGGAGGGAATGTAACTTAACAATGATTGTGAAGAGTAATATAAATCCAGTATGAATCCTACCATCTTAGGTCATAATAATAGAGTTACGGAGTCCAAAACTGGAAGGTGATATGCTCTGCTCTGTGTGGCCAGACCCACCCTGAGGACTTGACTTCACACTATAAAGGGAACAGTTACCTGTTCAACAGTTACATGTTGAGGGGAGAGGTTAGAATAAGGGACCTGGAGTCTGTGTTCTCTCGCTTCTCTGTGTTGCGACCTGATAGCTATGTCTACCTTATGTGACACATGTCCCCTGTCCAGGCTAACTGGTCCAGGGGTGGGTGTTCGGAGTCTCCACAGGAAGATGACATTTGGAACTTGGAGACACGGGAAGGAGAGTACTGATCTGAGTTGTGTGTGCAGGGCTGTAGTAAGAGAACCATGGACCCCGCCCTGAATTCCTAGAAGCTGCTTCCTCAGATATCAGGTGTCTAATTCTTCTCCTGATCCTGAGGGACATCTCAGGAAAGCTAACCAGAGCAGTTTCTGTAACTTACAGCAGAAAAGAAAGAGCCTTAATTAGAGAAATACTGAAACTATGGTGTTTATTCTGGAGGAGAAAAGACTCCGAGGGAACATGAGAGCTGCAGCCCCATCAGACTTACTCCACGAGGCCTCCAGGGGCAGAAGTAGAAGATGGAAAAAGCGGCTTTCAGTTAGTGCAAATGTCCACTCATTTTTGTGCAATCAGGCAACAGGATCGTTGTAAAGGGGTCCCAGCATCAGACATTAGTTTTGTTTTTTTTTTTTTTTTTTTTTAATTTTTACTTTTTGAGAGAGAGAGAGAGAAGGGGAAAGAGGCAGAGAGAGGGAGACAGGATCCAAGCAGTTTCCTCGCGGTCCGCTCGGAGCCTGATGCAGGGCTTGAACCGGAACTGCGAGACCATGACCAGAGCTAAAGTCCAATGTTTCACTGACTGAGCCGCCCAGGCACCCCTGGGCATTCTACTTTTAGAGCATTGCTGTAAACAACCCACCTTGTTTATCCTCTCCCTGTTCAAAGCCATCTAGGACTCTTGGAAGGTAGTTCTGGGGTTTCCGTGCCCCCTAGTGGACAAGGACAAGAACTTAATATACTCTCCTAAATCGCACTCCTTCCAGGCTTCAGGACGCATAAAATAAGCAAAATATTAAGAGTAAATAAGATAAATAATAAAATGATTTCGTGAATTTGGGGATGGTTCTCATTGCCTGCTCAATGTTTTGATTCTCTTAGTAGTATAGTGTTGTTATGCCCAGAATTCGTGATCCCCAAAGACCACCAGGGAGCTGAGTCCGATGCAAAAGCAAAGAGACTTTATTCGAGCTAGCTTGAGCTCAATCCCCTACCTGCACCGACGCAGCGGTGAGATATCCGGGAGAGAGAGAGAGTTTCAAAAGCACAGAGGTTTTATTGGGGTCTAGGGGCAGTTGGTGAGGTAATGGCTGTGGCCTCACCCGATTGGCTGGGGAAGGGTTGTGGCCTCAGCCGATTGGCTGGGGAAGGGTCGGAGTCCTGTTACGCAGGTTGCCAGGCATGTTTTGATCGGGAAGTTACTCAAGGTGGAGGAGGACAGAACAAGATGGAGTTGGCCGATGTAGGTCCGACCTTTCGGTGTCAGGAAAGTTTATAAAATTGCTTGCCTCTCCCCACTACTCCCCCCCATAAGTGTCTCCACCCTATCATCTTACATACATCCCCTTTCCAGTCAGATGAATTTGTCTCCAAGAGCAGATCTGAATCGCATCACGAAAGGACAGTTCTACACAGCTCCACATCCCACTGGTGCTCATGGAAAAAAAAGAAAGAAAGAAAGGACAGTCCACTTATTAGACAAGGACTCTTAGGCTTGTCTCTTCTACTTCCTTGTTCCTGTTCTTGGGGAATAACCTCATTGTCAAGACACATCACAGAACCTAAATGACATCATCTGAATCCCCACTGGAGTTGTCTAAGAGTCTGGAGAATTTAATGTTCCACCTCCAGCTGGATGGAGCTTCTGGACAGAAGGCTTTGAATAGAACAGATTTGTTTGACAATACTTTATTCTCCAGGTTTGCAAAAGCCACCCTTCCATTGGTCAGTCTTTGGGGCATTTTGACGGGACTCTGAGCTTTTCTGAATGGAGCATCATTTAAAAAAAAAAAAAAAGCCTACAACCTCATTTAGAGAATCTTGAAGAAATACAAAATGGACCCAATGTCAATGGTTTACTTTAAGCCATATGCTTCCCAAAACTCCAGGAAGGGAGAATGAGTCTGGTGCTAACCTTGCTGACTACAGAGCAAGCCCCTGAATTTAACTAACAAATGAGGGGGCAGGTGTAACTGGGCCTCTTGTCTTCAGCAGTTGCCTGCTCCAAGTTGATGGATTATCTGTCCACGGTGTTCTGCTACAGCCCCAGGAACTGGTAAGTGACAGTCACTTAGACAAAAACAAGTCTGTGTCCGATGTGGCACAGACTGCAACCGTTTCAAAGCTATACACGAAATAATTTCAGGAGTGAAGATCTCGGGCAGTGTTTGCATATGTATTTGGGAAGATTCACTGACCTGGCTTGTCACCATGCGTGATTCACAGTAGGATATCGAAAATATTTGCAGAGTTGGGGCACCTGGGTGGCTCAGTCAGGTAGGTGTCCAATTTTTGATTTGGGCTCAGGTCATGATCTCACGGTTCATGGGATCGAGCCTCCTGTCGACTCTGTGCTGACAGTGTGGAGCCTGCTTGGGATTTTCTCCCTCCCTCTCCTTCCCTGCCCCTCCCCCACTCATGCTTTTCTCTCTCTCTCTCTCTCTCTCTCTCTCTCTCTCTCTCTCAATAAATAAATAAATAAACATTTAAAAAGGCTTTAAAAATATTTGTAGAGTGACTAAGAGGGAGAGGTGGGGGTTGGGTGGGGAGGGGTTACAGACTCTCAGACTACGAGACGCCTTAAAGAATGTCTAACCCAGCAGATTTCAGAGTGCTCTGTGAACCCAGCGGATTTTAAAGAGCTGTTGTATGTTTCATTCCAATTTCACTTTTAAAATCTATTTTCACTTGTGATTAAAAGTGCTATTAAAATGCCTACTTGAAATTATTGATGCACTCAAATGCATGAGCTGATGCTGTTTGGTTAGCTGGTGTTTTGGGATTTGTTTTGTCTTTGATGACCTCAGATTAAAACCTGCTCTGACCCAGTTGAAGAGTACTCTGAGTTGGTTAGGCAGTTATTGAAAACAAGCGAAGGAAGGCAAAAGAGAAAAAACAAACAAACGAAAACCAAGCAAACAAAAGGAAGGAAAGAAAGAAAAAGACTAGTAGTTGCAAACACGTATGTGTACGTCAGGATTTTTGTGATATAGGGCAACCAAAAATAAGTACACAGATAGCCTTGTTTGATGACTTTGTATTAATCCGACATGCAATTGATGTGTTTATGTACATGAAGTTACACTGCATTTTGGCATTTTTCTATAATAGAGTTCTAAAGGCAAAATTGGGTGTGGCTAACAAATAATTAGAAAAATCTCCAAGCCAACCCCCTCATTTTACAGAAGAGGAAACTGAGTCACAGGGTAGTAACAACCCCGCCCTGGTCACTCACTACTATCTGTAGCCAAGCCAGCACTTGCACTTAAGATTTACTTCTTGCAAATCATCCCAATTTTTTTTCCTCTTAAATGTAGCCTAGTTTTGCATGGGTCCTCTTGCTGGCAAATGAATCCAGTTATCTAACATGAATTTTCTTTGGTTGGGGGCAGGAAAAAATGTTACCAAACAGCCTTGAGTGTGTTTTTGAATTAACCCATAGAGGCTCAAAGGACCATGGTTAGGAGCACAAAGCCACTGACTCATTGCAACGTTGGGAAAGAGGTTTGCAGCTGCAGCAAAACCACAGGTCTATTGTCTGGCCTCTGAGCCCCTGCAGAGAGAAGGCTTCCCCAGTGCTTGTGCTGAAAGCCTTTTTGTAGTTCCCAGCTGAGTCTGTCAGTGTGGTTTTGTTGGGCGCTCTCTGACAGGGTGAAGGGAGGAACCTGCAAGAACACGTACTTAATCCCTCCACCCCCCAGCCCATTCTTTCCCTCCTTCAGAATCACCCCTAGGCTAAGATCACAGAGGTGGAAACTGAGGCTGAGAGAAGAGGGGTTCCCTAGATCACAGAGGCACCTGTGGGCAAGCCAGGGCTGAGAGCAGATGGCTGGCCTTGTCCTGCAGCCTGTCTTCCATCTCAAATGGGGCCTCCACACATGCTCTCATGTGGCTTTTCAGAAAGGACGGCAGCCGGGGGGAATCTCATCAGGTCCCAGACGGGCGATGGTGGTTTCTATAGGCATAGATTTCGTGTTTCTAATGGCAGGTAGTGGCAAGTTGGACTTTCCTTTGTGTGTTTACCCTATTCATTCTGCAGACTGTTGTTATAGCTGGGCCGCCCTGTCTTCTCCTTTCCTCTCCTGATCCCTCCGGAACCATCTAAACCCCATTGTTTGGCCCTCTCGTCCTGTATGAAATCTTGTTCTCACCTTTTCCTTACATTCCAGTCCTTCCTATGCTCTCAGATGACTCACCGTGCTGACCTCTTACTGCTCTCACTGGCTCCCACTGATCCCATCTATGCGTCACTGGCCATGATCCTAATTGTCACCATGAGCAATGCCCACGCGCGGGCAGAAAGAGCCCACAGGTCCTTATGAGGATGAAGAAAAGAGCCAACCTGCAAGCCACACACAGCTGTGCAACAGGCTAGCTCTGCCAGTCCCCTGCTCAGAATACAGTATCTGTATACTCCCTACTGGCTGGGGTTAGAGCCGTTCGTAACTGGGCCCCAGTCTTTCCAGTCGTCAGTCTCACTAGATTTTTTGTATCTGTGCCCCCCACCAAATGTTACTGGAACCAGCCTTGCTATGCTCCACCTTTGTGTCTTTGCTTCGGACTGATCTGTTATGTTCATTACGTAAGGAGGCCATTAGACGGAGGTGGCTCTAAGGCCTTGGCAGCCTATGTAAGCAAAGCCAAACCTAAGCCTGTAAACAAAAGCCTCCTAATTAAGAAATCAAAACCTAAGTACAACCAGCCATAAACAGACAACGAGGCTTCTCTACATAAGGCAACCACTTAAGCTACAGCGTATTGATAATTTCCTTGCTTTGCTTCCTGCACCTTCTCCATAAAAACCTTGTGCCCCTTGGCGGAGCACCTCTAACCACTTCTGCCTCGGCACTACTTGATTCTAATCAATGTTTGTGCAAAGAAAAATTAAAAATGTTGACATGTCCCAGTTTACCTTTTAACAGTTCCTTCAGCTTGGAAGGCTTTTCTGCCTGTCAAAATTCTTCTGAACTCCTAGGCTCAGTGAAACGTCACCTTCTCCAAAGAGCTTGCTCCCGGGCCTAGATGTGGTTACTCCTTCCATCCCTCGCCAGAGCATCACATGAGGTCATGTGGGTGGGCACGAGGACCAGGCTGCACACATCCTGACATCACTGGGACCCCGGGCAAAATATGGAAGGTCTAGGCCTCCGTCTCCTCCTGTGCGCGAGGAGGAAGAGCCTTATGTGTGAGGAGCAGAAGAATTAATCCACATGAAGGGCTTGGAAAAGTGCTCAGCAATTAGAAAACACTTAGTAAATATCGATTTGACTGTTTCATTAAATGGACTGCTCGGTTAAATGGGCAACGAAGAAGGTACTTTATTTCTCTAACTGTTCCTACAAAGCCACTCCGCAGATTCGTGGCTGTCTGCCCCTCTGAGGAAGCGCCAGGCAGGTCCCATCATGTTTCTGGTTACTTTTCGATACCAAAAGTCCAATCCAAAGTGTGATAATCAAACAATTCTTGGGTATCAGTCGAATCGTCAACGTCCTAAATGTCTACTACTTTGAAGGGTCCCCTTGTCCTACCTTTCGTTAGCTGGACAACCTGCTACGGGCACAGGACATGCCTGGTCCCCCCGTGTCACTACTGTTCACTGGCCGGTACCGTGTGTGGGGCAGTGGGTCAGTCTTCTGGGGCTGCCATGATAAAGTGCCACAGAATGGGGGGCTTACACAACAGAAATCTATTGGCTCACTGTTCTGGAAGCTCAAAGTCCAAGACGGAAGTGCTAGTGGATTTAGTTTTTCCTAAGTCCTCTCTCCTTGACTTGCAGATGCCTGCCTTCTCTCTGTGTCCTCACATGATCTTTTCCTCTGTGCACGTGCACCCCAGTGACTCTTGTGCATTCAGATGTGCTCTTCTCATAAAGACACCAGTTGTATTAGATTTGGACCCACCCCTAGTGGTCTTATTTACCTTAATTAGCCCTTTAAGGCTCTTATCTCCAAATACAGCCCCATTCCGACATTCTGGGAGTTAGGACCTCAACATATGAATTTCGGAAGAACACAATTCGTCCCACAACAAGCAAGAAGGAATGGTATGGGGACAAGAAAGGTCTTTCTTGCACGGACAGTTGTGTCGGGTTTTGGAGGTCTCTGCACGTGGCAGATGTCCAGACTGGACTCTTTCTGCCGTGGACAGTCATGCATGGTCCTCACAGATCTCTCATAGGACCTTCCACTAGAGATCCATTTAAGCAGCCATGCCTCTGCCCTAGCTGGCTGCTTCCAACTCCCCACTCAGTCCCCTGGGCTTTGGGTGTCTGTCCGACTGTCGAGTCCAGGCAGGCCTTTTGGAGGAGTTCTGTTTTACAATGCTGTCTCATCCTCCCAGGACTGCACGCATTGCCCTGTCATTGATGGATACACAGCTTGCTCCCAATGCAACCACTGTTCTCCCTCCTGCCCCCTCCAACCGGACCTGAAAGACGGATGTCTCAGGCGGGTGTGACACAAAACCTGATGTCCTCTAGGCCTCCGGGGACATATGCCAGGCACATATTCTCTGGTGACTTTCCCTTTCAGTCCTCCATATAAGTACCCCAGACCTCGTCAACCTCAATCCTCAGTAGATATTTGCTAAGGTGAATTTGAGCATGGTTTGTGCAGAGTTTCACTCTGCTACCTCTCTGCACAAGCAGGATCAGGTCCAGGGGTTGGTTACTTTCTCTCGAATCTGGTCTGCAGAGTTGACATTTGTCATCCTTGCTGAGGTATATCACAGAGATGGCATACAGGGAGAAAGCAGCAAAGGAAGGCATTTTCTAGGAAGTAGCAACATTTATTATCTTGATTTGCTTTGGAAGTTATTCTAGAGAGGCATATATTACCAGCTGGTTCCAGAGTATGCTTTGCTGATGTGGCAGGATACTTATTTAAGAGTTGTAAATTTTTGTTTTATTTCTTCTGTAAGAAACAGGTGGTATTTCTTTGCTTAAAGGAAGGTTTACCGCAGGTTGCAAGCAGACATTGCCTGCAAACCATCTCCTCGTAGATTTGTTTTTCAAATGCCTAAATCCATTGAGGGGAAGGGGCTTGAGAGAGAAAGAACCTCTGAGGGAAGCCTGAAGGTCAGGGTGGGTTTCAAGACCAGCTTAGGACAACCAGAGGTGCTGGGGTCATGAGAGTAACAGATATTCATGTGCTGGTTCCTGACAGTGTCCTGGGGATGTGAAAGGAACTCAGAGGGTTGGGCTTCGTGGGGCATCAGAAAGACTTAGCCAGGTTCCTCAGTCCCCATCCTCCCAAAGACACTTTTCTTTCAAATGCGGCACAAACAATACCACAGTGGGCCAGACAGGGTCATGGGAGCTGGAACAAAGGGCATCTCAGTGATTCTCAGTGTGGACAGATGACCAATGAAGGTAGGGGCCCCCCAGTATGTTGGTGGAACCCAAAACCCTGGTCCTTTGCTTTCTTCTGGGGTTGGGTAGAACAGGGTGCAGCTCCAAGAAAAAGTTTAATTTTCCTTGGATCTTGAAGCAGTACATAGGCTGAGTTATAGAAAATGCAGACTTTTAGTATTTCTCACATCCTAGAGTTTGGGGACTGAGATTCACTTCCATTGTATTATTTCAGAAAAGAGATTTATTTGGTCTTGAGTTTTTTTCTCAAGATATCCAGCTTGGTCAAGGAGCAGAGGATTTCTAGCAACATGGACACGGTCACCATCTAGTGGTTATACAACATAATAGTATTTGTCTACAGACCTAAGAGAAGCTCAATATTCTGTATTTTACTCGTCTCTGGAGAAATTCAAAAAAGCAGAAAGATAGTACATAAAATAATAAAGATGGGAAAGATTACCTATTCCACAAACAGGGTTTCTAACGAGGTCTAAAACTGGAGAGGTGAAACAATAGAGTAGCATTATAATTCTAGGGTCTCCCAGCCCCTCTAGAAATTACAAGCATTTATTTCTTTTTTAATTTTTTTTCAACGTTTTTATTTATTTTTGGGACAGAGAGAGACAGATCATGAACGGGGGAGGGGCAGAGAGAGAGGGAGACACAGAATCGGAAACAGGCTCCAGGCTCTGAGCCATCAGCCCAGAGCCCGACGCGGGGCTCGAACTCACGGACCGCGAGATCGTGACCTGGCTGAAGTCGGACGCTTAACCGACTGCGCCACCCAGGCGCCCCGAAATTACAAGCATTTAAATAAATGTGTTAGTAAGTTTACAGAGTAAGGAAAATATATATAATGAAATCATCATGATTATCAAGTAATTCCCCAACCCCGTTCCTATAATTTCCAGGCAAGAATTGCTGTAACTTGCATGGGGAAAGGCAGTGCAGGCGTGTGGGATGAACATTGTGTTAAAAGTCCATGCTTACGTTCTGGTGTTTCCCAACATCCATTCTCCACTTCTTTAGAAATATATCCCCTGATTTTTAGCTGTCAAATTAAATTGCAGAATAAAGAATAAAGATCGAATTTCCCAGCCTTTCCTGCTGGTGGGAGACTAGAACTTTGTTCTATTCTTATCTGTAACTGGGTCTGAGTAGCTGGAAACGTGAGCATGATAGCTGAAGCTCAAGGAACCATTCTGAATGGAGAAGCGGAAGAATTTGTTGAAGATGGCAGACCATCAAGAGAGAAGTTTCCTGGGGTCTTTGATAATTAATGAGCTGCCATGCCAACCCTATACTGTTTATCTCCAGACTTACTTTACATGAAAGAGAAATACATTCCTATCTTGTTTAATGTAGCATCTGATACCCGGAAATGGCTTTTTGAACGTCGCAGAAAGTAAATTATTAGTAATGATTTATTGGAAGTGGTAAAGAAGAAGGCAGTGAGGATTCAGACACTGCCAACTGAAAACATGAGATCTTTGTTACTCAGCAAAATGTTAGTTAAAGGTCACCTGTGCTCTGAAAGGTTGTAGAGCAAACTGAGGCTGCAACTTTCATTAAAAATTTTCTGCCAGACCATGGAAGACAGTGCATTGTCAGAAATCAGCTGAAGAAAGCTGCCTTCATACCCACACGTGGTTTCAGAGGCTATAAAGTAGACCTCCATTCAGTTAAGCCATTTTGAACTGGTTTCAGAGTATAGAAACTAGTAAATCAAACAACCATTAAAACAAAGTCTAGAAGAGTTGTGATGGGCTCTTGGGTAATGGTGGCTGCTTGAGTCTGACGTCTCCACATATCCTTCCCCCAACCCATAAAGTCATCTTGGAGCACAAACAACATCATGCATGCTCCAAACCTGCAGCATCACTAGGAGACTATCCCAAACTCCAAACTGTAAACAAAGCATTAAGCACCTTATATCAACAGAGATATTGTGGGAGCATCTGTGGGGAGGTGAGCTGGGAGAAAGAAGTCTTACCACCATGGGGAGGGCATCAGCAAGGGCTGGGACAGGGAGGGTACCAAAGCCTCAGAGGACATGGTTTCTAGAGAAACAGATAAAGAAAGAAATGCCGGAGGAGGAAAGGAAAGCAATTAGAGGCATGAGGATTGGAACAGAAGTAAAACTATGTTTTTGTGTAGCTGACGTGATAATATAACTGGAAACTCTAAATAATAATGCTTAGAGCAATGCAAAAAACTGCAAGAATCTAGCACTGTGGCAGGATGTACAATTAACACGTGCAAAACCAATCGCCTTGAAGGGCGTATCACCTCTGCGATATTATTCTTTTCCCAAACCCATCACCCGAGTCTGGTTGCAAGAAAAATATTAGACAAATCCAAATTGAGGGGCATTCAGCAAAATGCCTGACTAGTACTCCCCAAAACTGTCATGGTCATGAAATATCAGGAAAGATCAAAGAATTGTCACAGACTGGAGGAGACTAAGGAAACAGGACTACTAAGGGTACCGTCGTATTCTGGGCAGGATCCCAGAACAGAAGGGACATTAGGGGAAAAGCTAGTGATATCCAAATAAAGTCTGATTTTGACAGCAGTGTAGAAATGCTGGTTTTTTAGTTTAGACAAACGTAACATGGTAATTGTGAGATGTTCACCCTGGGGGAAACTGGGTATGGTGTAACTTTTCCATAAAGCTAAAACTACTCTAAAACTAAAAGTGTATTACAAAGAATAAATGGCCTTCATATACCCAAATAATAACCAGTTAGAAGAGAACGCCTAGGAACAATAACTGCAAAAAAATTAAATACTTAAGAATAAATAATCAGAAATGTGCCGAATCCAAATGAAGAAAACAATAAAAATTCTCAAAAGGACACAAAATTAGCCTCAAACCCGTGTAAAGATATCCCCGTTCTTGAATGGAAGGATTCAACATGATCCCCACAAGTAGATCTATAAATTTATCTCAATCCCAATAAGAAATCTCGACAGGCTTTTGTTATGAGGCTAGACAAGTTGATAGTGATGTTCACATGGGGGGAAAAGGTGCAAGAATAGCCAGAAAACACTGAAAAAGAAAAGGTACGGGTGGGGGGGGGGACGTCTACAAGACATTAAAATACCTAGTCCAGGGGCGCCTGGGTGGTGCCGTTGGTTAAGCATCCGACTTCAGCCAGGTCACGATCTCGCGGTCCGTGAGTTCGAGCCCCGCGTCAGGCTCTGGGCCGATGGCTCAGAGCCTGGAGCCTGTTTCCGATTCTGTGTCTCCCTCTCTCTCTGCCCCTCCCCCGTTCATGATCTGTCTCTCTCTGTCCCAAAAATAAATAAAAACGTTGAAAAAAAATTAAAAAAAAAAAACACCTAGTCCAGCTTCTATAATTGAAACTGTGGTACTGGTGCATGCACAGACAAACCAGTGCAACAGGACAGAAGGCCAGAAACAGACACGAATGCATGCAGAAATTGTGTAAACGATACGGGCGGCACCTACAATCACCGGCTGGCACAAAGATGGAACTTCGACAGTATCTCTTGAGCAAACTTTGCTCGGATGGGCCTTACTCAGTGAAGTGGGCGTGTGGCATTGTGGGAAGGGAAGAGAACCAGATGGGTGGCATAGTGACTTCACTATCTACCAATTTCCAGCAGATCCCTGATCCAGCTCATCTTCCTTCCCGTCAACCAGGAAGTGGGAGTGATATACCCAAGTGACTTCCTGCCCACAGGAATTGCTGATTTCCGGTGAAAAAGCATCTCTGAGATGAGCAGAGCTGTGGGAAAATAAGGGATTATGGAGCAGGTTCAACTCAGCACAAATTCGAGTGGAGCTTAACAGTGCTTGCTTTCTTCTCTAGGGCCTTCGTGACATTGCCCAAGCTTCTCTGGGTTGGAATTTGCTAGCCGAGTGAGAAATGGAGGAAAACAATCTCAAGTGAATGCTAATGAGTCTGGGGAGTGGGAGGGGGGAGGTTTTAACATTTTCTTATCCATTCCTCCTTTCATTTACTCATTTTTAAATTAGAGTTCCGGTCCTCTGGGTCACAAAAATTTAGGAAAATGCCTCCCATATATGGACCTTACGTGAAGATGCTGAAGGTCAGCTATGGGGTAACCTGACCAGGACAATGAGTTGCGGCACATTGTCTGAAATGTTTAGGCAGACTGTGGCCTCTCTCTTTGCGCTGGTCTTCACGTGACCCCCGCAAGGAAACATCTGCACAGGATACTCTGTTGGCGAAGGTCAGCTGCAGATCCCTAGCAGTGCAAGGCCCGAGGAATCTTGAGGTTAAAGGAAAGTTTTTTTTTTTTTTTTAAATTTTTTTTTTCAACGTTTTTATTTATTTTTGGGACAGAGCGAGACAGAGCATGAACGGGGGAGGGGCAGAGAGAGAGGGAGACACAGAATCGGAAACAGGCTCCAGGCTCTGAGCCATCAGCCCAGAGCCCGACGCGGGGCTCGAACTCACGGACCGCGAGATCGTGACCTGGCTGAAGTCGGACGCTTAACCGACTGCGCCACCCAGGCGCCCCTAAAGGAAAGTTTTAAGAGCAAGTCTCTCTTAATACAGACAGGGCAATCATTCCAGCGGGAGTACGGCTGAGATACGAATTGGAGAAAGGTTTCACTCAACGAAAGAGAACTTGGTCAGGCCAGCTCTGTGTAGTTCATGAAGACATATCATGATGGTGTAGCAAAGAGTACTGTGAACCCTCTGGGAATGGCACCGTGGGAGTGTTCTGAAAGAGGAATCTCTGACTCTTAGCAAGATGTTTTTCTCATGCCGCATCGCTATAAAATCATTGCTACCTACAGTTCTGATTTGAGGAAACTTTCTAGAAGTGTTTCCCTCTTGGATCCATGTGGTATGTATGATCCCCCCCTCCTTTCTTCCTGGAATGAAATCTCTTTCCTACTCAGAGCCTCTGGCCAGACAACAAAGATTGGGGTCATTGTCTGAAGAAGTTGCCCATTAATGCTGTTCGAAGGATAACGGGGTTCGGGGGAAGCTCTTTAGTCTTGTTTGTATCCATTAGTCCCTTAGCACAAGGATCTTACAGAAGCCGTAGGCCTTGGACCACAGTGCTGAGATGAGGGAAAGGTAGTCCCATAAGGAGGAAGGGTAGCATATGGATGGATGAAGGACAGAGAAGCACCCTGGCTGGGAGTTCTGAGCAGCCTGAGAATAGCATGCTTAGGAAGGCAGGCTCTGAATGATGGCGTGGCTGTCACAGGTGTTGGGTAAATATGAGGGCACAGTGCAAACACCCTGACAAATGCCTCAAAACCACGAGAACCTTAATATTCAGCTCTCTGTTAAAAGGAGCGTTCAATGAAACGCTGCCTCGTTTCCTTTAAAAAAAAACCCAACAGAGGGCGCTGTCGCCCAACAAAGCTACATTCGAGTCCTAATTAACCATTTTCCAATTGGGTAAGTTGCCCCTTCCCACTCAGGTCTATGAAAAAATCATCTTTTTGAGCAATTCCAGACTGAATTTTGTTTTCAGCTTTCCGCTCGGCTGTGGTGGGGATGTTTGTTTACAACAGGGTTGCCGCTGAACATATGCTGTATGAACCGGGTGATTCAATACCCTGATTGAGCCCAAAGAAACACCCGACGGTTTTGGCAGCATTATTTTGTGGCGCAGAGAATGCGCACGTTCAACTTCGTGAAGGGAATTTGGATGGTGGGGGAAGTAGAACAGTGAGGGTTGTGCATCCTAAGGAAACAAAAGAGGTTGGCAGGCGAACATTCACACCCACCGCTCACATGTGGACGCACACACATGGGATTTTCAATTGGTCACAATCGGCAAGAACTCAGTTCACCGCTGCTTCCTCAGGGACTGGCATCTGTGCCTGCCACCTAGAGGTGCCTGTAAATATCTTTGAATCACAACTGATAGATTTAATAACAAAACTTGTTGGGAAGTTTAGTCCACTAGCTGTTTAGTTTATGCAGCACTAAATAATGTTTAACTGTTGTTACTGATTTTTAACTCCGTTAACTGAATTGGCTCTTTGTTTGG
Source organism: Lynx canadensis (assembly GCF_007474595.2). Classification (NCBI taxonomy): domain Eukaryota; kingdom Metazoa; phylum Chordata; class Mammalia; order Carnivora; family Felidae; genus Lynx; species Lynx canadensis. Next base: position 212,570,275 of record NC_044303.2, read on the forward strand.
AAATCACATAAATGCAGGGATAGGGTCCATAAATACAATGACCAAACGCTGCCCTTTCCCCCTCAGCTTTCCCCAAAGCATCCCATTCTCAGTACTTGACTTTCTTCTTTAAGAGTACCCTTGGAGACTGGTTACTGGGAGCCTCTCCCAGACTGAGAGGAAGCCAGTGTTTCCCCCTGGGTTCCTGAGGAGGGTGGGGTGGGGAGTCCTGCTCCTTGGGGGGGGGTGCTCAACCTGCTCCTCTGATTAGTCCCTTCCTCCCAGCCTCTCACCCCCAGGGCAGGCCCTGAGGATAGGGCACAGTGATTTTTTTTCCCCCCTTCTCTGCCTGAAGCATCTTGGAAGCCACAGAGGCTTTAGGGTGTCTGTGTGGCTCAGTCCATTAAGCTTCTGACTTGGGCTCAGGTCATGATTTCACAGTTTGTGAGTTCGAGCCCCATGTTGGACTGCTTCAGAGTCTGTGTCTTCCACTCTCTCTGCCCTTTCCCTTCTTGTGCCCTCTTTCTCTCTGTCTCTCTCTCTCTCTGTCTGTCAAAAATAAACATTCATTAAGAAAAAGAAGTCACAAGACTTTTATTTCAAGATATTTACAATGTGTCTGTTAGAAATGGAGAGCAGTGCCAACATGGGGTTGTAAATTCAATGCCACGATTCAGATACTTACCTTTTACGAATTAAATGCTTAAAACATGGGGGCGCCTGGGTGGCGCAGTCGGTTGAGCGTCCGACTTCAGCCAGGTCACGATCTCGCGGTCCGTGAGTTCGAGCCCCGCGTCAGGCTCTGGGCTGATGGCTCGGAGCCTGGAGCCTGTTTCCGATTCTGTGTCTCCCTCTCTCTCTGCCCCTCCCCCGTTCATGCTCTGTCTCTCTCTGTCCCAAAAATAAATAAACGTTGAAAAAAAAAATTTTTTTTTTAAATGCTTAAAACATGAAAAGTACAATGCAGCGTGATTGTGCCGCAGCATCACAATTAAACTATTCATAAGTGACTATTAACTCCATGTGGAGCAGGCAGGTTTCAGAAGAAGTTGCAGAAGAGGTCTCTCACCTGAACCCTGTGAGTTTCGCAGAGGAACACACACTCTCAATCTGCGATGTCGTCAGAGGGCTAAGTCCTCCGCTCTTTGTCCTCCACCTGAGCAGGGAAGGCCGTTTGGAAAGTGGATTTGTCCGAAAGGCGTTCTGGGGACTCTGTGGAGTGTGGACTGCAGTGGGAAGAGGGAGAGGTGGGGGATTTATCTGTAGATAGATAATGGCAACCCTCTGGACTGAGGCCCTGAAGGTCTGAAATCAAGCCGCAGAAATGGTGATAAGGATATGAAGGGGACTAACAGAGGTATTTCGAAAGGGAGAATCTCCTTGCTTTTGTTTTGGGTATGTGAAATACCGGAAACAAATAGAATTAATAGAGGAATTTTTATTTACTCATTTGTTTTTAATGAACAAAAAGAATGACTCTATAGCTTCCGGAAGCTTCCGGAAGATGGTGACTAGAACAGGGTACTGCTTTCTTCTTCTCAGGAGAAGAGAGCTTTTTACTTGGGCAGCAGCTTGCCAATGACTATTCCTCCAGGAATGTCCGTTTGTATAATTTTTCCCCTGATACACGTGTTTCCTCAAAATGTCCAGGCAGGAGCCAGTGGAGGCAACGTGTCCCAGAGTAGCCAATGTGGCCAACAAATGTCATTCCCTTTCTTGCGTCTTTTCAGACCACACTCTGGATGGTGGGAAAACTTGGAGGTGTCACGGCTGCAATGCTTTCTGTCATTCTTGTGTTGCACAGGAACGGGGGATTTGTCTGGGAAAGGGAGAGTAGACCTCAGTTCTCAAAGTTTAAAGGTCATGTGGCAGCGAGGTGGAGTCCTAGGAGGGAGTTAGGGCCCCTCAAAGCATGCAAGGGCCCTCCTCTCTGACACAGAGCTTTGTTCACGGCCAGGGGAAGAGCCAGGCTACTGAAATCCCACCTCAGATGCTTCACCGCAAGAGCAGTGTCACCAACCGCCAAAGTAATAATAGTGCGTCAGGCTAATTGATGGAGATTTTGATTTTTTTCGGTATGTGTTGCTTTGTTACCGTGTTTGCTTTGTAAAAGATAGGAAAGTAAGGGGAGTTTTTCCCCTTTTGCATCCTAAGAGGGTAGTCAAGCCTTCATCTTTGGAGTCAGGGATCCCCAGGGGTTCCTTCACCATCTCTGTGTAACAGAGCTGAAGACAGACTTCTGGACATCAGAGAGCAGCTACCAGTCAGGCTTCAGTTTGAGGGGTCAGCCCCGAAGGGGGAGGGGAGAGAAGCGAGGCACCCGGGGGAGAGAAGACAGGCCTCCCAGTGACTGCAAAGGGCACTTGGCTTTTGGGGGGTTTCTAGAAACGGAGGAGGCCCGTGCTCTGTTAGCACACAAGTTGCTAAGACAAGTGTGGGATTCCTGCAGGGGATGGAGAATGGAAGCAGGAGAAGGAAGCTAAGAGGGGCCACCTTGGACACTGAGGCTAAGGATCCCTACTTTGCTTAGTTCAGAGGAAACAAAGCCACCAACTGTCCTGACCTCAAACAGGTCACACTTTAGTGGCAATCAGGAAGGATTCATGTCTAGAGCTCCCGTTTTCCAAAGGTAGGCTCTTTGGATTCTTGTATGATCCTAGGAAGGGAATGAGATCCCCAAAATAAGACCGGGGTTGCATTTCCCATCACCCCTAAACAAGTAAGTGTAGGGGAGGGAAGAATTTCTTTCTCCCCGCCACCCCCCAGCTCCCGCCCGCCCCACACTGTTCTTCTAGCTGGTTTAGGAATTACCTTGATCTGAGACAGATTAACAGGAAGAAAAAATTAGAACAAAGTTTTGTGTGCACACAGATCCCCAATAATGAAGTTGAGACCCCAAGAAATGACCAAGGCAGGCAGTTGTATACATTTTAGACAAAAAGACAACACATTTGTGAAGAATTGATGAGATAAAGAACACAAGGGTTCAGGAGCTTTAATTTGTCAGAAATTCTAAGCAAGAATTTAGGCTGAGGTAATAGATAAGAAAACAAATAACAAGATTTGTTTCTATAGCTTTCTCATCGTTAAAATTTCTATTTCTGGTGATAAGGATGTCTTTTTACTTCTTAGCACAGGGAGGGTATTTTTCAAAGGAAAGATTTGTTTCCTGTTTTCTGAGTGACAGAGGACGTCTGAGTGCCCTCCTCTGGCTGCTTCCCAAGTAGCCTCAATTACAAACAATGTGCCATTGTGGTACATTTTCGGGCAGGCTGCCCTGTACCCTTACAGTCCCCTGCTCCGAAACTTCCCTGGAAGTTCTGTATCCTAAAAGCTGAGCTGGTGATTGGCGAAAGAAATTGAGTTAGTAAATGAGTGAAAGGAAATCTTCATTAGAATGAAGATGGATAAATAGAAAAGAACAAGTCAGAGCACATTTCCCCCACATTCCTCTAAACCAGCCCTCAGCCCCGGAAATAGATCAGTCTCTTATAATGTCCAGGCTTTGTCTATCTGATGAAAAATACTAATTTTTGGGTCGCCTGGGTGGCTCAGACGGTCGAGCTTCTGACTCTTGATTTTGGTTCAGGTCGTGGGATGGAACCCCGCGTCGGCCTCGGCTGGTTGTGGAGACTGCTTGGGATTCTCTCTCTCTCAGGGTGATTAAGGGTTCGACTTTGGGTCAGATCATGATCTCATGGCTCGTGAGTTTGAGCCCTGCTTCGGGTTCTCTGTGGACAGTGCAGAGCCTGATTTGGATTCTCTGTCTCCATCTTTCTCTCTCTGTCCCTCCCCCTCTTGCATGCTCTGTCTCTCTCTCTGTCTTAAAAATAAATAAACATTTAAAAATTAAAAAAAAAAGATTGTCTTTTCCTGTGCCTCTCTCTCTCTGTAAAATAAAATTTAAAAAATACTAGTTGTGGGGCGCCTGGGTGGCTCAGTCGGTTGAGCGTCCGACTCCGGCTCAGGTCAGGATCTCGCGGTCCGTGGGTTCGAGCCCCGCGTCGGGCTCTGGGCTGATGGCTCAGAGCCTGGAGCCTGCTTCCAATTCTGTGTCTCCCTCTCTCTCTGCCCCTCCCCCATTCATGCTCTGTCTCTCTCTGTCTCAAAAATAAGTAAATGTTAAAAAAAAAAAAAAATTAAAAAAAAAATACTAGTTGTTTCTTTTAACAGATTTAAGTTAGATATTATTTGTCTTAATTGGTCTACATAGAAGCACCGTTTTTAACTAGCGATTGATTGCCCAAGCTCCTCCTTGCTGGGTGGTCAGTGTACCTAGGGCACAATGATGTTAACTTCCGACTGGAGTATTCTGAAAGTGTGCATTGTAGTATTAAAATCTCATTCTATTACCATAGAGAGATTTAGGCTTTCCATTTCTTTCTTTTTTTTTTTTTTTAAGTTTTCATTTATTTATTTTGAGAGAGAGAGAGAAAGCATGCATGGGGGAGGGGCAGAGAGAAAGGAGAGAGAATCCCAAGCAGGCTCTGCACTGTCATTGCAGAGCTTGACTGGGGGCTTGCATTCACAAATCATGAGATCATGACCTGAGCCAAAGTCGATGCTCCACTGACTGAGCCACTCAGGCACCTCTAAGATTTGCATTTCTAATTCATAATCTCCAAAACTTGTCAATAAGACCCTCAATGTTGAATAGAACTTGGAATTGTGATATATGAATGGGTTTTCTATGATTTCTTGATGGGTGTGTTTATGTGGCACAATTTTATGAACAAAGGAACCCAGGTTTGTAATTTGGCTGGCATTTAGGGTGGAATGCTTACTGACAGAAGGACCTAGGTGTCTGAGTCCATGTGGTCCTGACCACTTGGGTGGGAACCCTTTATATATTTTGTTGCCACAATGAATAGAAGACCAGTGTGGTTTATAGATAAGGTTAGGTTGAATGTATGGTTTTCAAAGTGTGGAGCATTACACGACCTTCGCCATTAATACTCATCCATACATCTCCATATTTCCTGTGGTTCCATCAGTCGATGAGAGCAGAACAGTTAATAAAATAGTTTCTTTAGAAGTCCTGTTGATTGGCTCTGGCGTCTATAAAGCTTAGCTTTATCATTTTGCCAAGTAAATACAGATTTTTGGTCTACCCAAAGAGTCTGTGGAATTGGGTAATCCAATTGCATAAGGGGGTTGTGCAAGGCTGATATGGAAAACTTTGGGTGATTTGGCAAACTTCTCTTTTAAACCTCTTTGTCAAGTTTGAAGATGCCATTTTAATGCCAGCATTAAACCACCAGGTGTGTTGCAGTATATTCTTGGTGTATCTCCCAGGAGAAGTCCATGGGGCATATCTGTTTTCAATGCAAAGGGAAAATTTTTCAGCTATTATTTCTACACTGACAAGGGATAGTCCTTGAGCTTCTGTAGAAATTTTCCAGGGTCCAAGTACCTCACCAGGGAAAAAGGAATAGTGACTTTCTTCTGGTCATGGATACCACACCTTGTCATCCAACCATCTCCCGTGCTCAGTGTACTAGGAACAAAGACCACTCAGGTTCTTCTACATTATCTAGATGACACAGCCAACAGTCAGGCAGTTAACATGGCCAGAGTTTGGTAAACTGGCATAAGGAGGTGTTTGATCTGTGCCTCACCTTTGAAAAAGAGGGGGCTAGTAAGAATAAGACATAGGTTAGAAAAGAGCCCATAGTGGAAACATACAGATGGGAAGTACAATAGATAGAAACAAATATTCTTTGGTCAGCCTTCTATTCAATGACTTAAAAATGTGAAAAAGTATTAAAAAGAAAGTTGAGTGTTTTTGTTTTTGTCTTAATATCAGGGAGTCTCAGAAAAAAAAGTAGTTGAAAGAGTTCTTGATCTGTGATCTTGGGAGAAGTTGTCTATGTCATGGTGCCATCTGCTTTTGGGGCCTGGGACTTGGCCCTCGAACTCTTCATCTTCAGGTCACCTGTAGGGCTCATCCCCCAGTTGTCTTGAGAACAATTATCTGGGTCTATTTTGGGGTGATTTGCATGAATCCAGGATGGCCTGTTTTTTACTTTGATGGCAGTGTAGGTGGTCAAAGTACCTCATAGGGTCCTAACCAGAGAGGTGATAACATGTGTTTTCTTCTAAAACCCTGGATGTACACTTGTTCTCCTGATAGAAATGGGTGGTAAGGCCCATCAGTTGGTGAAGGCCATGCCTCTTTTACCTGTTGATGATGTACTCTAAGTGCACTAGTTAGTTCTTGTATGTTATTAGTTATAGCATCAGATTATTCCCCTAATCCCCGGATGAAAGATTTAGAGATACCAGTAGGGATTTGACGACCAACCACTATTTCAAAAGGGGTCAATCTATGTCTCCTATTTGGAGTGTGTTGGGTCTTAATAAGGGCCGAGGGCAATGCTTGTGGCCGTTTAAGTACAGTTTCTTGACAAATCTTTTGTCTCTAGATTTTTACATTCCACTTGTCCTGATGACAGAGGACAATTTGGGGTATGAAATTTTAATGAGTACTCCATGGGTTTTGCAAGCAGATGGTTTATCTCTGATGTATAGTGAGTTCCTTGGTCTAACTCAATCCATAAAGGAATGCCAAAAATGAGGGGTAATCTCAGTTATTAATTTCTTCACCACTGTTGCTGTGTCAGCACATCTGGTCAGATAGCATTCCATCCACGCACTTAACATGCAGACAATAACTAAACAGTGAGAATTGCTCAAGGCTGGGGGCAAATCTATAAAATCCATTTGGAGTGCCACAAAGCATGATGTGGGCCTGTGAGCACTTCCTGGGGTATGTTGATTTCTTACAGAAATTCAGTGGACTGAACACTGAGAGATAATTTGGTTAGAAATTTTATTTCCTTAATTATCCTCTGTTTGCACATTTGTCCCATATGGTGGGAGATAAGTGCGAGCCAAGAGGTTGAAAGAAAAGGAGCTACTAGTCCCTAGTCCCTTTGGCCCAGTGTATAATCCATCTGATAATTGGTTGGCCCCTCTTATATCCAAGTGTCCTTTTCAGATTTTGAGGCATTTGCCTGATAATTAATCATATCAGTCAGAGAGGAAAGTAGAGTTAAACACTGGATGGAGAAGGGATAAAGGGGTCTGTTTGGGGCTGCATACTTAGCAGCTTCGGCAGCCCTAGCACTTCCTAAAGATACAACATCAGGTTCTGTAGTGTGGGCTGAACAGCAAAGTGATTTCAGAAGGCAGGCAAGTGTCCTGCAGTAAGTCAGCAATTAAGTATATGCTCATTAGCAATAGGAGTGCCCATAAGAAGTTAAGGGTTCATAGGATTTCCAAACTGTGCCAACAGCATGGCAGAATCCAAAAGCATATTTGGAGTCTGTGTAAACGGTAGCAGTTTTATATTCTGCAAATGCACCTTCTCTCCAGAGATGCAGAGCAAGGAATCAACCCTATAATAGACTCTTTCCTGAGATAGGGCAGCCTTGTCTTGACTACCTCACCCTGCAACACTTCAATCTTGCCAGCAAAGAAAGAAGGGAAACTTGACTCAGAGGGAGACCAAATTTGTACAGGACCTAAGGGCCATTAAACTGTTTTATAATTCCTTGGCTCCTTGTGGTCCCAAACCCAGCTGATATTTTTACATCACTCCTGCTAATGTGGCCAGGTTTGCAGTAACTGACCTCTGCTCAGCTTTCTTTTCAAGCGCATGCACGCTGACTCCCAGTTTCTTTTTGCATTCACATTTAAAGGGAGAGAACCTGGACTCACACACCCCAAGGATATTATGAGTCTCCTTTAATATTTTCCCAAGTCCTTAAAGCCAATCTAGATTTATAATCTTTACCCAAGTATCCATGCTGGTGCAACACGTTAATCACCTTTTACTCTGTAATCAGACTAAGCATGGAGCCCTCCTAGACTCCTGCATTCTCTTGGTGAACAAGGCCATGAAGCTTCCAGATCTAAACTTCAATGGTTGCAAACAACTGTTATTTGCTTAGTAAGAATGAATGAATGATCTCAGGGCCTTCAAAAGCTAAGGCCAAAATGCTTTGTGCCACTTTTCCCTCTCCTACAACAAAGAAACAGTTATGTAAGTTTTTAGGGCAGCTGGCCACTACCACCAATGGATTCCTAATTTTGCAGTTTGCTAAACGCTCTTATCTTAGATGTCATCTTAGAGCCTATTTCCTGGACTTCAGAGGCATTAACCTCCTCTGACACCTAAAATTATCTCTGTCCAAACCCCTGGTTCTTGGCTTACTTAATTGAATTAAGTAAGTAATTAAGTAAATTAATTACTTACCCTCTCATTAATAATGCCATAAAAGAGCTGCACTGGGGTTGTGAGGAGTGACTGGTAACATACTATGGAGTTAGGGGAAGTAAAGGCAAAAAGGAAGTTTCCAAAAGGACTTTCATATGCTAAAGAGGACTCCTAAGATCCCAGAAGCCCTGCTATGGTCAAGCTAAGGTTGTTTTCTCCCTCTAGCAAAGCATTAACATTAAGACAGTAGGGAGTTCCTTGAGAAATGTCATACTCTGCATTTGCTTCAAATATTTGTCAATGGGCTGCAGGTTATAAAGACATTTGATTTTATCTACCATTTCTTTCTTGCCTTTGTTTCATCACTATGGAAGGGAGAGTGACATTGGGGCTCCAGGAAACTGAGTCTGTAGGTTTCCGGAAATTAGGCTCTTGGTAAGATTGCCTTTTTCTTGTAATTTACTAAGAGTATGTAAACTGATGGAGACTCCTGTATGACTGTGATCTTTATCAGTTAGCCATTGGTTTTTCTCTTCCTTTTGTTCTTGGGCAGCCAGGAATGCCTGAGGAAAGTCACATATATCCCAAGGCAGGGAGGAAGGAGAGGTTTCTGGGGTTGCCTTATGCTTCCTCACTTTCTCGTTGCGATTTATAGTGGCATTAAATTTAGCTAACAAATCTCCACCAACAAGGTTTGCTGGTGAACGGTTGGAAATTAGAAAGGTGTGGTGAGTGTTAAGAGGGTCAAAAGACACCAAGCTGAGCTGGGATTTGGCCAACAAGATGGGTTGCCCTTGAGAGACTAAGAGAAAAATTACCAGGTGTACTCACAACTGCAAAGAAAAGACCTTCCCCCCCCTTCCCGGAACCAGCCAGGGAGTGCCCGGTTGTGGTCTGACCTAAAGGCGGGAACCAATCAAGTTCTGCTGAGTGGTTTGAAAAAAAAGGCAGGAACCAATCAAGTTCTGCTGAGTGTTCAAATTTAAATGTCAACCAATAACAGCTCTGTAACCTCGAAAAATCCCTAACTTGTTTGTGCCTGTCAATAAAAGAAGCTGTAAGATCCTCGCTTGGGGCCTCTTAGCGTCACCGGCAACGAGTGCGCGGAGGGTTGGGTTCGAACCTGCAATAAACGACCCTTGCCGCTTGGCTTTGACTCTGGACTCTGGTGGTTTGTTTTCGGGGGTCTCTCGAATCGGGGCATATCACCCCAAGCCTGCAACAGCCTCTGCTTAGAATCAGAAGTGACAGGTAGAGATACACACTCTGGGCGGATGGGAGAGAAAGTTGCTCAGGGCCAGTTAAGAAATCCAGTTCCTGATCCTCCCTTTGAAGTTTTATGGTAGATCTGGGTGTGACTGGGGATCCACTGACCCCGTGATTTAAGTGGGGAATTGTCCCTTGGGAGAAAACGGGATTTTCTAGGGGTTGTGGGGTTTCGGGGAATTGCTTTTTAAACCATCCTTTTTCTTAAGTGCAAGACAATTTCTCTTCCAATGTCCTGTGTTTTCTTGGGAGACAGAGAGACCTCTGAGTGGTCTTTGAGTTATTCTCAGAGTGATGCTTTTGCCTTTCCAAAGATTCAAGTTCTAAAGCAAGAAATGTGCCTTTTAGTTCCCTTTAACCTTCTGCTTTCCTGCAAGTTTTTTTCAAAGAACTGGGTAGCTGTCTCCATTATTATGCTTAGTGGTTGCTCTGTCCAACTGATGGTATTACTGTGGATTTTTGTTATTGTTGTTGTTTTTATCTTGGGCAGGAAATTTCCCACTAAAGCAGAAATTAGAAAATTTCTGCGTTGTAGGGCTTCTGCATTTAAGGCAGTGTACCTTTGAAAAGTTTGCGTAAAACATTCAACAGAGGTTTTGGAGTATTTCCTTTCTTTCTGAGTGCACATTAAAACCTCAGGCTGCTTTACTTCTGGAGGAAAGTCTTCCTTTATCATTCCTATTAACCCTTGAATATCAGCTCCTAGTTGAGCCTTCTCAAGGCCTCTCAGTGGAGGATAGAAAGGGTCATTTATTCTTGAAGGTGCAAAGGGATGCGGTCGTCAGAAGCTTGTTACCTATTTCAGGGTTTTACAGTGCTTTCAGCCTAGGAGTTCTTCAGATTGCACATATTTTCTGATTTTCTTTAGGCCCACCTTTTTGTGTGTAAGGGCCTCAGACCAGCCAACGACTGCTTAGCATGCTTGACCTTAAACCCTCCTATCTGCTGAGATGGGACAGGCCCAGACAGCCTGATCTCTGAGCTGGGGCCTCATCTGGCTGCAGGCGCTCCAGCTGCAGAATGATTTCATTTACGTTGCTATTCAGAAACAAATGGCCCAGCTCAATGGAAAGTCTTTCATTTCTAACAAGCAAGCCAGTATGTGGCATTTTTCTTTTCCTTACTCTATGGGGTAAAATGAGCCTCGCAGATGTTCCTGTAATACTAGAAGAATAAGATTCACAGATGAGCTGCGAGAGTGGCTTGGCTCCCTACTGGGCTCGCCAGTTGCACTGTGGCCTGTGGTCAAGTAAGAGGAGCAGCTGGGAATCACATTTGGGAACTGACTTCACAGCTGTGGTCAGAAGGCCAGAAAGCCTGTTTGTACAGAGCCGTCCCTCACAAACTGTAGTGAGTACTTTCCTCCAAAAGCAAGGCCTGGAACAAAGGGGCTTAGATAAGAGTGTCTCTTGTCTTAGTAAGTCATGGGGGGCCCTCGTGCTGGTGTGGTGATCGAGCAGTAGTAGTCAATGGTGGTACTCACTGGGCAAGCAATATGTGGAAATCACTGAGAGATGAAAAAGGCACGGACCTACCCAAAATGACTCAAATCGGGAAGCCCAGGAGCAGATAAAAAGAAATTATACAAAAATTGGTCCATGATGACCCTGGGAATAGCCATCACCTTAAAAAGTGGAAACAGACAGCGGCGCCTAGGTGGCTCCGTCAGTTAAATGTCTGACTTCGGCTCAGGTCAGGATCTCGCTGTCTGTGGGTTCAAGCTCCACGTCAGGCTCTGTGCTGACAGCTCAGAGCCTGGAGCCTGCTTCAGATTCTGTGTCTCCTTCGCTTTCTGCCCCTCCCCACTCACACTGTCTCCCTCTCTCTCAAAAATAAATACACGCTAAAAAAAAAAAAATAATAATAATAAAAGGAACAGACAGATGCTAGGGATGTATATTTTGTGGCAGACCCATTTTACCACGTGGGTTAAAAGTTCAAAAGCCAAGAGTATACACTTTACGACAGTAATTCCCACATTCAAATGTCAGAGTCCTTTTAAGAGAGTCCAGTTTGCAGGAACTGCAAACCCAGGAAAACCCTTCTTTCCTTGATGAGCTAACAAAAGGCAAGCTGAGGGCCAAGGCGAACTCACTCCACATCCCCTCCAGCTCCGAAGGTGGGATGTGTTGACGTTCCTCAGGCATTCACGACTGCCAGAGAACAAAGAAAGGAAAAACAAATGGTCAAAGGATAAAGATCACAGTCACGCAGGACTTGAAACTCCACTAGTTTGTAACTGTCTTAATGATTTATGAGAAAAACACAATCTTAATAATAGGCAGACCTCCAGGAACCTATAGACTCAATTTCCTGGAGCCCTAATGTCATCCTCCCCTCCTTAGGATTAAAAAAACCCTACAGGGGCGCCTGGGTGGCTCAGTCGGTTAAGCGTCCGACTTCAGCTCAGGTCATGATCTCGCGGTTCGTGAGTTCAAGCCCCGTGTCTGGCTCTGTGCTGATGGCTCAGAGCCTGGGGCCTGTTTCGGATTCTGTGTCTCCCTCTCTCTCTGACCCTCCCCTGTTCATGCTCTGTCTCTCTCTGTCTCAAAAATAAATAAACGTTAAAAAAAATAAAAATAAAAAAATAAAAATAAAAAAATAAAAAAAATAAAAAAACCCTACATAATCAGTCACTCCTCACACTTACAGTGCAGCTTTTTCTGCCCATGGGTCCTGTCTCTGTGCTTCAGTAAAACCACCTTTTTGCACCAGAAACATTTCAAGAATTCTTTCTTAAGCATTCGCTCTTGGATCTAAATTTCAGATCACATCATTTTGGTTTCCAGTGTGGGGGCTTGAGTCTTCTCATGTGGACTCAGCCTCAGTGCAAACTTGGTGAGTACTTCTTCGCTTCCTTTCCTTTCATTTCAGGGGCTTTTCAAGGTGCAGGTCTTATTGGAACACTTTCCTGTCAATTGCTCAGGCTGCAATCCTCTAGACTGTGGCTACTCTATGGAGAGGACTAAAAACCTCTGCCTTTTGACTGGAAGCTAGTACCCTGGCCACAATGGTAGTAAGACCCAGAAACTTGATGCCCTCTCTTTATTCTTATACGAACTTGTCTTTCTTGGGCACGGGACAGCCATCTGAGTCAGTAGGAAGGCTGCCAATCTTAAGACTCCTGACATTTCCTCCTCATTGGTCTTCACAACCCTGGCCTAGCCACTTCTGGTTGCAAGACCTCCGCCCAGAGCTGGCCCAAACCAGTACCTGATTGTTAAAAGCCAACCAGGGACCATTTCCTAGGAAAATCAGCTATAAGGACTACAGGTGTTGGAATGTTGCTTAGATCATGGTGGATTTCTGTCTTTACTATGTTCCATCAATGTTCTCTACTAACTGCTTAAATTACAAAATTGGGTAATTTCCCCCTTGTAAAACTTTTTTTTAAGTGTTTTTGATGTGTTAAAAATGGTGTTTCTTCATGGCACAACATGGCATTTCAGTCCATTCACCAGACCCCATTTGCCTCAGATGCAGTAGAGAAGTGGGGGGAATACCAGCATCCCTCCTATCAGGCAGGGGTGATCATAGCAACTTATTAGAGGGATGTCTCTGGTCACTTTGACACCAGGAACCTCTGACATATCCTGCATGGGATGCCGCCCAGAAGTCAGAGGGATTTTTTGGGTAATGGACCTTCTCTACTTTTTTAGGAATATGGTCATGGTCTCACAATTCGTGGGTTCGAGCCCCACATCAGGATCTCTGCTGTCAGCATGGAACCCACTTCAGATCCTCTGTCTCCCTCTCTCTCCACCCATCCCCTGCTTGCACTCTCTCTGTCTCTCTCAAAAATAAATAATAAAACATTTTTTTTAATAAATAAAAGATTCCCCTGTTGAAAATGCAGATGACAGTTTACTGATAGCAGTAGCTTCATGGATAAGGGAGAAAGAAAAGTCGGATATACTATATTTATTTTAAGACTACTGAGGCAAAAGCTGTTCCAAATTCAGCTCAAAAGGCTGAATAGCACCTACCATGCTCTTCAGTTGGCAAAATGCTTAGAAATTAATATTTATACTGACTCCAAATAGGCTTTCCCGGTGCTACATGCCCATGGGGCAATTTGGAAAGAAAGGGAATTATTATCAAGCCATAACTCCCCAATCAAAGATGGGCCCCAAATAATTACTCTTCTTGAGGCTGGACACCCACCTAAGGAGGTAGCTATAATTCACCTCAAGGGACACCAAAAAGATATGACCTTAGAATCCAAGGGAAACAATTTGGCAGACCGTGCAGTCAAGCAAGCAGTGCAAAATAAACAAATATTAAGTCTCACACCATTCTTAACTCTGATAACTCCATCATTCCAGCCTACTCAGACCAAAAAATTCACACAGCCCAGGAATGGGGATATTAAAAAAAAAAAAAAAAATGCACAGGACTGGTTTGTTAATGAGAGGGAAAGAAATCTTTATACTCAAAAATACCCAATGGAAGGTAGTACAGGGTTTATACTGGGCAAAAGTGCTTTAGAACATTTAATTAAAAATATATTTGATGGAGTAAATTTAACAATGACAATAAAACAGATCTCCGGATCCTGTGTTGTTTGCGCACAAGGAAATCTGGAAGGTGCAGTCTGCCCCAACCACCCCCACTTTGAAAACCCGCCCAAAGAGGAGTCCAGGAGACAACTGGCGGCTTCATTTCACACAAATGCCTCCTTACAAAGGCTAGAAGTTCCTACTAGTGTCTGTTCATACGTTCACTGGATGGATCAAGGCCTTTCCGTGTAAAATTGAAAGAGCCACAGAAGTAACCAAAGTTTTGCTGGGAGAAACTATTCCTGGATTTGGCCTTCCACCATATCTCCAAAGTGACAACGGTCCTCTTTTAATCGCACAAATAACTCAGCCTGGCACCCACAATCCTCTGGAAAGGTAGAAAAAAGCTAATTCTACTTTAAAATAACTCCTTACTGGGACGCCTGGGTGGCTCAGTTAAACATCTGACTCTTGGTTTCAGCTCAGGCCATGATTTTACAGTTCCTGAGATCAAGTCCGAGATGGGATCTACGCTGACAGCACAGAGCCTGCTTGGGATTCTCTCTCTTCCTCTCTCTGCCTGCCCCACAAAATAAATAAATAAACTAAAAAATAAAATAGAATGAAAGGACACCTTACTAAACTTAGTTTAGAGACCCAGGAAAATAGGGTTACTCTCTTACCAATAGGACTTCTGAGGATACGAACTGCTCCAAAACAACTTATAGGACTAAGCCCTTTTGAGTTACTACATGGAAAACCATTTCTTACAGTGGACTTGTTATTAGATGAAGATTATAATACTTTATTAAACAATTCTCTCAAGGCTGGTTTAGTTCATAAATTACTTGAAGAATATACTGATCACATGCACCCAAAACCTGATTTAACTGTAACTGAAAGTCTACCCCATGTAAACAGAGACATGGTTTATTTAAAAGATTAGATCCGTCACTTACAACAATCCATGCCAAATTCTACTTCTGAAACCAGTTTTGCACTGTATCTTGACTAACTATAATATAAGTAATTAAAAAAAATAAATAAAACATTGGAAGTCAAATACAGTGGGGACCTTAAAGTCAAAATGAAACGGTCCATATTGGGTCATATTATGTACTCCCACTGGAGTAAAATTAGAGGGGCACTCTTCCTGGACTCATATGTCTAGAGTAAAACCTGTACCTCCTTCACAGGAAACCCATGAACAAACTAACATGCCTTCTTACTCCTGTGAACCTGTAGATTTCAAATGCCTCTTCAAATGATAATGAAGGTTGTATATTTTCTCTTTGTTTTCTGTTCACCTATTTTATTTTATTTTTTTATTTTTAAAGTTTATTTATTTTTGAGAGAGAGAGACAGAGACAATGAGCAAGGGAGGGGCAGAGAGAGAGAATCCCAAGCAGGCTCTGCACTGCCAATGCAGAGTAGGACCTGGGGCTTGAACTTGTTAGGATGTCCTTGGAACCACAGTAGAGGGGACAGCCATCTTACCAGCGCAACCCAATGAAAAGCCCCTAGTAGCTGCCAGAACGAATCTGAGGTCAACCAATCACCGAGTGACAGCACGACCTGACGCAAAAAAGGCCCACCCGGACCCTAAACCCGGAACAGCTGCAGCTTAAAAACCCCTTGGGGCGCCTGGGTGGCGCAGTCGGTTAAGCGTCCGACTTCAGCCAGGTCACGATCTCGCGGTCCGTGAGTTCGAGCCCCGCGTCAGGCTCTGGGCTGATGGCTCGGAGCCTGGAGCCTGTTTCCGATTCTGTGTCTCCCTCTCTCTCTGCCCCTCCCCCGTTCATGCTCTGTCTCTCTCTGTCCCAAAAATAAATAAACGTTGAAAAAAAAAAAAACCCCACCCCACCACACCTGGGCGCGACTTCCCTGACTCCTCTTTCTCTCTCTCCTTGAGTCAGGGAACCTCGCCTGAGACCTTAGTTCCCAAATAAAGCCTTTGACTGCTAAAATTTTTTAGTCTCTGACTCCTATCTTTACCCTGTCTTATGCCTGACCCTAACAGAACTCACGAAGCATGAGATCATGACCCCAGCCAAAGTCAGATGCTTAACCGACTGAACCACCCAGGCGCCCCTGTTCACCAATTTTAGCAGACAATTCCTTTCTACAATGGGCACAACATTATGCTGAACTTCAAAATCAAACAGCTTGTTGGTATGTGGAGTTTTGCCCATGTCAAGTACATCCGGGTTACCCTGGTGGGTTTCCCCTTTACAAGGCACTGATTGTCACTCTCTATATACTTATATTTCAGAAATAATTTATAACCCTAATGGCACCATGTTTCATGATCTCTCACTAATCAGGATGTTTCTTCTTGGCCCATGATCAATGGGACATGGAATTTCCCAGGACTTAACCAGACATTTTTCATACCCTCAAACTATTAAAATACTAACTAACTTTGCAAGCCCACAAATTGATGCCTGTCAACGAGTGCCTGAATTATAAAGCCCTTCTTATCGCTATACTGAGGATGGTATATATCATATTTGGGATGCATATTTACGGCTCATACCCACTACCAGACAGCTCGGTCAAAAGGCAATTTTAATAAAACCACCTTTCTGCACTGAAAACATCTTAAGAATTCTTCCTTGACCATTTGCTCTTGGACCCAAACTTCGAATTACGTCACCCTCACAAGCGATATTGATGTCAGTGGAAGGCACTCCTTTTCAGAGATCTAGCTTGTTCCTTCTCCTGCCTCGTTCTGTGCTGATTTTTACTCTTGTTAAACTGTAAGGGAGGAAAATAAAACTTCTTCTACCCTCTTAGGTTCTGCCCCTGGGGCTCTGGAAATAAAACTGATAAAATACAGATTAAGAGGAGAAAAGTCATACAAATTGTATTTGATATTAATAGCTTATGTGTACATAAAAGAAATGAAGACCCAAAGAAGTGGTTAGGCCTGAGAGCATATACACCATGCTTACCAAAGACCTGTGAATTGTGGAGATGTGATAGACAAAGGTAAAGGAGTTTGAGTTTCTAGAGGTGGTAATCTGTGGGAAGGGAAATATAGGGGGGAATCTAATGGAAAACAAGGGTTGTTTAGTAAAGTTTGTTATGCAGATTGCTGTGTGTGTCTCTGGACTCATAAGAGTTTAGAGTCACTTCTGGGGATTACTGTGGTTCAGGGTCATTCCCTTACTTGGGGCCTGAGAGAGGGGAGGGGGACACCTCCACAGAGAGAAACTTATGCCCTGCTCTTACGCAAACAAAGGGAGAGTAGGGAGTTTTTCTGTGTCTTGCTAAAGTAAAATCGGAGCCTGACAATAGTTAAAGGGGAAAACAGGTTTTATTCAGGACTATGGCAATGGGGGGAAAGAGAGCCCAGTATAGAACTGGGCTCGTTCCAAACACAGCACCGGCAAGTTGGAATGTATAGCTGAGGGTCCGGGTAGGGGTCAGGGGATGGAAAATTACTAAGAAGGAACCTCACGGGTAAGAGGGGATTCTGGCTAAGTCAAGCTAAGAGGACCCTTGCTGAGGGCAGGCCCCGTGCTCAGATGCCACCTGTGGGGTGACGGAGAATGAGGAGCCCAGTTAGGTATTGAGGGTGATCAGACATTAAAGGTGGGGATTCTAATCCAGCTGATGTAGCAAGATTCCTGCTAAAATTGGGTGATGTGGAGGTTGAACACAGAAGTACAAAAGTTGAGCAGAGGGCTCAGAGGAGACTCTGTCAGTCTACTGTGTCCCAGTTGCCTTCAACTCAAAATAATCCTTATGCCAAAGTGGCATATTTGAAGCTGCATATTCTGATCCCCTTCCCTGCTTTCATGGAGCTCAGCCATGTACGAGCGCCCCACAGGCAGACATCACAAGAAAGCCGATGCCTGGGCTGTGCAATAGACATTTTAAATAATTTCCTCAGCTCTAGAGGCATTTGATTGCCATCATTGCCAGAACTCTTAATTATAGAGACAAAACTCCACTCCAGTTTACAGAATTCACAAAAGAATGTGTATAAAGTGACTGATACACAGCCTCAATTTTCTTAAAAATGCATATGCACATGCTTATGTAAATATTTGTGATTGTGCATTTGTTGATGATTAATATCTGTCTCCCTGCCAAAGAGTAAACTCCTTGAGTGCAGGGATAATGTCAGCTGGAGCCTGAGAAACAGGAATGACTTTCTAAACAAATGAACACATGAGGAGTTTCCAGCAACCGAATGTATTATGTTTCCATCTCTTTACATGCCTTAGCTATAAATGGCTTTCTCAAAAAATCCTGACCTCTCTTTCAATCTGGATGATACAGTGCTTTGGAAATGTTTTAGATCTCATTATTTATCTCATATGTGACTAACACCCCAGCTGCTGGGCTCAGAAATCCATCATCAGGTTCCTATGGAGACCAGTCTTTCCACTGGCTGCTCAGGACACCAGGCACGCCTGCTTCTGGGATGGGGGAGTCTGGCTGGAGGCTTCCCCATCAGCCTTGCCAGATTTCCCTAGAATTGTACTGCTGTCTCAAACTCCTCCACCCAACCTTCCTCCCTTCTCTCCCTCCTTCTGGGAGCAGAGAAAAACCTGCCTGACTTTTAGGGTAAAGCACATGGGAGCAGCACACTAATCGACAAAAACCAGTGGCAGAAAACAGACGCAGCAGCCTGCCAGAGTCCCCTAGCCTCCCCTGGCCCCAGAGGGGCACAGAACACCCACGTGACCAAGGACATGGGTCAACTATAAACTTCAGGCATGAACTTTCTCCCAAGAACTTCGTTGTCACCCTGGGGAATAGATGGGGCAAGGCAGCCTCTTGAAATTGAAAATTTTCATACATGAAATGACTGAGTTATTAACAAATTACCCAAATATGTCATGTACTGGCGGTATCGCTTCTAGTTCCAAGGTGAACGGCGGCTCAAGACCCAAATTTGGTTTAGGTTTAGAACAAATTTTAAAAACGAGGTTTTACAGGTGAGTTTTGCAACTTTGAAAAATTTTACACGGCAGATACACATGCTTACTGTACAAGTGCTGTCTTCACTAAAAGTTTCCTGATACTTAATGTATTGTGAGCGTCTTTCCGTGCCGATTCGATGCTTCTCACTTTCAATGGGCACATATATGCTGTTGAATGGCTGCACCGCCGTTTACCCAGCCACCCCCTTTCCCTGCCGGCCGTCAGCCAGGGGTCTTTCTCGGCTCCACGCCAACCTGCACCCCGGGGAACATTGCCCCCTCCATCTTCCAACCAGCAGTGGTGTGTCCGCGGCTTTTCACACTTGGAGTTTCTGTGGCTTCCCCTTCTGCTGTGTCTCTTCCGCCTCCCGCCAAGTTAAAGGTCCTCCCTATCCTAGGTCTAGAGCCTAAATCACATATACAAAATCCTTTTTCCGTCGAATGCAGCGTTTTCTCAGGTTCCCAGGATTATGGCATCGACATTTTGGGGGCGCCTCTGCCTGCCACAGGGCTTTGCACCAAATGCCTGCAGTTAGGTGCCATTTACATGTTAATTGTTTAATTTTATGGCCTTTCAGGTTCACGTCACTCTTATTTCAGTATACAACATTACAGTAAATGCTTGTTTTGTTCTACACGGCTCACATATCTCACATACTCCAAATTTCCTCAACCCTGGGGTCAACTTTGGAGGAAAGAGCAAAGGCCACATCTGTAATCTTACTTCTTCCCGCACACAAAAATGTAGACTTGATCCCTGTGCATAAGAATATAGAGTTGAGAGCCAAGACAAATAATGCACCTGGAAAAAACTTATATCCGAAGGATTAGCTGCAAATCCACATGATGGGAAAGTTAACCTCTAAAGAGTTAAAGATTGAAGTTTAGGGGCATCTGGGTGGCTCAGTTGGTGAAGTATCCAACTTCGGCTCAGGTCAAAACCTCACGGTTCGTGAGTTCAAGCCCCACATCAGGTTCTGCGCTGACAGCTTGGGCCCTACTTGGATCCTCTGTCTCCCTCTCTCTTTGCCTCTCTC